>NW_024426774.1:81412190-81435288 GCF_017311325.1 Ursus maritimus
GGGGGGGGGGGGGTCTCAAGCACTCACACGAGGCACCATCCAAACAGTAAACTTCCCCGGCTGTCTGAAGGGTCTGCGGCCAGCCCCGCAGGGGCTAGGTGTATGCATGACCTCCCACTGCACCCTAGAGTCCTAGTGGGGTGGGAGACTGTCCTCACGGGGTCCTCCAGGTCTGCTGATGAGGGCAGGGAGATGCCGACAGGCCGGCAGGAGTGCCTTGCAAAAGGCCAAAGCACTGCTGAGGGGGGCAAACGAGCAAGCAAGCAAAACCAAAAAAAGGTGCAGAGTGAGCATGAAGAAAGGGGGCCCCAAGAGCCCGCTGTAGGGGAGCAGGAGTCTTTGGCAGCCCGGGACCCAGGGAGGTGTGGCAGGGGATGGGGGAGTCTGCTATGAGGCAGAATGGAAAGTCCCTTGGGCTCTTGTCATGAGAACCTGGTAAAGATTTAATTTGGTTTTAATTAGTTTCGTGTTTCTCACCGTGCCGGGACCACTCTGTCTCTGTGGGTGACTCCCTGTGGGACAGGACCAGGGGTCAGCCGGCTTGACGCGGGCTCTGGTTTTCATTTCGCGGGCCCTCGTCACGCATCTGCAGTGCTGACACAACTCTGTAAGAGGCCTTGGTCTGGGGGTTTTGCTCCTTGTAATAGCGTGGAGTCAGCTATCTTTTCAGATGTCTCAAGCAGCGAAACGTAGCAGCAATGAGAAACCATCTTAATGAAGGCCTAATTACGCCCTTGCCTTTTTAAAACGTACTCTTTCTTATCCAATCTCTCTCCCTATAATAACACTTCCCACACGTTAGTCTCTTGCTCAAAAACTCCTCAGTATCTCTTCACTGCCGACAACGAAGCAAACCAAAAACACAAGGAAAACTCCAGGCCACGGCCAGCAGCCTTCCACTACAGTCTGGCTCTAGATGACCGTGGGAGCCCTAATTCTCGTCACACGTCAGTCTGAGCCCAGCTACTGTGTGAAGTATGGTGACTCAGCCAGCTACTGCGGTTTTTAAAAATGAGCATTCCATCGGCTGATGCGACCAGCTCAAAGCCCTCAACCCCAGTTCATCTGATGCATCTTAGCATTCGTGAGTAGGGTGAAGTTTTAAAAATCACTTTTAAGGGACCTTTGTGTTTGCTTCTATTTATTAAGGTACAGACCTCAACTCCTCTTTTTTCTTAATTTAATTTTTCTAAAGGTTTCTTTATTTATTTTAGAAAGAGAGAGAGAGAATGCGCGCGCACTCGAGAGAGAGAGAGAGAGAGAGAGCGCACAAACGTGCACGAGGGGCAGAGGGAGAGGGAGAGAAAAACTCCAGCAGACTTCTCCTTGAGCTTGGAGCCTGACGTGGGGCTCAGCCCCGTGACCCTGAGACCACGACCTGAGCCCAAACCAAGAGTCGACGCTAAACCGACTGCACCACCCAGGTGCCCCTGATTTTATTTTTTAGAGAGAGAGCGCGTGTGTGTGCCCGTGTATGTGCATAAGTGGGGGAGGGGGGGAGGGCGAGGGAAAGAATCTTAAGCAGACGCCACGCCCAGGGTGGAGCCCGATATGGGGCTCGATCTCACCACCCTGAGATCACGACCTGAGCCCAAATCGAGGCTCAGATGCTCAACCGACTGAGCCACTCAAGGTGCCCCCAGACCTCAACTCCTTTAAACCTACACTTGAAAGTTTCACATATTTGATATCCCTTTTAAAAACCTCAACCAACAAACCAAACCTTAAGTTCTTAAGTGAGTGTTGCTGAAATGAATTAAGCTTGTGAATACGATGAATCATAAAATCCCCTGAACATCAAGACAGGTGATAAATTAAGGTAACTCGCCTTTGAAATCACAAGCCTGAATCATGTACACTTAATTTACTCTTCAGACCACATTTTTTTAAACCTTCCCATCTACTTCAGCAGACTGAACACCTTATTGCTGTGGGTTAGATTTCCTCCTGTGTCTGCCCTTAATTCTAAACCTCCCTGGGTTGAAGGACGTTTACCGGCCGCAGCCCCGGCCTGTCTTGAGGGTGGGCACCCTCCCGGTGACGTGGGGGGTCCTGGCTGGCTGGCTGCAGCTTCTCAGCGGCTGGAAGGCTGGCCTGACTGGCGCCCCTCCTGCCACCCTGAGCCTGATCTGGAAGAAGCTCTGCCAGCGCCTGCCAACAGGAGGCTCACGGCAGCATCTCTCCAAGCCCTCCACGGACTCACGGCAGGCTGGGTCCCCAGCCACCTGGCTGGATCGCAGGGGCCTAGCCACAGCTTCATGCCAGTCTGTCTTCCGTGAGGGTCACACCTGCCGCAGACGTTCACTGCACAGAGTTCTCCCCTGGGGTCCTGGGACTCTCTCGTAGGGACGCCAGCTTCAAGACGTCCCACATGGGCCAGAGGCTAAAAAATTATCTACAACCCAGACTGAACCGGGAGTCCGTATTTTTATTTGCTGACTCTGGCGAATCTACCCTCTGGTACCATTTAGCGGTGATGCAGACGACGGACACGTGGGTTGTCCATGGCTTGTGAGCCGGGTGCCGCCGGCACGCGAACCTCTCACTCGCCCAGGGTCCAGACCTCAGGCTCTTCTCCTGGTGGTTACTTTCCTTGCCCTCATTTCTGGATGTGGCAGACGAGACTTTTTTGATCCCGTATTTAAAAATTTCTATATAATCTCGTTCACTCAATTTTTAAAAATAAGAGCTTCCTCTCTCCCACAAAACAGAACCAACTTCACCCAAGAAACAAGGGACATGGTCCCATCCTCCCCCCTAAGAACAAGTCACCTTATTACTTGTCATAACACTTGACCCAGCTGTGATCAAGTCTGTCTGCTGAGAATGAATGTCTGTCTAGAACATGGGGTCCGGGAGCACAGGGGAAGGGCTGTGCCCCCCACTCACTACTCCATGAGCGCCCGGCTCCCAGCCCAGCTCCGGGTGCGCAGCGGGGCACAGTGCCGTTTGCTGAATAGCCCACCGAGGACGAGTTCAGCAAGTGGAAGGGAAGACAAGCACATGGTGAGGGAGAAGGGCCATTCCTGACCTGGCATGATGGTCTTCTTGCATTCCTGGCACTTGGACGAGTACTCGTGGGAGTAGCAGTCCGTGCAGAGCAGCTGCTCCTCCTTGGCGGCGAAGGGCTTGTCCACCAGCGAGCTCTTGCATCGCGAGCAGTGGAAACAGGCCTCATGCCAGTGTCGGTCCTTGTAGGACAAGTCCTGCAGACCAGACATGCGACACAGTGAGAGGGTCGGAGGGGGGCCCGCGGCTGCCCTGCCTGACCCACAGGCTAGGGGAGTCCCACCCATCCCGGGGCAGACAGAGAGCAGAGAGGGGCCGAGGCCCAGAGAGTGGGCGTGCCTGGACCGTGACCCTGCTGGTGAAATGAGGAGGGCTGGGCTGCTTTCCTCCGGCTGTGTTTCGGAGCTGCCGTTTAGATGGGGGGATGTGTGTCTGTGTGAGAAAGAGATGTTTTCCAAAAACCCAAGGATTTCCCTTAGGTGTGGTCGGTAAGAAAGAGGAACACAGAACATGCAACTCATGACTCCTGCTCGTGGGCAACTGGTGAGGGGCAAACAGAGCACAGGGTATGTCAGAGAAGCGGCTGCGAGGACAGGGCTCTGGTTTCAGCTGGGGAGAAGGGGGTCAGGAGAGACTTCCAGTGCACGTGCCACCACCTGAGTGTGGATGGCCCGTGGACAGCAGGGTGGGGGGTAGAAGGGGTCGGAGGGGGACTTTCAGGCAGAGACAGAGCATGGGCACAGCAGAGGTGGGAGAGAGAGGGGTCCCCGGCAGAGGTGTGGTCAGGCTGGAGGGACAGCCCAGGGCCTGGCGGGGGAATTCAGGTCCAGGCTGGGGCGGGAGGGCCCTTTTAGTTCTGCACGGAGGTTAAGATGATCCTGAAGGCAGCGGAGAGGGGATGAACTGTTTAAACGGGAGGGGGGAAAAATCACCCGTGCCCGACTCGTTATTTTGACAAATGAAACAAAGTATAAACTTCTATAATTAGACTTTGCGACTATAGAGGTAAACTCATTATACACCGTGAAGCCCATATATTTCCAGGAAGAAATCATTCTTTTTCTCTTTCCGGAACATGTGTCATGGTACTCATTGCCAGGCTGTGAGTTCAGGCCCCGTGCAGCCCTGCGAGGTAAATATTATTACGGAAGCTCAGTAGTGGGCCTGCAGTCCCACGCCGGCACAGAGCTGAACCAAGCAAGCTTCGAGCTCGTGTCCCTCTGATTCAAAAGCTATTTGCAGTGAGCCATTCCAGGTAAACTCCTTGTCGAGCCTGCCTTACTCTTTGCTTTCAAAAACTGTACCCTTGATGAGATCTGTACATTTCCACTGAAAACATTCAGAAATAATGCCACATTTTGTGAATGAATGCAGCTCAGCACTGCCCCTGTTGAGACTTTGAATAAAGTCAAACAAGCCACCAAAGCCCTGTCCGATAAGAATGGGAATCAGCCTCATTTAAGAAGAGTTGGGAGGTTTTGATCATTACCATTGTGGTAATGTTGACTATGGAATAAATGCATTTAACCTTTTTTTTTGTTATGGAAAACAGTATTGGCAGTTCCTCCAAAAATTAAAGACAGGATTACCATATGCTCCAGCAATTCTTCATCTGGGCAGATGCATAAAGAATCAAAAGCAGGAATCTGTAGACTAGTATTCATAGAGTATTATCCACCATCGCCAAAAAAGTGGAAGCAATCCAAGTGTCTGTCAACGGATGCACAGATCAGAAGAATGTGGTACGTACTCACAAGGGAATATTATGCAGTCTCAAAAAGGAAAGAAATTCCGAAATGTGCTACAACGTGCAGGAGCCCTGAGGGCATGACACTTAGTGAAATAAACCAGACGCAAAACGACGAATACTATATGAGTCTGCTTGGACGAGGTACCTAGTAGTCCAATGCAGAGACAGGAATAGAGTGGTGGGAGCCAGAGGCTGGGGGAGAGAGAGACGGGGAGTTGTTTCCTGGACACAGAGTTTCAAATTTTGCAAGATGAAGAGTCCCAGAGGTTAGCCGCACAACAAGGTGAATGCGTGTGGCGCTCCTGACCTGCACTCTTCAAAAAGGCAAAGATGGTATATTTCAGGTTATGTGTATTTCACCACAATTAAAAAAAAAAAAAAGGTTCTGACTATTACGCAGCCGGTGGAAAAGCCTTTACAGATGTTAGGTGGGTTCCCTCTGTGCAGACCAGACACCTTGGAAGGACCGCCCCTGTGGAAAAGCTGCAAGTATTTTCTGTGCTCCGTGCCTCGCCCACTGCCGGGCTGAGAAGAGAAGCCCGGGGAGGGCTGGAGGGTTGAGAAGAGGTAGTCCTGGGCTCAGCACCGCCTGTGGGCTCTACCCAGGGCATCAACATCGACAAACGGGCTGCGCTGCATGTTAGTGGAACAAGAGGGAAAGGAAATACGGGTTCAAGGAAACTTGCCTTCCAGGCTGGTCTTCAAAAAACTGAGGGAGGAACCTCTATGGGCGACATCGTGACAACAAAGGCACCAGATGTCACCACGGTCTCCACTTAGGGAGGCCCCAGATGGGAGGAAAGAGCGGCAGAGTGGTCAGTGCGCGTGGACAGCCGTGACACAGTTCGTCTCAGGGTCCCCATGGGTCGGAAGCACTGCAGAAACCCGTTTTTCCTCCAGTGAACCTGAACGCACAGCAGCTGCAGGTTACGCTGATGTGCTGGCAGCCACGAGGCACTAGAATGTGCTCCTCCATGCTCGGGGTTCCAGACACATGACACTAGACCTTAGCCATCAATGCAAGACTTCTGGACCTTCCAAAGCCCAGCTCCCAACCCATGAGACCTCTGCGCCCCGGCCCACGGTGCGCCTGGCCTTGGAAGGCCCTTCCCCTCCTCTCCAACTGGCAGAACCCAGCCCGGCTGTATGGCCCAGCTGGCATGCCACCTGCTCCGTGAGCTGCCCCGGCCGGAGGGAAGTCACGCGCCACCCCCAGCGAGCACGCCGCGGCTGCGAGCCCGGGTCAACACCTTCTGCAGAACCCTGGTGGAAACCCTTATCTAACTCGCTACGCTATCAGGTTTCCCCGTAATTCCCTCTCTTGGGCTCTCGGCTTGTGCTGTCTTTGGAAATCGGAGTTAAGCTAATAAATTCATGTCACAGCTTCCTCTTGGACTCACTTCTTAAGAAAGCCCACAATACACAGGAAGTGAGAAAAGACTTTATGGCCAGAGGAAGGTAACTAAACACTGGTTTGCTTTCGGAGGGCACGCTGAGGCTTCTGGCCAAGACAACACGCTCCTCTGAGTCTCGGCGTGGGGCGGGGTTTTAGGCACAGGAGTGCGCAGCTGAGAGGTGGGCTGGAAACTACCACCCAAAGGCCCAGAGGCCGTTACAATGGACCACACCCGTGTGCGTGGACCCGAGCTTCACATCACACTGAATCCTTCTCTCCAACTCTTGGTACCTGGAGGTCCTTCTCCTTTCTTGCGTTCACAGCTCTAAACAGATGGTTAGTTTTCGTTCTTAGGACGAACTGAGTCCATCTAGCTTAATTCTGTTATGTATCGAGTATACTGTGTGGTCCCCAAAGGACACAGTTTCAGTGTTGGAAGTCACACGGTTAAGAAGCATAGACTCACTGACTTTGAAGAACCTCAGAGTGTCCGGAAATATCGTGGTTTTTAATGTCCTCTAAGTGAAGAAGGAAAGAGAGGAAGAAAAGAGAGAGAGAAAGAGAGGGTAGATCTTTTACACATTCCAGAAAACATACCAAGGCTAATTTTGTGCTCACGGAAATGTCATAAATTGCAGTAAAATGTTGATAAACAACGTAAGATTAGCCCCAAACACTTCCTTTCAGATTTCATGATTTTTCCACTTCAGAAACATTCTTAATATGGGAAGCACTTGCTGTCTGACTCTGAACTTGCACTCACTGAGACTCCAGCCAGGGGGACGAGCAGGTGGCCTGGCGGGACCCTCGCCCTCTCGGCCGGCTGAAGATGGCCCCAGGCAGCAGGGTCACTCTGACTGAGGCTGGTCCTGGCATCACCCCTCCCGGGCTGGAGGAAGTTCAGACACGGATTTCCCAAACCCACCCCTCCTCAAATCCATGGGATTTCACTTGATAAATAGATTCTCAGAACCCATCAGGCTCCGCACTTTGAAAAGATATCCTACGCTTTGAGACTGCCAGGGTATCATGTTTTCAACTCTATGTTCCTTCAAATACTTAAGAACAAAGGTCCCGAATAACGGACGGTGACAGAAAAGACAGCACTCGCTCTGCGGAGCCCCGTCTCAGGTGTCCCAACCGTGGTTAACTCACTTAATTCCTGTGACAGTCTCGATGCAGGCAACCCTGTTTTTAGAAACAGAGGCTTGTGGGCGCCTTGGTGGCTCAGTCGTTAAGCATCTGCCTTTGGCTCAGGGCGTGATCCCAGAGTCCTGGGATCGAGCCCCACATCGGGCTCATCCACTGGGAGCCTGCTTCTTCCTCTCCTGCTCCCCCTGCCTGTGTTCCCTCTCTCACTGGCTGTCTCTCTCTCTGTCAAATAAATAAATAAAATCTTTAAAAAAAAGAAAAGAAAGAAAAAGAAACAGAGGCTTGTAGGAGACATCAACGTCTCCACTCCTCAGCTGGCTGAAGGTGGACCCAGGCCTGTGTGGCTTGAGGTCCACCTTGGGCAGGGGAGGTGTCACTGCTGAGTGTGGCGTGCCTTCTGGGTACCTCTGGTTTTTCAGGGCCTAAGAGGTCCTTCCTGCGTGACCCTCCTGGTCAGCCTCGTTCCCAGCTCTGAGGATCCTGCTTCCTTCATTTTCCTTTAGAAACAGATTTTTCTCTGACGGGAGGATGTCCAAATAAATAGATTTTCAGTGCTCATTACAAACTCTGTGGACAAATTACATGGAAACTCTAAAAAGATGATTCACTCACTAAGCACTTAAAAATCACTTCAACAAATAAAAAAGTGCTGGGTGTGGGAGTTGAACTGTGAGGACGTGTCTGGAACGTGTCTGGAATAGTAGCCTTTCTCACAAAGGCCCAGAGGGTGGGCAGGGGAGCCTGCGTCCTGCTCGAGGGCAGGACAAACAGGTGTTTCCAATCGGACCTCATGCCTCCTACACCGGCCATGGTTAGGAGCCTTGTAGAAGTATAGCAGAGACTGCTAGATTTCATGTGTTGGCGTAAGAGCCTCTGCCTCCCCTTTCAGTTCCCTGGCTGCCTTCTGCCCAAGGACCCCAGAGATTTTCTGATCCTTGAGAAATTTACAGACGTTTGCTGAGAAACTTAGTTTGGTGGGTGGCCTTGTGTCAAACTGATTATCAGTTCGATGTTTCCCACTTAATTACTCAGAAGCTGGAAAGGATGTTTTTTTTTTTTTTTTTTAAAGATTTAATTTATTTATTTGACAGAGAGAGCCAGTGAGAGAGGGAGCACAAGCAGGGGGAGTGGGAGAGGAAGAAGCAGGCTCATAGCGGAGGAGCCTGATGTGGGGCTCGATCCCAGGACTCTGAGATCACGCCCTGAGCTGAAGGCAGACGCTCAACGACTGAGCCACCCAGCCGCCCCTGGAAAGTATGTTCTAGAAACAAACTGAGCTAGCCATGCGGCCCAGAGTTTGTTCAATCCCTGATTTGTGAAGTACCCAGTACTAGCAGCTGTCTCTGGAGTTATGGGCCCCGCCTACATTTTCCTTAGTTTCTTGATTTTTTGAAGCCCCGAACATAAGTAGACCCATCCAAAAATATCTGTCATCAGACCAAAATTTTTTTTGCTGGTACCCACAGACATCCAAGAAAAATTTCAGGAATGGGGCAATGTTAGAGGAGCATGAAATTTTATTTGCATTACCTGTTCTCACCTATTCCACTGGTCCTAAAATGAATGATTTCTCTCCTTTGAGAGCACAGCATATCCTCAGAGTAACTAAACAGAAATAGCAAATACCACTGCGTAAGTGCATAGAAACATTTTCAAACCTATGTGAGCTAACTGCCGAAACAGGTCCTGAAGTCCCATCTCTATCACACACAAGTCTCTCAATACCCACAAAACGAGCCCGATGCCCATCGACGTGCCCGTATTTTAAATCTATACCCAGGCACGTGTCCTTCTGAGGAGGAGCTGAGCGGGGCTCCTGGTGCTATTTGGAGACAAGGGAAGGGCCAGCAGCTCTGCCAGCTCAGTGCCCCGCCTGCCAGGACTTTCAGCTTTACTTCCTGAAACAGCAGGAATGTTTTTCCTATCATTGCTTCCTACCCAAAGTCAACAACATCATGACTTCTGAAAGTCAAGCTAACCGTTCCAAATATTGAAGAGCCCCAAGCAGCCAAGTCCAACTTCAAGGAAGCATCCCCGTTCCTTCCACAACGCAGAAAACCACATGGCAGAGCTCCACGTATAGTAACCCGTGAAGCGGGTTGAAAAGTTCAGCATGATTAACGCGCGGCTTTGCAGCGGTCTTGTTGATTTTGGCCCCATCTGGGGGACTTTGTTTATCTGCTCAAGTGTGTGCCGAAGGGTAACTAGTTTTAAGGGTCTTTGCACTACATCGTATTGGAGAAATGAGGAGAGACTGCTGGTTTGTTTTTACTTTAGCCACTGGTCAAGGACGACTAGCCCCAGATACCCGAAATGTGTTGTTCTTTGTTGAAATAATATCTGAGCCTCTCACCCACTTAAGCCCATTCCAGGTTAAATTTTTATAAGAGATCATTTTTTTTCTTTTGTCTCTTAGTTCTTCTCAAACCGGACATTTTTATTGATGTTCCCATAATGCAAACAGAGAGAGAGCACGAAACTCCCAGGGGGTGTGTGGAGGGAACGTGTTGCAGAAAGAACAGGGAAGTAGTCCGCTGGAGTTTACAAGACCATCGGCTGCTATTCGGAGTGCCGAGGCTTGGGATCCACGTACTGTAATAACCCCATCACGTTGGCACCAGTTTCATTTGCATGTCATAAAGGCAAAGACAGGCACAGAGGGGGCGAGTCATCACCGCAAGCTCACACAGCTAGTGAGACACGGAGCCAGGACTGGAACCGGGCAGTCTGGGGTCGGAGTGGTTATGCCTGGCCTTGTAAATAAAGGAACAGGGACTAAGAGTCTTCTAAGAATCCAGGAGGGGCAATGAGACATACATCAGACAACGCTAGAGACAGGACGGTATGTAGCTTTTTAGATCAGCGGTGTTCTGCTCAGGGCAGCCCCACCTCTGCACATTTTGAAGTTTATGCAGGACTGCTGCTGTTCGGTTTCTTTTAGGCAGGCTTCCCCTGTTGTGTAGCCAAAAGTTACGTGGCTGAGGCCCGGCTTCAAGTGGCCCAGGCTGCAGAACCTTTGTCTCTGCCTGGGGCAAAGGCTTCCCTCCACACAGAATGGAAGTTATTCCCCAACTGTCACCAAATACCCAGCGGCAGAAACTGACAGGGTAGCCCTCCGAGTCCCGCCTTTCCTGGGAATGACGTGACAGAGGAAAGAAACGTCACACCCGCGCACTGGCTGGGTCACACGTGCCTGCTGCAGGCACGGCCTGACCCGATCAGGCAGTAGCTACGTACTGACGTTCGTAACCACGGAGGAGAGAGGCAAAGCTCCCAGCAGAGTGCAAGGGAAGAGAGCGGAAAAGAGACACCAAGATGACCCGAATCGCCTTGCAGTCTGTTAAGCTGGGAATCCCTTAGGAGCTCCCCAAGGGACCCCAGTTTGTACCAATTCTGCAGCTCCGAGGAGGACAGTCCCTAAAGTCTTATCCAGTGTGTCTTAGCAACCGGTTAGCAGGTGAAGATATCAGAGATCTTATCGTCATGGGGACCTCCAGGGGGACTTCTGGGTGGTCCAGCTTGGACTAAGATGTGCTGAGAAGCACGGGCCAGGGTCCTCAGCACTCAACCCCAGCCAATCAGCACCAATGACCCTGCTGTTGCCATCCACAGCGGGAAAAGCTGGTCATCCCTTAGGCGAGAGCCTTTCCACTTGAAAAAGAAACACTACCAATCCTGATCTTCTCTCACTGAAAAGAGGCCCTAATGTTCCAATGAAGTTAGTGTTTTACATGCCCATTCATCTGGGAATCAGTTCCGGGTCACCCCAGTACACATTCCCTCCCCCAGTATTTACTCAGCAGCACCTGCAGCTCCTGAGTCAGCACGGGGTGAACACGAGTGAGACGGCGTTGCCCTCCAGAAAGCCAGAGTGCTGCGAGGCAGGGGGTGTTCGAACGGGACGCCAAGAGCCAGAGTGTAGGAAGTGTGCTCAGTACACTTGGCGCGAGCGTCCTGGAAATGTACTCACTAAGCGCTACGGAATCAGGAGCGGGCACAGAGCAGCTGGAGGGAGGAGGCTCAGAAAGGCTTCTTGGCTGCAGGGGACAAGCCCACCAGAGGGGGCTCAAGACACGGAATTTCCACGGGCAGGAAGGGTCAGAGATTCAGCGCAAACCACACAGAAGCCCGCGGTTTCTGGGGAGCACTGAGGGATCCCGGAGTCGCGGGCACGCTGCCCCAGGGGAGGTCCAGGGATACCTTGCAGTCACAGCCGATGGGCTTCCCGCACTCCTCGCAAGTGCTGGCATAGAGGGCCTCAAAGCACGCCACGCAGTAGGGGCTCTCCTCCCTCAGGATGTACTTCTTGCCAAAGAGAGATTCTTCGCAATGGTGGCAGTCAAAGCGCTCAGTCATCGTGACGCCGGGCTCTTCAACAACCTATCAACAAGCAGAGAAAGAACAGGTTCCCGTGAGCACGCTCGTGATGCCGTCCTGCTGCCTGTTGTCATCTTTAGCCAAGGGATGGGATCCCCTCTGGGTGAAGAAATGAAACTCACCCTTCCAACAGTTGTGACTTTCAGTGATACTGACAAAAAAAAAAAATTAGCCTGGGGGCAGTTTTGTTGTTTGCACGCATTTCACTTCCTTGAAAGTCCCCATGTTGTGGACCGTGTCACGAAAGCTAGGTGGACCTTGGATACAGGGAGAGCCAGCATCAGAGCTCTCATTCTGGCAGGGCGGTGTGTCTGCTTCAAACATGTGACGCGGCCTTACACCTTCCCTTTCTCCCTGCCCCCAAAATAGAAAGGCCAGGATAGAAACAATATGTTCATTTCTATAAAAAGATTTTCCATGAGCTCCCCTTTATGATGCATACATTTGAAGAGTAAGAAACCACGGTGTCCAGAAGGATGGGGTGTCGGAGTTGGTAAACCTGAGAGGGCAAAAGAACATTACCCTTGTCCTTGACGTGACATTGAGAAGCACAACCTGCCCTAAAGTTTTCTGAAACTGCCGTATGTCCGTGGGGGGAGGTGACTTCTCCCCAACGAGAAGATTACCCTTCCGCTGCCCAGGTATCCAGAGAGCAGGATAAAGGGGAAGGTTGGCTTCCAAGGACAGAGATGATCACGCAGTGGGAAATGCAGTGACCATGGTCAGTGGCTCTCCAGGCAACACCTCAAGCCCTTCAGAGAGGAATAGGAAGGCATCTCTGTGCCAGTCACCCTGCATTTTTCCAGGGAGCGCACAGAGCGTGCAGGGGCGGAGGGAGGAGGAGGAGGAAGTGCAGGAAGGTGGGAGGAGCTTCTCAGCCTCGTGTGCTGTCCCCATACAAACAGGCTGGAACTGCCGGAAAAAACGAGGCCACCGTGGGCGTACTTGGTGTGGAGACGTGTCCCTGGGGTGTGAAAAACACGCCCTCAGTCTTCTTCAGACAGACGTTCTCCAGTGGCAATACTAATTTGCTAAAAGTGAAAAGTCTTACCAATTATTAACTAGGGAGACTGACTACGGAATTCTGAGCCATGTTTTGCGAACTCTCATTACACTTGGCTCGATGTTCAGTGCTTTCAAACCATTTAAGAGTGAAATTCTGGGATAGCTTGTGACTTGCTGCATGGTTTATGATAACAGCAAATTTGATAGTGTTTATTAATTTTGTGCTCTTGTGTATACAAGGCCCTGAAACGGTAAGCAAAGAAAGAAACATCCTTCAAGCATCCGTACTTGGTGATTTCTGTGTTTATAGAACAATTTTTTCCAAGAGTATTAAACATGCAGCTGGACCCATGTGGCAGGATCCAGCCTTCTAAATTGCTCTTCCTGGAGTTAAAGAAAACATTATCTGGACATTCTTGTGATAACAAGATGAGGCTCTTGTCCATTTGAATTATTCTTCTGAAACCCAAAGTATAAATACCCTTTGTACTCAGGCCATCTCGGGTTACGGCAGTTATGCTGGCAGAAGATTCAATGCTTTCCTGTAATTCCTTGGTTATTGGCCCTTGAAAGTGGCAACTGTTTATGTCATCATAATTGAGTGCTGTTTTTTCCAACATATATATTTTTCCAATAAAGGTTGCCATTTACCTGTGGGGAATGAGAGACTGATTGCCTGTTCTTCTCACAAAAATAGACGAATGATTTGAGATTTTGAAATACTAACAACAAAAGGAGACAGAACTATAAAGTAGAATTTTAAAAGCTGGAAACAATTCCCGAGATTATCTACTACGACAGCTACCTCATTTCATGGATGGAGAAACGAGAGCCCACGAATATTAGTGAAAACAGAAGATCCACATGAGCGTTCCCGAAAAAGCCATGTAAGTTACAAAACACAAACTCGAGATCGAAGTCAAAAACTGGTTCCGTGGGGGCTCAGACAGAGCCCAGATCCTGCTAGAAGGATACAGACTGGGGGCGTCTGGGTGCCTCAGTCGTTAAGCGTCTGCCTTCGGCTCAGGGCGTGATCCCGGCGTTATGGGATCGAGCCCCACATCAGGCTCCTCCGCTGGGAGCCTGCTTCTTCCTCTCCCACTCCCCCTGCTTGTGTTCCCTCTCTCGCTGGCTGTCTCTATCTCTGTCGAATAAATAAATAAAAAATCTTCAACAAAAAAAAAAAAAAAAAAAGGAGGATACAGACTGTACCAGTCATCTCCTCAGAGGCCATTTCTATGTTCCTGAGCCAGTGAAAAGGATGAACTTCTCCCATCAACGTAATGACTATGATGGTGCTTGTGTACCTGGCATGTACGCGTTTTCTACCTCCTAGCTCCACGGGGCCCGGGACATAACTAATCGAACGGAGTAAACTCTGAGAACAAGTAAGGCTCTGCATCTGCTCAAAGTACGACTGAGGCTGTCCAGAGACAAACGTCATCAGCCCTGACGCCTCGTCCTGGCAGGATAGTGCCGAGGCTGCCACCTGCCCAGAGGGGCTGAATGAGATTCTCATGATGGTGGATCTCTCTCCCGTCTTCTCTAAGAAGTCGCTGCAATTCTAAGGATTAGGAAAGAACTCTGTCAAACCAGTGGGTTCGGGTATAAAATGAGCACCGGTCACTGATGAGGAACAGAGCAGAACACGCTTGATCTGGAAAGTCCTCTTCTAGATTCCCAGAGAATTACATGAAGCACAGACCCTGAGAGTCAAAAGAGGTAGACCAAAAGCTAAAATGAAAATGAAGGCTTCCCTTCTATCACGAAGTATTTAACACCAAGTCTCCCTTAAGTAGATGCTACCAAATAGAATACTCTATTTTTAAAAAGTGTATATTTAGGGGCACCTGGGTGGCGCAGCAGTTGAGCGTCTGCCTTCGGCTCAGGGCGTGATCCTGGCGTTTTGGGATCGAGTCCCACATCGGGCTCCTCCGCTAGGAGCCTGCTTCTTCCTCTCCCACTCCCCCTGCTTCTGTTCCCTCTCTCGCTAGCTGTCTCTCTCTCTGTCAAATATATTAATAAAATCTTTAAAAAATAAAAATAAAATAAAAAAGTGTATATTTAAATGTACACTATCAATCTCAAGCTTCCTTTCAATGGGAAAAATGTATCTATCGCTCTACATTAGAAGGTCCCCATGACTCTGCATTTTTTAATCCTATGGAACACTGATTATTTATTCATTCCAGAAGCATCAGTTGAGCTGGAACTGAGTGTCAGACGGTATACAAAGTGCTGGAAATACAAAGGTGAATACGATACAGGCCCTCCCTGAAGGAACTCGTAGTCTAGGAGGAAAACCGATACCCAGTTGATCCCTGAAAAACACAGGAGTTGGGGCATGAACCACCTGAGCCATCAAAAATCCACATACAACTTTTGACTCCCCCAAAACTAGCTACTAATAGCCCACTGCTGACCTGCAGCCTTGCCAGTAACACAAACAGCCGATGAGCACATATTTGTATATTATATATATTATATACTGTATTCTTGCAATAAAGTAAGCTAGAGAAAAGAAAATATCATTTAGAAAATCACAAGGAAAAGAAAATACATTTATTGTAGTGTACTATGTTCACTGGCTAGTACATCCGGGTATAAGGGGCCCTGCGTGGTTCACACCCCCGTCGCTCAAGGGTCAATGACGTATCAGACAGATTATAAATCTCCACACGCAGGACAGTGACGGAGAGACACAGAGGGTCCTAGGGGCAGGCAGGGCCGACAGAGATGTCTCTCTGTGCTGGAAAAGGACAAGCCGGGTCATCCTGCAGGCCGGTGGGCTCACGACGAAGGCGTGATGAGGAGCAGAGGAGGCCGAGCACAGGAAGCTGAGAAAGTAGTCAAAGTTCAAAGAAAGGAGAGCCTGTGCGCCTGACCTCGAACTTGGCTCTGCCCCGTAGGCAGCGGGTATCTTCACGAGCCTCAGCTGAGAGTTTACTCTGTGAAGTCCCGATTTCCATGTGGGGATGAGGAAGACAAAACTTAGGGGCAGTGACTCTTTAAACGTGTTTCCAGGGTGTCGGGGTCTACTTCAGAGTCATTTCTTTAGAAAAAAATAGGGCGTCTTGGATCTGTAAGGATTCTCTTTCAACCTGCTCGAGTACTATCGCCTCCCCCCGTCTGAAGCTCTGCATCCTCCTGATGGGTTAGACCAGGCTCCTGTCCATCCCGTGGGACCCAGAAGTGCTCAGAGAAGTGAGCTGCGGCGTGCAAGCAGGCACCTGGGCACGAGGCGTGGCTGCTGACTTGCTCCTTCCTTGAACCGACTCCAAATGACAGTGGCCAGGAGTTCTGCCTGAACTCCCCGCCCAGGGCTAACTCATCCTCTGATGTCATTCCCCTTCGGCTCTGAGCAAGCAGGGTACTTGACAGAGCTGGCTGGTAGGGGCCAGGCGTGGCTCCAGGCCCTGCTAACTGCTCTGGGTGAGGCGAGCCCCAGGGCACAGAGGGCTGGGAAGCAGGCGAGGAGGCACCCGGCTCTCTCTCTCGGGGTTGGGGTCTCCTGCCGGCCCAGCTTTGGGGCAGGTAGGAAAAGAAAGGCTCCCTGAGCCCTGGAGCGGTGGTGCACAGGCTCACCTACCAACCACATTACTATTATTTTAAGTCCCCAGGCTTATAAATGCGGGTTATTTTTATCTCTGCAGATTTAAAAACTGTGAAACAAAGTTTGAGAGGGTGGAACTGTCAGAGCTGGGAACACTGAAAAGAAACACAGAGAAGGGGAGGAGGAAGGAGAAGTAGAGATGGGAAGAAGCAGGAGAAAGACAGGAGGGTGAAGAAGGTAGAAAGACACAGGGACACTAGGAGCCAGGAAGCTCATGCACTTTCTTTCTTTACTTTTCTTTTTTTTTTTTTTACAGGAGAGCTGTCTTGGGAATACAGGGAGGAGGCTGGCGAGCCGGCCAGCCCATGAGTGCCAGGTACCTGGCCTGTCCTTCCCAGGAGGAGGCCTACTGGGCCCCAGGGCTTGCCTAAAAATGCCAGATTTGCAGAAGAGGTCTCCCTTGAGCCTCTTTATTCTTCATATGTCTTTGAAGCTTATGTCTTCAAAGCTCCCTTTATTCCACTACGGACTTTGATCTGACCCCAGAGATGCCATTGTCGTCCTTCTCCTCCTCAAGACCCTCAGTATCACCCTGCTTTTCTAACGTAGTCAGTTCTTAAACAGAAATCTGCAAATATTCCCGAATCCTTCCCACGACACGAGCAGCCGCGTCCCTAAGTCAGTCTCTGCTGCAGCCACATCCATCTTTAAATGACGCTAGTGGGAAATTCCATTGCTTATCAACAGTCAGGACTTTCTGGAGAGAATTCAGAAAATCAGCCTGCTGCTCTTTTCAAAGAATGTTTTAAAAATGCAATGATTTCATGACATCATGCGACACCGCGACCACCTGTGTCCCCCACCAAACCATAAGCGCTGTGAAGGCAGGCATACTGCGGTGGCCTTGCCCCCAGGTGATAAACACAGGGTCAGCCGCTTGACGAATACTTGTGGAATGAATGGACAAACGGATGAGGGGTACAA
The DNA here is from genome assembly GCF_017311325.1 of Ursus maritimus. Taxonomy (NCBI): domain Eukaryota; kingdom Metazoa; phylum Chordata; class Mammalia; order Carnivora; family Ursidae; genus Ursus; species Ursus maritimus. The sequence continues at coordinate 81,429,417 of NW_024426774.1, forward strand.
ACATGTGGGCAAAAATCAAGAATGAAAATGAGGAATGTTTTATGTGAACCATCCCCTTCGCATACCAAACCCGAAATGTAATGTGGTTTGGCATCCGACGCTCTGAACATTTCTAATGTAACAGACCGCGAGCGTCATCGCTTCTCCTGTGTCCCTGGCCTCTGTTCCCCTTCCAGATAAACCGCGGCTTCCACAGCGGGTAGACTCTCTCTTACTGTGTTGGGACTGCACACCGCTGTGAACACACGGCTGCACGGTCCGGGGGAGGCCTGGTCAGGTCAAGGAGCGGAAACCCACCGGATGCTTCCAAGCGTCTCTGCAAAGAAAGCTCTAGATCCCCTGACACAGGCTCCAGATACCAGGGAAAAGTCCTAGATGTTCTGCAGGGACACAGCTTGCCTATAAATCCAAGATACTCTGTCCAAGGGCTCAGGTTCTCACACCTGCAGCTGTAGCCGGACAGCAGCCTGCACACTTTGCTTTCCTGTGCACGGAAGTGTTGGCACAGAAATGGGGCTCACCTCTAACACTCTAGTGTCTAGCTGAACTGTTTCTTTTAAATAAAAATCCCAGTGAACAAAAGAGAGGTGCAAGTACAAGGAGTTTGCTATTTGAAAGAATAAAAGTATGCATTTAGAATCCATTCGAAATTGATTGGTTTTAAAATTTTTATTTGAGAGAGAGAGAGAGAGAGCATGAGTGGGGGAAGAGGCAGAGGGAGAAGCAGACTCCCTGTTGAGCATGGAGCCCGATGTGGGACTCCATCCCAGCACCCTGGGATCATGACCTGAGCCAAAGGCAGACACTTAACTGACTGAGCCATCCAGGTGCCCTGAAATGGATTTTTAGATGGTTGGTAAGGTGTAAAATTAACTAGGCCTACTGCTATTATGATAAATGTCTGGATTAATTTAATGAGACTTTACCAAGTATATGGGCAGGGGTCAGGGATGTTTTACAATTTGGTATAGAAACAGGTAACTTTAAAAAAATTTAAAAAATTTTTTTATTTTTCTCTGATGGTTTTATGAAACGTTCTGTGTGAGGGCTGCCTGGGAGGCTTGGTCAGTTGGGCGGCACGCTCTTGATTTCAGCTGAGGTCATGATCTCTGGGTCCTGGGATGGAGCCCCAGCATCGTCGGGCTTTGTGCTCAGTGGGGAGTCTGCTCAGGGATCCTCTCTCTCCCTCTCTTTCTGCCCCCCACCCTCCTCTAGTGTCCCCTCCTTTCTAAATTAAACAAATAAATCTTTTTTTTTTAAAGGGAATACTTTGTATGAGAGACAACGCTTGACTAAGGAAAACTGCTACCTTCCCGATTACCTTTGGAATACTGAATAATGAAAAGAAATGGGAAAATAATAAATGCAAGGTTTTGGACCTTAAGTCCATGAATACAAGAATGTTGATGCTGATATGATGTATTCTCCACGTACTATTTTAGGCACTGGGAGAAAACTGGGAAAAAATATAGGATCTCTAAAAGAGTTCCAGAATAGTTCTAGCTCCAAAGAATTTAAATCACCTTTAAGATATTATCTTGTCATTTAATCTCAAAACATGTCAGTTCAGCCAACGAAAGACAAGCATAATTATGCAGGCGAGAATGGTGGGCTGACTCGGGCTCATAAATCACCCCAGGGAGGGGGCTTTGCGGGGGGCCCCACCCTAGAGCTCTACCACCGCCTTCCTGGGAACATGTGGACACATTATTTATGCTTTGCTTCCACAGGAGCAAAATGAAATCCACTCACTCTCATCAGTCTCCCCCAATCTCCAAAAGGCAGCTCATTGTTTGTTTCCTGTCTGCCCGGCCCTCCATCTGCTGTGAGCCCCCCCAGCCTCCTCCTACGGCGACGCCCAACGTCCACGACGGACAGGCCTCTTCCCTCTCCCGGTCCTGCTCCTTCACGGTGCTGCTTTAGCATACGGCGTCGGGGGCCTGTCAGCACAGACTCGCACATCTCCGGCTAATCCTCATTGGTTCCAAAAGTTGTGTCATCAAAGACGCACAGATCCATTTTCTTTTTGACTAAAAACCTAAATATTTCCACACGTCAAGGATGCCCTGTGACATTCGTTTTCCTCACCCACAACTCTTCTCTTCCTGGCACAGACATCCCCTGCCTCCCTTAGTACCACAAGCCTAAAGATCTTTAAGCCACAGACGGACTCAGGGAAGGAAACGTGCGGATTACAGAGGCCAAGGACGAGTGTGATGACACACGATGTCCAAGTTCAGACTTGGTGTGAGAATCACTCAGGAGAACTGAACGAATGGTCGGGAGGCCAGACGCTGCCCCCGGCCTCTCATCAGATCTCCAGGAAGGGGCCGTATTTTACAGCAAAAGGAAAGGCAGCACCACCAGCAGCCAAACAGTCATGGAATCGTTAAAAAGCAAGACCGATCGCTGGTGGGATAATTTTTTTTTTAAAGATTTTATTTATTTATTTATTTGCGAAAGAGACAGAGAGAGAGAGCAAGTGAGCAGGGGGAAAGGCAGAGGCAGTGAATCTCAAGCAGACTCCATGCTGAGCGGGGAGCCTGACATGGGGCTCGAATTCACGACCCATGAGATCATGACCTGAGATGAAACCCAAGAGTCAGACCCTTAACTGACCGAGCCACCCAGGTGCCCTGTTGGCAGGAGAATTTTTAAGCAAAGTTACTAGAGCACTGTATTAGTCAGGTTCTCTAGAGAAACAGAACCAGTAGGATATATACATATGTATACATAGATATATATATATGTGTGTGTATATATATATATATATATACACACACATATATACACATGCACACATACACACACACACACACACACACACACACACACACACACACATATATAAAGAGATTTGTTATAAGGCAATGGTTCACACTATTATGTCCCAAGACCTGCAGAAGGCCTGAGAACCAGGCCTTACAATGGTATGTTACAGTTCAAAAGCCAGCAGGCCCAAGACCCAAGAAGAGCTGAGTTTCAGTTCGAGCCCAAAGGCTGGAAAGGACCAACGTCCCAGCTCTGCAGTCAGGCAGGTCGAATGCCCTCTTACTAGTTTTCTCTTAGCCTGAGTCTGAAGGCCATAAGAGACTGATAGCCCAGGCCAACAGTCAGGCAAGAGGGATTCCCAGCTGCTCTGCCTTTATGTTCAGATCTTCAACTGCTTGGATGAGGCCCACCCCTATTGGGAAGGGTAGTCTGCTTCACTCAGTCTATGGATTCAAATGTTAGTCTCACCCAGAAACACCCTCTCAGATACACCCAGAAGAAATGTCTGAACAACTGTCTAGACATCCTGCGGCCCAGTCAAGCTGACATAAAGTTCACCATCATAGGGCCCAAAGTCGAAATCCACAATTCAGGACTATAGAAGCACCTGGTGACTCCACCCCAAAGTCACAATGCCTGCTTGGTCTCCTGGAAGACCAGGTTCTTGGTCACTAGAGAAGAGCCTGGGCATTTTGCTCAAGTTGGTCATGTTTAGGAAGTGGCTTCTCAGTATGATTCCATGTGATAATGGGCTTTGATGGAATTCTCATAATAAAACTACACAGGAATTATCCAATATCTTTTTTGTTCACTCAAGCTCAAGGAGCTTTTTATCTCATGGCATCTGGGGCGGAGAGAAGCTTACCTACTCCAGCCCCCTTGTTGACAAATGAAGCAGTCCTAGCCCCAGGGGCTGGGTAATAAATCCTTAGATGCAGAACAGGGATAGAACCCAGTCCTCCTAGGGCGCCTGGGTGGCTCAGTCAGTTAAGCACCTGACTCTTGATCTCAGCTCAGGCCATGATCTCAGGGTCATGAGATTAAGCCCTTCATGGGGCTCTGTGCTGGGTGTGGAGTCTGCTTAAGATCCTTTCCCTTTCCTTCTGCTCCTCCCTCCCCTTGTTCTCTCTCTCTCTCTCAAATAAATTTATTTTAAAAAAAGGAACCCAGGCCTCCTGATGTCCAGCCTGACTATTTTTCAATCTCCTATAAGGCTCTGTTTGTCTGTAGCTCAGACTTCTTTCAGTACCGGAGGTGGTTTAACAAGCGACTGTGGGCCAAACTATGCATCAGAAGGCCTCCTTGAAGTATTCAGGTATGACCCCAGTACTTTAGTGATGGGAACTCAGCCTCTCCAGTCACGCTGCCTGGGGTCAGATCAAAGGGCCACCACGTACGGGCTGGGAAAGCTTGAACAAGTTACTTTGATCTCTCTGTGCTTCAGTTCCTCCGCAAAGACAAGGATGATATCGATATGTATACTACTTATGATGTGCAGGCTTGATGACACCCCTTCAAGCCACGATCGCCTCTCTGTTTCCCAGCTGAAGAAACTGAGGTACCAGGGATTAGGTGACTCAGTTAAGGTTGCACAGCTAGATGTGGAGGCATGTGAAGTCAGGCAGCCTTGCTCCAGCCACACATGCCCACTAGCCTCTCCCACCTGTCTAATAGCATATCTGTGAGGATTAAATGAGACTGTGAATGTAAGTGCCCAAAACAGTGCCTGGTCTATAATAAGCCGATTTAGCCCTTATGAATATGCTGCTGTGTGAAAAGCAATTTAAAGCATGGAATGATAATAACCTCTGTGGAAACCCAATTCTGTATACAGTTGGCACTCCAGCAACTCGGGTTTGAACTATGTCCACTTACATGTAGATTTTTTTGCATAAATACAGTACTGTGAATGTATTTTCTCTGATGATTTTCTGAATAATGCTTTCTTTTTTCAAGCTTACTTTATTGTAAGAATACAGTGTACAATACATATAACATATGTAATACGTGTTGACTAAATGTATGTGATCGGTAAGGTTTCCAGTCAACCGTGATTAAATTTTGGGCGGGTAAAAAGTTATACTTGGATTTTCAACTGCACTGGGGGGGGGGTCAGCATCCCTAACCCCCATGTTGTTCGAGGGTCAAATGTATTAAGTGATAATCCTTCGGAATTCAGAGGAAAACACTGTGAAAAATATTTTACATAAATGCACAACTGAAATGTTCTTCATTGAGTTTGGTTCTATGGGCGTTTAATCATCAGGCTAGAAGTCCTTGTACTTCTAAGACTTGCCTGAAGTGTTCGGTGTAAATCACCCTCAGGATATCAGAGCTTTCCCCCTCTAACATATTAAAACACAGGTAAGCAGAGCTAGTGCCAAAGCTCCATATGGCCTTGTGTTTCGAACACAGTTCTCCTGCTTAGGAGCCCCAGCTGTGATTTATTACCTCCCAAAATAAGTGCAAGGCAGTGCACACGTAAGTGCACATTATGGAAGGCAACAGTATACATTTCATTTAACCTGGGTTAGACTAGTTAACGGAAACCCAAACCGGGATCTGAAAAGAAGCATGATTGATTCTTAATTTAAACAGGAAACATTTAACATTTCTTCCCAAAATTTCAGGTATGCTAAAATAGCACCCGGGTACCGCTAAGGAGGATCAGAATTTTTCTCGTTTAAAATAAGCCCACATTTTAAAATCTGATAGTTCAGTCTTTTAAGTTCTACCCGAGTCAATGCCTGAGGCCACATCGGGAGCTCCACATCTTTGGACCGCAGGGGAGTGCCCCGGACACCCCCACAGGCAGATGGCAACCGTGTTGCTCGCCGCTGGGACAACTCGCTCACACTCCCAAGTCTTGGTCCCCAGGGAGGGCAGGGGCGGTCACCTCCCCGCACTGGGACCGGCGGCCAGCCTTTGCCCAGGGCTCTCCCGTGGGTGGCAGTGACCCTGCTCCCACCCCGTGGTGACCTGCCTGGCCAGGACTCGCTGGGACTCGGTCTTCCTTCCTGGCAAGGGGCGGCGGGTCCCTTCTGCCTATAGCGCCCCCCCCCCCCCCCCCCCCCCCCCCCCCCCCCCCCCCCCCCCCCCC
>NW_024426774.1:81435298-81926530 GCF_017311325.1 Ursus maritimus
CCCCCCCCCCCCCCCCCCCGGCTCTCCCCAACATGGTTCAGCTCCCTTTCCCTCCGGTCTCCTCCAAGGCTTGGGTCCCTTCTCCCCGAGGCTCAGCTGCCCAAGGCTCAACTTCCCTCTCCTGCGCTCCCCCAAGGTTCGATCTCCCCTCCCAGGTGTCCTCCTTCTACCTTGCTCCCTTCTCCCCGCCTTTCTCGGGGTCTCCCCTGCGACTCCGTGCCCCTCTCCCCGGGTATCCCCCACGGTTCTGCTCCCCTCTCCCGGAGTCACCCCGCAGCTACGCTCCCCTCTCTCAGGTATCCCCACGGTTCTGCTCCCCTCTGCCTGGGTCTTGCCCAAGGCTCGGATCCCTTCTCCCCGATGTCCCCACAATTCTGCTCTCCTCGACCCGGCTTTTCTCGGGGTCTCCCGCGCGGCTCCGCTCCCCTCTCTCTGGGTAACCCACGGTTTTGTTCCCCTCTCCCAGGTGTCCTCACGGTTCTGCTCCCCTCTGCCCGCGGTCACCCCGCAGCTATGCTCCCCTCTCCCCAGATCTCTCCAAGGTTCAGTTTCCCTCTCCCGGGTCTCCCCCGCATCTCGGCTCCCCGGTCTCCGGGTCGCCTCCAAGGCCTGGCTCCTCCTCCCCAGGTGTCCCCCACGGTTCCGCTCCCTCCCCCCGGGGCGCCCCCTCGGCTCGGTCCCCCTTTCCCGGGGTCTCCCCCGCATCTTCGCTCCCCTCTCCCGGGTGTCCCCCACGCCTCGGCTCCAGTCTTCCCGGCTCTTCCGCGGCTAGCCTCCCCCCACCCCGGGTCCCCAAGGTGTCGGCTTCCCGCGGGGGGCGCGGGCGGAGGGCACTCACCGCGCGGCGCGGGCGGGCTCTGGGGACCGGGCGGGCGGCGGGCGGGCGTCCCGGGGCGACGGCGGCGCGGGGCTGCGGCGGGGCGGCTGGCCGGGTGGAGCGCGGCGGCTCCCGCCCGCGAGAACCCCCGCCGTGTCATTTGACCATATAAGGAGACGCACGCCTCCGAGACGCCGGCGGCGCGGGCTCGGCGCGCGGGCCGCGGCGTGGGGGCGCGGGGGAGGGCGCCCATCCGCCTCCCGGTGGCCGGGGCGCTCGCGGACCCCGACTCTTTGTGCGCCTGGGGCTCCGATACCCCCGGGTCTCTAAGGCGCGGGGTTACCGGGGCTCCGTCCCTGGCATGGGCTCACAGGGCCGAGTGGGGGCAAGGGCCGCGCGCGGGCCGCCACGGCTGCCACCAGGGTCTCCCCACGCCGGGGCGCAGTGGCAGGGGTCTCCCCACGCCCTCACTCTCCACCCGGGTCCGGGGAACGCGACGCCAGCTGAAGCCTGAGAACGGGTGGGGGTGGGCTGCCTTACGGGGACCGCCGATCCGGTCTTGCAGGGGCAGGAGGCCGGCGTCTGGGATGTATCTGCGCCGTGGGCTTTTCCGCCTTACCCCGCAGACCCCTCTCGGTCACGAAAGGAGCCGAGCAGATGGCCAGAGAGAATGGATCGTGCCAGGTTCTTTGTTCCGCTAGGCAGGGGCCAGGGGGCTGTTTAGACGTTCTGTTGTTCCCTTCGGGGCGAGAAAACAAAGGTGAGCTGGAGAGAGTGCCTCCCGGAAGCGCAGCCCCTGCGCGGGCAGCCCACACTTAGCAGGGACGGATGCACCCCTGCACCCGCAAGAAAGGGGGCATCGGGGTAGAAATGCTTGCTCTTGAGTGGGTGGCCAGCCTTCCCTGCCCCCCCGCCCCCGGAGAAGATGGGCTGATGCGAGGACAGCAGCGGGAGAGAGCAGGAATACCGTGGGCAGACATGTTATATTTACCAAGCAGTGGGCCTCAGAGAAGGAAGAGCTACGGGCTTCTTCTCTCTTGGTTGACGCTCAGTGTCTGGGGCTATTCGAGACTCTGTGGGTCTCCATCATGGAATCACAGATCTTGAGAGTCCTATAAGCTACACTCATTGAGCACGAGCCCCGCATGTGATATCCTTTGCTTCTCACCCCTTGAAGCTAAGGATTAATACCCCAGTGTTAAGGTGAGGAAATTTCAGCTCAGAGAGATTTGCTCAAGGCCAGCTGAGATTTGACCTGGAGTCTGTCAGATGGCAAAGCCCTGCGAGTAGCTTACAGGACAGGACATGCCCCTCATCCCACCAGTCACTCCGTTGCCCTCCAGAGGGCCGAGATGGGCTACAGCAGTGAGCCCAGACAGAGCTGGATGTGGGGAATCCAGCCTTCCTTCCCCCATTCCTCCCTGAACCTGACAGGTTCTCTCCAAGGACGAAAGTATGGGCTCCAGACCTGCACTCCCACCCATAGTCAAAGCAGGTCAGTATCTTGAGCAAAGCCTGTGTAGACAAGCCTCTTCCCGCTGACAGTTATCTAGACGTGTTGTCTGTATAGTTGCAGGTGACAGAACCATCTTCCAGAGAGAACAAGAGAGAGAGAGAGCTGAGGGAAAATCAAAACACTTAAGGAGCAGCAATGAATAGGATGGACTTGAATAGCTGCTGGAACAAAGAGCACACTATTTCAAAAATAAATTTTCATGAGACAGTCTGGGGAAGTGTGACACTAACAAGGCAGTGGATGACATTGATAAGTTATTATGAATTTATTTTAGGTGTGATAATGAAATAGTACACACACGCACGCACATATTCTTAAAGCCCTTAGCTTTCAGAAATAGAGCCAGAATATTTACCAATGAGATAACATTATGTCTGAAATTGTTGCAAAATAATTTGAGGTGGGGGAATGAATAGGGCCAATATATAAAAGAGTATCCGCCATGGATTAATGGTAACTGGAAGCTGGGCGATGGGTGTGTGGGGGTTCATTCTACTAGTCTCTTTCCTTTTGTAGTGCTTGAAAAATTCTGTAATGGAACATTTTTTAAAGTACAAATGCACATACCATTTGACTTTGACCCAGCGTTTCCCCTTACAGGAAATTATCTTACAGATAGACGTGCTCATGTGTAAATTGATATACATACAAGAGTAAGCCTTGTGGAATTCTTCATAATAGCAAAATATTGGAGCATGTTATATGTTCAACAACAGGGACTAGTTAAATATTGTTTGGTACATTTTACAGTTATTTCTATATGCAGCTGTTAGAAAGAACAACGTAACTATATTTATTGATTTGGCATGATCTCCAAGTTCTGTCTATGGAAAGAAAAGTAGCTAGTAACCAAATATTTGTATTAAGAAAGGAAGGGAAGAAGACAATGTATACATATAATAGTGGTTGCCTCTGGGGAGATGTGGGGAGCTGGGGCCAGGAGTGGAAGGAAGATTAAGTTTCACTCTTTACTCTTTTGTTTCTTTTAAATTTTGAGCTATATAAATATATCATTCATTCAAAAAATAAAAATATTTTAGGGGCGCCTGGGTGGCTCAGTCGTTAAGTGTCTGCCTTTGGCTCAGGGCGTGATCCCGGCGTTATGGGATCGAGTCCCACATCGGGCTCCTCTGCTGGGAGCCTACTTCTTCCTCTCCCACTCCCCCTGCTTGTGTTCCCTCTCTCGCTGGCTGTCTCTCTCTCTGTCAAATAAATAAATAAAATCTTTAAAAATAAATAATTAAAATAAAATATAAAAATATTTTAAAAATTAAAGCAACACATGCTCCTTTAAGACAAATAGGAAACAAGTTTGTTAAACAGACTTTATAGAAAATCAAGGAAGTTTGCTAGAAATAGAGGCAGGAGGAATATAGTTCTGAGCTGAATGGTACATACTTTTGGGAACAATTTAAATCAAAAGACAAACTATTTTTAAATTAAATTTTTGGGGTGCCTGGGTGGCTCAGTTGGTTAAGAGTCTGCCTTTGGCTCAGGTCATGATCTCAGGGTCCTGGGATGGAGCCCTTGTGGGCTCCTCGCTCAGTGGGGAGTCAGCTGGAAGATTCTTTTTCTCCCTCTCCAGCTTCCCCTCCCCCTGCTCATGCTCACTCTCTCTCTCAAATAAATAAATAAAATCTTTTAAAAAACAAATTTTTAGGAGCATCTGGGCGGCTCAGTAGGTTGAACGTTGGACTCTTGATTTCAGCTCAGGTTGAGATGTCTGGGTCCTGGGATCAAACCCTGCTTCAGGCTTGTGCTCAGCGGGGAGTCTGTGTATCCCTCTCCCTCTGCTCCTTCCCCTGCGTGCTTATGCACTCGTTCTCTCTCTCTTTCTCTCTCAAATAAATACATACATAAAATCTTTCAAATAAAATAAATTTTTAAAAGGCAGGATGGTAAAATGTATTTTGAAACATTCTATCTTTTATACCATTGTATTTGCAGGGCCTAACTATAGCGCATGGCACATAGTATGTGCTTAATTAAAACAGATACTGAATGAATGGATGGATCACAGAAGACTTGTTTAATATGTGGCAAGTCTTTCATTTTGTAATTGATTATTCTATAGTATAGCAGATAGAATATTATAGAAAATAGAATGCTATGACGATATAACTTGCTCTCTGGAATCAGGTCTGGATTTGAATCCCTGTCCTACCTAGGATTTACTGAGGTGGCCTCAGGCAACCACAAAATCTCCCTAACCCTCAATCCACTCATATGTAAAATGGGTGAATAACATATACTTTGCAAAATTCTTGAGAGGATCCTTTGAGATGACTCATGTAAACCACTAAGCAGTGTTAGTATAGTCCTTGGCACATAGCAGGGCCTCAGTAAATATTAGCTTTTATTCCATGGTATTTTGTTTGACAGTAAAGGGAAGATGAATTCAGAATAAGAAGGAAATGTGAAGGTGGTGAAAGGTACAATTTTCCAGTTATAAAATAACTCAGTCCTGGGGAGGTATGTACAGCATGGTAACTAGAGCTAATAACACAGTTTTGCATATTTGAAAGTTGCTAAGAGAGTAGATTGTAAAAGCTCTCACCGCAAGAAAAAAATGTAACTGTGATAGATGTTAACTAGACTTATTGTGGCGATCATTTAGCAATATCTACAATTATCAAATCACCATGGTGTGCACCTGAAACTAACATAATATTATATGTTCATTATATCTCAATAAAAAAGGAAGGAAAGAGACTTAATTCTCATCAGAAGGAAGGATTAAAGTTGAGATTGTATTCTAAAGGTCAAAGATTGTTTTTTGACAGAAAAATTCTCTGCTATGGATAAAAGGTTAATTTGTGGAAGAAAAGAAATTAAGAAATTATATTTCCTGGGAAGGCATAGAGGCAACTCTGATAGATAATTCAAGTAATTCAAACTTCTCTTATTCATTTCAATTCTGTAATTCCCTCACCAGCCAGCATCACCCTGACTTCTTCCTCTTTTATGGGGGGTGGTTTCAGGAATGGGGTAACGAAGAAGCAGGGAAAGAAAGGGAAGGCTCTGTGGCATAGGCCAGTGGTTCTCGAAGTGTGGTCCAGGGCCAGCAGCATCAGGATTACCCAGACACTGATTAGAAGTAAAACATTCCCTGTGTTTTAACAAGCCCTGTAGGTAATGACTAATAGTACCTTGAGGTAAAATACTCCCTAGGGATTCCAACTCTGGACTCAGTAATTTACCAGAAACCCAGATGTTAGTTTCTAGGGGGGTTGGGGAAGTAGAAACAGATACACTAAACACAGACAGGCCTCTGGAACTCTAAAATTCAATTACAAGCATTACTTACTCTGCCAGGTACTTCACCGGAGGGAAGCACAGGTAGAAATGAACTCTCAAATCCAATGGCAAGTATTACTCCGTGGGATACTTCATGGGAGGGAAGCACAAAGTAGAAAACTTAAAGGCAAATCTTAGCAGCCTGTGTTTCAGTGGTACAAGTGCTGAAACCTAATTCTCTCCTCTGAGAGGGCCAGAGAGGAAGGCACAGCTTCCAGAAGTGTGGTCAGCTCTGGTGGTGGGGGAGCAGGTGGGAGAGGGGGTGGTGAGCCCGGGGTCTCCTCCTGACCGTGGCCACCTCGAGGGTACTAGGAGACCTCACCAGCACCAGGAAGAAAGGGAACACGTGAAAACAGGCAGAAGTTCAAGACCTCCCTATGTCCCTTACCCTAACTGACAATTTCAATGAGGATTTTTACAGCACTCCTCCCATTTCAGAAGCAGAACTTCTCACAGGCAGTTCTGCCCACTCAAACCGTGGGCAGGAAGCTGTTGGAAGATTTGCCCTTGATTCAGAGGTAATCATTCTTAATTGCCTCAGATGGTTGGAGGGTGAGTGTCTAAGATCATAAAAGCTGGCGGTAAGCCCTGAGTTCTTGCTCTGTTCCTGGGAAGGGAGCGGGGTGAGGGGCAGGTCTGTGCATGCCTCCCTATGACACAGCAGCACCTCAGTATGCTGGCTCAGACTCCTGGCTCACTTTTTTAAAGCAGGATTTGCCTGAATGGAGAGGGAACATTTCTAACAGAGATGACCGTGCAGGCAGGGCACTCACCTGCCTGTGCCCCTGAGCTTGGGAGCTCGGGCACCTCCATGTCCCCTGGAGCAAACCAAAGGAATTTGGTCTGGTTTACAGCTGTGTTCTCATAGGCGCCCAGATGTTGCCCCTGTGCCTGTTAAGACTTTCAGGAAAAACCTAGCCCTTCAGGAGACACAAACTCTTTTCCTTCTCCCCCCGCCCCCCAGCCTTGCTCTGACTGGGGAGGGGGGAAGCTTGGCTCTTTCTTAAGACACAGAGTTTCCATATCCCGGTTCTTTGTTCTCTCTTTTTCCAAACTGATTTAATGGATGCAAATAGTCACAGTGTTCAAAACCTCAAAACATGTCTGACTTCGAGCCAAATCCACACACAACTCCATGATTTTCTGAGTTTGCCATCATTGGTTAAAGCTGGTCTGGAGTATTTCATGCAAGTTTCCGTCGTGGCTTTGATAACTCATTTAAGAAGGGTTCTGTTTGGCAGCCTCGCGGCCAATAAAACGAAACCATTCACACTGCGGTTCGTTCCTGTGAGGCGCAGAGGCCAGTCGTGGATCAGGAAATGCTGCTGGACTGTTTCAGATGAAAACAATTTCTCATGTGGGCCCTGGAAATGTTTGCTGCTTCTCTGAGACCTTTTTGTCTCTGATTTCAGCCCTTTTCTGCAGTAACCCAGTCACTTCTCTGTTTGCCAACAGTTTTACTCTGTTTTTCCTCTGTCCGCTCTTCCAAAACCCATTGAAAAGAAGTGTAAGTGTCCGAGGCCTGCGCAAACCTAGCAAAATTCTGTGTTGAATGAACCGTGTTTGCTTCCCTACAATCCCTGAAGTGCTTTTCCCGGTGGCCTCTGCCAGTTCTTCCCGGAGGCCCTGAAATGGGAGCATCTCATGCCCACTTGGTTCTCAGAATGTGAGATTTGAACTACAGTGAAGTCACAAGTATTCATTGTGAATTAACTTTATGAATGAGCACCGCAACTTTAAAATCCCCAGTGCGCCCTCCCTGCCGCTCAAGTCTTCTCTGTGCTATTTCCACTTTGATTAGGGTCCTTAACAGAAAATCCAGTGGTCTAGCTAGGAAGAGCCCGGGCTGCCAGGAGGGGCGGAAAGGACGGGGCTCCAGCCCAGGCGCACCTGCCGGGCTGTATGTGCGTGCCACCCGCCACCCGTGCGTGTCCTCTTTACTTAACCTCTGAAACAAAGGATGGCCCCTCTTCTCACGTTGAAGGGTTATTTGAAATTACGTAATCCTTCTTGAAGTTATTTTTATAGTTAATCAATCCCTGAAAATTTTCCAAAGTGTCTCCTGCCATAGAAATGATTGTGCATGGCACGTATTGCATGGAGCACTGGGTGTTATACGCAAACGATGAATCATGGAGCTTTACATCAAAAACTAAGGATGCACTGTATGGTGACTAACATAACAATAAAAAATTTAAAAGAAAAAAGAAAAAAAGAAATGATTGTGCAGCGTGGTATGTGACGTTTGTGGGTGACAAATAGCTGTATTTTATGTTGCTTTATGTTCTCCTAAAAACACAAGTGTTTCAGAAGGTGCTTTAACGTGGGGCCTGAGAGTCACGAGAGAGCTTCCTGGGACCGCCAGGCTTTGTGGGACAGCACTGCAACAGTCCTTGACTGCTGGGAACCAGGAAAAGATTTCCTAAAATGTCTGACCTTCGCTGGATCCTGGCAGTACTATTTGCCCCCCAAAGAATCTTTTCAAATTCTGGCCCATCCTAACCGCACACATATTTTTGGAAACTTCTGCCCAGTTAGAGATGCTGAGGAATGACTCTGTAACTGTTCCAGATTCGTCATTGCCTCCTGGAGGGATGGAGGGGCTCCAGGGGCAAAACACTGTCAGATACCCAAATTGTTCCTTAGCTGTCTTTAAACTCAGTAAGTGCCTCTTCCTTTCCCTTCCTTGCTTCCTTCCTGCCTGGCTGTCTTCCTCTTTCTCTCCCTCTCTCCCATTCTCTCTCTCTTTCCTTCCTTCTTCCCTCCCGCCCTTCCCCTGTCTTTCTCTGGTTTCGTTTCAATAATCTGAAATTACACTTTCCTCTTGCAGATGGCCTTACCACAACCTGGCTCCCTGATCTTGTTACCGTTTTAGGGACCCAGTTCTGTCTCCCACCCTGTCTGTGTGGCATGCCTACTTCCCTATATTGTCACCGGTCCCTCGAGTTTCCAGGTTGGGCTGAAAGCAGAGGAAGGAAATGCTTGGAGGTTTTCTGTTTTGAAGAGTATGTTTGGAAAGTCATCAAGTCAGGAGAACAGGGGCTTCCCACGTAAGTCGGGAGGTCCTTGAGACCCCTTTCCACCCGGTCTCTTGACTCCCTCATGCTCCGCCTCCTCCCCTGAGCAAAGATGGCTTTCCACACTCTGTTCTGCCCCGAGAACTCCTGAAACACAAAGTATCTCCCCTGGGAAGGCTGCGAGGAGTACCATCCCTACCCCTGTTTTTTGACCATTCCATACTGTCCCATCTTTCCCTTGTTTATGACAACAAAGGAAAGAGTGGGAGACCCTTCTGGACAAGGATGGACACATTCATTTTTATATTCTCTGCAACTCGGTCAGTATTCACTGAATTCAATTCAGGTATCGTGAAAATGCCTAAACCAAAATAGGGCTGCCATACAAGGGCTCATATGGGCCTACCTAAACCAAACAAATCAACCCTATTGCCCATTTGGGCAGTTCGGTTATCTGGGCTTTGCACGGAGATCCGACTTGCAAGCACTTGCATTAAAGCGCAGTGGAGGGACGCCTGGGCTGCTCAGTCGGTTAAGTGTCTGCCTCTGGCTCAGGTCAGGATCCCAGGGTCCTGGGATCGAGTCCCACATCTGGCTCCTTGCTTAGCAGAAAGCCTGCTTCTCCCTCTGCCTGCCGCTCCCCCTGAGTATGTTCACTCTCTCTTTTGCTCTGTCTCTCTCTGACTAATAAATAAATAAAACCTTAAAAAAAAAGAAAGCGGAGTGGGGGGCCTGTCCTCTCAGGCAGCGGGGGATGGGAGCCAGGAGCTGCTCTTTCTGCAGGAGTACATCCGGCAGGTGCCCTATGCAGCTGAAATCAGCCCGCAGGGGGTCAACCCGTGGACCTTCCTGGGGTAGCGCTTCTGCCCCTGAGAGTCTAGCTCTTCCCGAGGAGGTGCCTGCTGCTCCAGACCTGCCCCTGCCACTCCCGCCTGGGCCCTGAGGGACGTGCAGAAAGCAGCTCCCTGAGGGACGACCTGGAAGTGGTCATGTCAGCGGAAGCCACCGCCTTCATCTTTAGCAAACTAAATGCAGTGAATTCACGTCTTAAAATTGGGGCTGGGGCATGCCTGGTTCGCTACTAAATGCTTTAAGACAGTCTGTCTGTACAGACGGGAGATTGCAACACAAAGCTTGTGTCTCCCAGGGAGACCGGTGTTCTGTTCTCTGCCGCCACGTGAGTGTGTCCGGTGGGCCACTTGTCAAAGCAGGTCTAATTGCTGGAGCCTCTTTAGCGGGACAGCTCTGCTGTAGCCCTCGAGAGGGGCATCCTCACCCCCAAAGCGGGGCTTGCGATCAGCGGGCTACAGAGATGGGCCCACGTAGGTGCACACAGCTCATCCCTTTTGAACCATATCTGTTTAATGGTGGAGTCACTCGGAGAGAAAAACTGGTCTATTTCCCTCACTCACTCATACTGCTGGTGGATAGTCCTTCCCAAAGGCAGACCAGATTCATAAGGTTGTACTTGCTTTCACAGCGCCCATCCACACTCCCAGAGACGACCGTGCAGCTTTCTAAGCCATGCGGTCCTAGTTTTGACTCGCACATCCCTGGCCAAGATGGGGACCAGCACCCTGCTCTTGCAGAATCACGCTTTCGCTGGGGAGAAGTACCCTTTCACATGGCCAGGTGGGCTTGCTCTGAGGACTCCTTTACTTTGGAGGGTGTCTCCTGTTCCCTTGCAAGGGGCAGGCACACGTGGCGGGGCGACAGAGTCCTTGCTTGAGCGAACTGATCGGGCTGATAGTCGATGAATGTAAACTTGACATCCCGGATTCTGGAATGCAGGGTCCGGAAGAGCTATCATTCGTTATCACTGTTACAACAGATGTTTTCTTTTCTTTCTGCCTTTCTTCTGTTTTTGACGGCTGATATGGTGGCATTTTTTGTGTAAGAAAGTGCGGTGGTTGTGGCTTTAGATAAAGAGTCTTTGAAGACTCCTTTCTTCTTTCTGTCTCAGACTCTAGGAGGAGACGTGGTTTTAGGGGGCTCTGCACCCCACATAGCGCGGAGGGGGGGCAGAGCACTGGTGCAGGGGAGACCAGGAGAGCCTGCGGCAGCCCCCAGCAGTGCAGGACGCCTCCCTGCAGGCCAAGGAGGCAGAGTGGGGCTGTGGCTCAAAGGAGGAGAATGTCTCTGCAGCAAAGCTTTGGGACAGAGAGAAGGGGTCACAGAGGCCTGCTGGGAAAAATAGTGCCAGTGAGAGTGAAAGGACACCGTCTGTAAGAAAACAGAAAAGTGAGGCAGAGAAGAAGAAAGAGACGGTAAAAGCAGGCTTCCTTCCACCTGGGAAATAAGCAAGGGGCCGGCACTTGGCTGGTTAATTCATGTGAGTAAATAAGGCTCAGGCTACTAGTCCCTGGAAGTCGGGAATGGTTTCAGAGGAAGAAGCTGCAGTTACCCCCAAACTCTCCATGAGCTAGCTGCACGCTCAGCTTCGGCCGTTCGGAGTGCGGCCACGGCCTTACAAGCCCAGCAAGGGAGCGAAGCAGGGAAGGGCAGGTGGGATCTTCTTAGGCCAGCCCCTGTGGTGACGGTGAATTGCACGCTCTGTTCAAGAGTTGTTCAAGGCAACGTGTGTAGGACTAGCAAAAGTTCCCGTTCAGTCCGCTACTCTCTCGAATAGAGCACTCTCTAGAGAGGCCTGTTTATGCCACGCCCTAGGTAATGTGATGTTATGGTCAAGGCTCTTGGTCCCAGAAAGGGGAGGCAGGGGGGTGATAGCAGAGTCACCCAGGAGCTGCCTCTGGTCCGGCGTGGACTCCCCTGGAGTGGACTGGAAAGGCACGCGGCTCCACTCCTCCGTGGGAGCAGGTAGCAAAGCCACAGCTCGGCAGGCAGGAGCCTTCCCCGGTGTCTCTGCCGGGAGAACAAGCCGACTCCTGCCTCATTCCTACCACAAGGGCTTGAGGCCAAGTTAACCAGAATGAAGGGACATTCCAGAGGATGAGGAATGCCAGGATCCCTGGCCTGGTTGCCAGGTCGGGGTGGGGACCCCGGAATGACCGTGTGCCCCCCGGTGGGGCTGGGAGCCGCCTGTGTGATTCGGGAGGCCGAGCCCAGAGATGAATGTTCACACCAGGGTCAGGACACAGGAAAGCGGGAGGGCGGCATCTGAGTTTCGTCTCCCAAGCCGAAGCAGCTTGCCAGCTGGAAGGAGACCTGAGAAGTTTTAAACCCAGGCCACTCCTCCAGCTTCTAGAAGCTGGGCCTGTCTGCCTCCTTTCTTGGTCCTGACAATAATGGTGTGTGCCCTGACGAGGGAAATAACCCCAAACAGACCCGGGACCACACAGCCCAAGTGAGTGTGTCTGGTAGGGCTAGTCCTTCAGTGGATATGCTCTGGATGCTGGTCAGCTGCCTGCCAGCGGATTTCGGAGCGCGACGCCTTTTGAAGTCTATTCTAACTGCACATCTCTGGGAAACACGTCACCTATTATGACACTGCCAGCTGATGCTGGTGTCTAAACCCAACACGTTGGATTGTCTTGGATTGTCTTGCTCAGACCAGAAGGATTTCTTGGCCCAGGGAAGCAGAGGGAGGTTTATGGTATGCGCGTCTTCTTGTATCTACTTGTGCTTCTGCTATGCTGGCAGCCAGCGGGGTCCCCACAGGACGAAGGAAATGCTGAAACACTCAGCAGGAGCAGTGAAGGGAGTCATTCGATGGGCTAGAAACCCACCGGCTACAGAGCCAAGCACAGGAGGCAGCCATCACAGCGTCGAGGGCTTGAAAAATGTACACGACAGAAGCATGCCTCGTTCTCTTGGGAAGTGGCACGCTGCATAGCAAGCCAACCTCTGGTAAGATGTCGTGGGACCCTGCAAAGAAGACTTTTATCCTCAGGTTTCCAACTGCCATTTCATCATTTACAAAATGTCCACCATTTTGGCCCCGAACTTGTGTCTTGTTGATGAAATCCTCATGAAATTGAAAGTAGGGGGGACAGTAATGGGAACGCCCATGGGAGAATTACACATGGACCCCTGTGAGTACGGTGTGCATATTGCCATCATCCCTTTAGATGTTCAGACTCATTCATTCTCATTTTGCTCACTACAGCTGATCCTAAAATTAAGGCAGACTGCCACCCCTGTGTCCTAAACCGTAGACAAGATTAAAGGCCATCAGTGTAATTTCCTAGTATTGTCTTTGAGTTAAAGTCTTAAGATATAACTTTTAAAAATAAAAACATAACTTTAGAAAGAGTATTATCAAAGACCAATGCTGTCCCATTTAGAGCAACTTTTAAGGAAAGCAAAGTGTAACATGCAACTTTTTTTTTTCTCAATTCTTTTCAAACACATCTTAATAGCCCCTGTCTTTCCTTCATGGTTTTAGTTAGAGTCCTTTTTCCCAGCTCACCCAGAATCCTAATCTTTGAAATGGAGAATTTGTGAATGATCCTGGAACGTGGGACTCTTCAGACCTTGAAAGTTCATGATGTCCTCCTCAGAGAAATCAGGTGGAAGGGGGGTGGGCACAAGGAAACTCCCGGGCAGGAAACTGTTATTTGCTGAGTGATTCACCCTCATGTCGCCAGCATGAATCAAGCTCAGCCCCTCCCTTCCAAAGCTTAAAGTCCAGTGTGACCGGAAGGGAGCGAGCCAGCTTGGACAAGATGAGATTCCAATAAGATCTGGTCTGAGTTAAGACGGGAAAGTGTATCCCAGTTCTGGGTATATATCCCAAAGAATTGAAAGCTGAGTCACGAAGGGATGTTTGTACGTGTGTGTTCACAACAGCATGGCCCACAGTAGTGAAAATGAGGAAGCAGCCTCATGTCCATCAATGGATAAACCAGATCTGGTGTATGCACGCAATGGACTACTACTCAGCCTTAAAAAGAAAGGAGGACACATCCTACACCGTGGATGAACTATGAAGACATTAAAGCTACATGAAATAAGCCAGACAAATCCTGAATGGTTTCACTTACATGAGAATCTTAGAGTCGTTGAATCCATAGACAAAAAAAAAAAAAAAAAAAAAAAAAAAAAAAAAGAATGGTTGCTGCCAGGCCTGGGAGCAGATGGAAAAGGGAATGGGGAATTATTGTTGAATGGGTACAGAGTTTCAGTTTCACCAGACAAAGGGGTTCTGGAGATCCATCGCACAACAATGTGAACACACTTAACACATTGATCTGTATGCTTACAAATGGTGAGGAAGGTAAAAAAAAAAAAAAAAGAATAGAAATTGTATGTGTAGAAAGCAGTGGGAACACAAGAAATGCCCTTAGGTCTGTGATGGTTAACTTCATGCATCACGTTGACTGGGCCATGGGGTCCCAGATAGTTGGTCAAACATTATTCTGGGCATTTTTGTAAGGGTGTTTTTGGACGAGATTGACATGTGAGTCAGTAAGGCTGAGTAAAGCAGGTTGTCATCCCTATGGGATGGACCCCATCCAATCAGTTGAAGGCCTGCATAGAACAGAAAGGTTGACTCTCTGCAGAATAAGAGAGAATTTTTTCTGCCCCACTACCTTCAAGCTAGAACCTCAGGTTTTTTCCCTGCTTTAGGACTCAGACTGAAACATCGGCTCTCCTAAGTGTCTAACTTGTCTACTCACCCTGCAGATCTTGGGACTTCTCAGTCTCCATACGATTCAGTTTCTCTGGAGAACACTGCCTGCTACAGGGTCTTAGGAAGGCTTCCTGGAAGAGGTGTCAATAGACCTGAGCTTTGACAGAGAGCTCAGTTGTACAGCAAAAATGGGACACAAAGGCCCCGGTGACACGTCAAGGTATATGTCAAGGATTGGGATACAGTTCGGTGTTACTAGAGTCAGGGATGAAGCTGAGAGGAGGTGAGGCCAGCCCACAGAGAAACTTACGTGCTATGCTGAGGAACTTTATCCTATAGGCCAGCACTTCCCACCCAGGTGTGCAGACAGAGGTGTGTAAGGGGTACCTCCCACAAGACACACACAAGCAAGCACTCAAGTTAAGGTCAGACAGGGCTGGTTATTCCCTGGCTGAACAAGTGAACAGGTTTCTTTACTGCAACCCTTCTCAGAGCCCTTAATGAGCTGGTATGCAGCATGAATCTTCAGGAGACCGTGGTGTATTTTAACACAGACGCCCTCCCCCTGTCTGATTCTGATACCTATTAGGATGGTGAAGAAAGCCATTTTCCACAGTGCTGCTAAAAGGTTGGAAGTCACTGAAAAGGTTTAAGTGGGAGACTGACCTGGGCAGTTCTTTGATTTTGGTAGACAAATTTGGCTGAAGTATAGAAATCTACCTCGAGCTTATCTAGGAGGTGTAAGGAGATGGCATTAGTGTTCTTCCTAGACCCCACTGGGTCCCTTTGGATCCCTTTTACTGTTTCTGTGTGGACTGCCCTTGGGCTACTGGGGCTCCTTTACTCCTTCTCCCAGTGTGTCCTTGGCAGTGACTGACTGAGGTGGGAAAGCCCAGCTCCCTTCCTCAAGTTGGGTCAAACCTGAGGCAGAGTCTACACTCAGGGACATCTCTGTGGGATCAGGTTGAGGCTGGCACTTGGCCTGAAACCGCGTCCTTTGTACCTTCTTCCTCTTCCCTGTCCCATTTTCCCACTTCCTCCAAGACTCTGCTCCTGGGAAACCCAACCTAGGACTGCAGGCTGCTGTGCTGGTCCTGTTCAAAGAAGGCAGGGTGATAGTAATAGGAATGGGGAGGTGGTGGCAGTTTCAAGAATATTTGATAGATGTCAAATCAGTAGAAATTGGTACAGACGATTAGATACAGAGGATGAGCCTAAGATAATTTCAGCCTCCTGATTTAGGTAACTGTATGCTACCACCATCTTCAGGAAAATAGAACAAGTCAAATTTGATGAATTCCATTTTGACCTACTAAAACTGAGGCACTTTGGGGACAGCCATCCAAAGAGCTTTTTAAAACTTGTATGGACACAAGATTCAAGGAGGAAGGTAAGAACTGGAGATATGGACATAAGAACCAGAAGCCAAAAGGTCACTTAAAACAAACAATAAATAAGCAAAGTAGAATGAGTAAGTCACCCAAGAAGGCTTGTGGGTTGTGGGGAGTGGGTTAAAGGTCAAGTTTAAGGGGCAAGCCGAGGAGGAAGTCTGTAAAGACTGAGAGAGGCTCTCAGAGAGGGAGGGATGTGGGGAGAGGGTGGGTATGCTGAGCACTGAAGTGTTTCTGGGAGGAAGGCCAGTAGTGTCGAATAAGCTAGGGGCTGCTGGGGGTCCAATGGGCAAGACGAGATGGAGGCTGTTTGTGACTTTGGAAATCCACTTCCAGGGAGTGACAGGAAAGCCAAGTTTTAGTAGGTTGAGTCCATGGCCTTTGAGGATGTGGCGATGTCAGTGTTAAGAAGTCTGATGAGACTAAAGGAAACAACATAGGTGGGTTTCACAGGCAAAGAAACTTGGCCCAGAGGCTAAATGATGTGCCCAAAGTCGGAGGCAATGGTGTGGCCGGCATTCAGATCAGAAGCACATTTGACGCAGGTCCCGCCTGTCTTCTCGCTTCTGTCCCCCTGCCTCCCAAGCAAGTCATTTGGCTGTTACCAGTTTCTGAGCACTCACTGCCTCTCCTTCTAGACTCTCCTTTTCAACTAGCACAAGAAATAAACTCTCAAAAGCGAAGGGCAAAGCTCTCCATTGCCCCTTTCTCTCCAGGATCTCCCTCTTGCTTCACCCTTTGACAAAAATGGACAGAAATTTTCCAAGATCGAGAACCATAGAATCTGATTTTTTCTGCTTGTCAGAAGGAGGAAACTTTCCACTCTTTCTAAAAAAATTTCCACTTGCTTTTTAAAGAAGAGAAGAACACCATGTCTCCCTGGAGATACTCTAGCAGTTAGCAACTAAGCTACACGCTGCTGACCATAGCTTCTTAAGTTCTCGGTAGCCGATGGCTTATAATTTTTTGTGATACGACTGTAGTTTAAGGGATGTCATATTACATACCTTGTACCTGAAGGCTGTCCTGGTATATATTTGTTGTACACAAGGCCAAATGCTCAAAGATTTTTAAATTCTATTTATTTAAACTAGAAAAAACTCCAAAGCAATTCACCAATTTCTCTTACTCCCCACCTCTGACAACCACCAGTCTGTTCTCTGTGTCTATAAGCTTAATAAATACATATATACATATATATATGATATATTCGTAAATATATATATAAGATATAGGAAAGATATATAATGATATATAAAATATATAAATAATATATAAAAATAAACATAAATATACATAATAATAAATATATATATATTTAGATTCCACATAAAAGAGAGATCATATGGTATTTGTCCTTCTCTGTCTTATATCACTTAGTATAATGCCCTGAAGGTCCATCCATGGTTGTGCAAATGGCAAGGTTTCCTTCTTTTTTACGGCTGAATAATATTCTGTTGTGTATATAGACCATAGTTTTTTTATCCATTCATCCATCAATGGACACTTAGGTTGTTTCCATATCTTGGCTATTGTAAATAATCCTGTGATAACCACACGTGTGCATCTATCTTTTTGAATTAGTGTTTTTGTTTGCTTCAGATAAATACCCAGAAGTAGAATTAGTGGATTGCAGGGTAGATCTATTTTTATTTATTTATTTATTTATTTATTTATTTTAGATTTTAGATTTTATTTATTTGACAGAGAGAAAGAGCACACAAGCAGGGGGAGCAGCAGAGGTGGGGGGAGAAGCAGGCTTCCCGCTGAGCGGGGAGCCCAATGTGGGGCTTGAACCCAGGACCCTGGGATCATGACCTGAGTCGAAGACAGACACTTAACCAACTGAGCCACCCAGGCGCCCCTCTATGTTTTAATTTTTGAGGAATGTCTCTACTGCTGTCCTCAGTGGCTGCACCAGTTTGCATTCCCACCAACAGGGCACAAAGGTTCCTCTTTCTCCACATCCTCACCATCGCTTATTTCTTCTGTTTTTGATAGTAACCGTTTTCACAGGTGTGAGGCGGTAGCTCGCTGTGAGCTTGATTTGCATTTCCCTGATGATAATTGACGTTGAGCATCTTCTCATGTGTAAAGACTCAATTTTGACCCCAGGGGGGAGAAAACACTTGGCAAGGCTTTGATGCTGTCCTGTGGGTACAATATATGCATTAAACCAGCTTTCGGTATGTGCTGCCTTCTCGCCATTGGCCAAAATACATAGATTTCAGGAAGAATAGGGGTGGCACATCTCGCGATTAGACCTAATGTCTGGAGGGTGGCCGAACAAATCACTCAAAATATACCACTTCGGCATAAGGATTAGGTTAAGCCAAAGGCACTTGAAAAACAGCAGGTGCAGGAATGCTCTGCTCGGTTTTCTTCCTGAAAGCAGATGTGCTCCCATGTGAACGTTGTTCCCCCTATGCCAGGAGTAAAGAAACATTCTCATCACCAGCTGGGGAGTCGAGGCCCAGAGAAATCTATCCAAAGAGACCGTGTTAAAATACCTCTTATCTCCCTTTAAGCTCCCCGCATGTTTTGTTACTTCTCCATAATTGCCTCTCTTTGTTCAACCTGGTGTAGAGACACAGGCTCAACACCGTTTTGGGGGTTCATTTCTTCTATGGAGGCTCCCACGGAGGTGTCAGAATCTGTCTGCTTTGCTCCTGTTAATGTCTTATGTCGATTTAATTCTCAGGCGCAGCTGGAGACCCTACGAGGTAGAGGTGAATTTTGGTCTGCTCTGCAGGGGCCGCCACGTCTCTTCCTGCTAAGGCACAGGAGATCCCCCGCCACTGCTTTTGTGCCCAGTATACACAGCCACACAGGGAACAAGTGTGAAGAAAATAGCTGGGACTAGGCTACCCCTTTGAAAGGGACGCAGGGAGCAGGAACCACACATCGAGAGCCACTGAACTGAGCCACTATCTGTTGGGCAGTCATGTTTTGTCATAGAGGTGGGGGTGGGGTAATTTCAATCATGCAAGTGAATAGTGGAGACGTGTAGCCCGCGTAGCCACGTATAGCTCGTGTCTCACGTCTGTTCTCATTTTTGACTCTGCGCATGGCCATGGAAGGCTGGTCAAGCATGGAAAGCTGGTCAAGGCTCATCGTGGAGATGGTGTCGGGCTCAATGAGCCGACCTTCCCGAATCCCTGGCCTTCTAGTGTGGAAGGTGAGCTAGCCAGGTAGGGGAGCATCCGAGCGAGCTGCCTGGACCATAGGGATACATCCCCTTGACAAAAGCCACCTAATTTCTTCCAATGGAAAATAAGCCCTAGAGTCCCATGGGTTAAACACCGCCACCCAGAACCAAGAGAGCAATAGGAGCTGAGGATCGGGCAGGTCAGAGCGGCAGGTATCAAGAAAACCGGGTCCATAAAACCAGATCCTGTTATCTGTTCGTTTCAGTTAGGATGACGTGGGGAGCATGTCGCAGGTGTGCACTTGGCCGTGCTTATGGCTTTCACTGTGGGTGAGGTTTGGGTCGATATATAGAATTCTGCGTCTTTAAGGATGGATCTCTCTGTAAGTATATTTCTACGTGTAGTTCCTTGTTGTATGTGTCTCTGGGTCTTTTGTCCTTTGGTTTAATGCATGTCTATAAAGTAGGTTGTTCCGTACTTGACACGTGGACCTGCAGAAGGCCGCCTAGTCCAACCTTCCTGGACGCACACAGTCCCCAGCGGAGACTGTCCCGTGGAGGGTGGCGGGCGTGCACTGGCTCAGGTTTGCAGAGGAGCATGCCTCACCTTCTGAGAGAGATGCCCCCTGAATTTGCTTGCTAGGACTGCAGGAACAAAGTGTCACGTGTCACAGACTGGGGGGGCGGGGGGCGCTTAAGCAATGGGAACTTGGTGTCTCACGGTTCTAGAGACTGGAAGCTCAGGATCAAGGTGCTGGCAGGGTGGGGTCCTTCTGAGAGCTCCAAAGGAGAATCCGTCCCTTGTCTCTCCTCTGACTTCTGGTGCTTTGCTGGCCGTCTTTGGTGTTCCGTGATTTGTAGACACATTGCCTTAATTTCTGTCTTCGTGCTCACGTGGCATTCTGTGTGTATGTGTTTGTGTGTCCAAATATGCCTTTTTAAAAAATAAGGACACAGTCCTATTGGATTAGGGCCCACCCCTAATTTATCTAATCACATCTACAACAAAAGTATTTCCGAACAAGGTCACATTCTAAGGTACAGGGATTGGAACTTGGACATATGAATTCTGGAGGACACAATTCAACCGATAATACCTCTACTAATACTAGGAGCAAACTGCTCATAACAGTAACATGAGGAAGAATCGAAGGGGTGGCTGAGGAGGAGATGGAGGGGCAGGATCTGGGAGGGAAGGGGAAGGCATCTCTCTCCCAGGGCTACAGAGCCACCCAGATGCAGGGGCCCCATCTATACCCAAGCATGTGGTCCTTGGGGTGGTGCAGAGCCGGTGGTGTTATATGTAGGTCAGACTCATGGCAGAGTTGTTGATTCTGGTTACAATAGTCCATGTGGTGTGGGCTCCGTTGATCAACAAGGTTTTCAAGGGAGAATCAGTGTAGTCCCCGTCCCAGTGTTACTATTAGAACGATGGCCAGCTTCACATGGAATGCCTAGGACGCAGTCCTCATAAATCCGGTTTGGCGCTGGTGATCTGGGGCTTTGTGGTTGTGTTCTGCTCTCCTTGAGGTTACGGGCGAGGGCTTAAGAAGGAGGAGGCCAGCATGCCTGGTCACTGGATGGAGGGTGTTGGGCAAGAATAGTCACAGTGACTTCGCAGAAGGCCAATGCTTCTGAGCAGCAGAACAAATGTATCCACGCCTCATTACGTGGATACGGTACTGTTACATCAAGGCATGTCCCCCGTGCGGAAGGCACGGCTCTGGGCTCATAAATCATAGTCCCTGCCATCAGGGACTCAAACGTGCTAGGATCTAATTTTCCAGATTTGTTTCTTTGATTTAATGGAAAATACATTTCTATTTCCTCACCACACTATTTTTATATTTGGACCAGGAGTTAGGTACTCAATCTTCTTGTTCCCATCGGCTTTCTGCTTCTCCTGGAGTCCGATCGTTGAGTGAGAGCCAGCCAGAGGACCTGTCCAAGCGCGGAACGACAGCGCTGTTCTCCCCAACACAGGAGCAGGCCCCCAGGCCGGGCCCGTGAGGAGGATCGAGAAGGAGGGGTGATAGCAAGAAATGGCTGTGTGGGCTTCAAGTCGTGTTGGTGTCCTCATTAGTGTCGCTTGCTTGCTTTTCTGCTTTGGGTTTTTCAGGCACCCACGTCGCGGGTGAGAATAACAAGAAGTCGTCCGAACTATAACTAATTCCTGGCTTTCCCAGGTAGGTGGCCAGAGGGGTGTGGAGAAAATGTTATATATGGCCACGTGCTTGGAGATTGCTGGGCCCAGTGCAGATGGAGAGTTGGTGCTTCTCAGATAAGATAAAGCTACCAAGAAAGTGAAACTGTTATGGGAACAATGAGTCACATACACGGATAAGCATGATTATGATTATGATTTTTTGATTTATAGTTCCTCATGGCTTGATTTACTTTTTTTTTACAGGACTATAACTCTAGATTAGACATGAATCTACATACTGAACCACAAGCCACTTAAAAACATCAGGACTAGTAAAAGAAGTTTTTCTGCCTTTTCTTTTTTTTTTTGGTCCTGACAGGTGTGACTTATCTTTGACAACCTAATGGCCCAGACGAAAGAAATCTCAATGAAATGAAATACGGACTGCAGTGCGATATTGCTACCAAATTACATCTTTAGGCTGGTGTTCGTGTCCTCTTTGCTAGATCGACTGATTGATTGGTTGAGAAAACAATTGTCTAGATCAGCTGTCAGGGCCAAGATACCAAAACCATTGCAAAAGGACCCTTTTTCAATTCTGATTTTTCTCACTCAATAGACACCATGCTTCCCAGACAACTAGGAAACCAGAGTAAAGGATTCAGTCAACAGTGTTGGGCTCTGCTCTTTTTCTCTCTCTTCTTGCCTCTTCCTGCAGCTTGGATGACATGGGGAACCCACAGAGTCCCCCTGTAGGCTGACACAAGTTGGGGACAAGGCGAGGTTTTGCACTGGGCCAGACTCAGGCAGCGGTGTCGGGGGGCCCCGGGACCTCCCTTCCCCTTCCCTCTTTGATCTCTGCCCACAAAGGAAGGAAGATTCTTCTGTATTTTGCCACAGCATGGAGATAGCTGGTGGTCCCCAGATGTTGACAAGGGCCAACGGAGCAACATGGCTCCAGCGGAGGCAGGGAGGGGGAGGCTTTTGAATGATTGGAAATTGCAGCCTAACTGTCAGTTATTTAGATGCCACTTAAAGATTTCCAAAGCAGTTTTCATAACCTCTAACAATAGCCTTTTTCCAATGTAATTATCTGCATGTTAGAGGAGAAGAGATTGCGGTACAAAGAGAGGAAGTCCTTGCTGCCGACCTCAGATGAATCCACCCCCTTTCTGTAGCCGGAAGACTGGTTATCTGACATCCTGTCCCTCTGTCGGCTCCCTCCTTGGCAGTATCACGGCCACGCCATTTTATCCTTGGGGCTGCCTTTTCCTAGCTGATACAAGGTGCTCTGGGCCCTGTGGACACAGGCACTCACCACTCCCGTAAGGAAGAGGGAGCAGAAAACATTTCCAGCTTTCTGAAAGGCAACATGGTTTCTGTCTTGGCCACTTACCATCATCCCCAGCCCCACCCAAGAAAGTCAGGCTTCATTTTGATGTATAAAAGCAACTGCCTCTAAGTTACCTTAACCAAGAGACAGAGTCCCATAATTCAAGTCAAAGGGAACCGAAAACAGAATGAAAAACACATGGTAAAGAATGGAAACAGCGTGTCTATTAAAATACCTTTGCAATTTGCTTTATCTCTCCTTCCAGGCATCCTGCCTAGAGTGGTTTCCTTCTGCTCTGCTCCAACATCCCCTCTTCCCCCTTTCCTTAGGCAGCAGTCATGAAAAGCACCCTTTGATGTGGGGCTAACCACTTAACCACCCTCCAGCCCTTCTGCCAAATTACAGGACTAGGCTGGAAGCCCAGGGCCTGCCGCGGAGACCCCGAAGCAAGGCAGAGGGGCCAGGTCCTCAGGCTGTGATTTGTCTTACTTATTCTGTGGCAGAGAAGGGAGGTGGAGTAGACCACACTACGTGAACGGTGTGCACTTCCTCACTCAGACACAGATAGGGCGGGGGTGGCAGATGCTGCAGGAGAGGCCGCGGGGTGCTGGATCATTAGCCAAGTTGTTTTTTTAGCTTCTCAGAGATTTCTACTCACATGTCCCTTTCACTTTTTGGTGAAGGCACAGGGTTCTGTTTTCTACCTCCTTTCTTTCTTTCTTTCTTTCTTTCTTTCTTTCTTTCTTTCTTTCTTTCTTTCTTTCTTTCTTTCTTTCTTTCTTTCTTTCTTTCAGAGAGCGGAGGGGGGAGAGACAGAAAGAGAGGGAGAGAGAGACTCAAGCAGGCTCCACACTCAGCATGGAGCCCGACTCAGGGCTCGATCTCATGACCCTGAGATCATGACCCGAGCCGAAATCAAGAGTCGGACACTTAACTGACTGAGCCACCCAGGCGCCCCTCTTTTTTCTTTTTTTCACAAAGACTCCCATTCGTACAGCTGATCTGTAGGTAACCATTTCATTGGTTCTAGCCTAAGGGATCACGGAGCCACCTGCAGAGAGAGAAGGAGCTCTGAGGGGCAGGTAGGAGGAGGTGAGGTGCCCTGGGCACTGTGAGGGTTTAGGAGAAAGGAAATCTGCAAATACGGCTTACAGCAGTGAGTGTCTACCACTCTGAAAGCAACCCACATCACATAGCCCCACATGTAGTGCCGACAAAATGTGCCATGAAATAATGCTTATCCTTATGACGAGAGATGATTCTTTTTCTTTTTCTTTTTTTTAAATCGAGTCAATGTGGTGTTATTGTTAGGAATATGCAGGTCTCGATCCATGACATAGGTATCAGGGCTCACTGTGAAATTATGAAACGGACGCTCGTTTGAACAACTTGCATTTAGAGCAGACACAGGAGAATTTCCTGTGAACTCACGGTTCCCGTATGAACTTGGGGAGTGACAGCAGAGAAGACAGGCACCCGTTTCAGGAAAATGTCACAAAGGGAAATCAAGCTACAAAGTGGGGCCTCAGCTCTCAAACGCTCATCATCTCCTGGAGAAAGAAACACATGCGACTTGAACTCAGCGGCCATTATGTGGGCATCACAGCCCAGTACCTTATCAGAAATCCTACTCTGAGGTTTCTTATCTTCCTGGAGAAAAGAATTAAAATGTCCGAGGTTTCAGGAAGCTTATCCGCATTGAATAATCCCTCTACACGGTTTTGTGTCCGGCCCATGCGGCTCCCCCAGGGACCTTGGTGCCTGTGACTGAAGCTTGGGGCTCGGAGGCTGGATCTGCCTGTTGACCTGGCGTACTTAGTGAAAGCACTCCGTTTCCCTTTCAGGCTGCCCCAGTTTGGACCATGAATTCTACGGTCATCCTAAGATGGATAATTAAGCAACGTACATCTATAGCACACAATCTATATTATTATTATTATTATTATTTTTGCTTGGTCACAAAAACAAAGAGCCCATGTGTTTATTCACCTTTAATTTCTTTTTTTTATATTTATAATGATTTTTTATTATATTATGTTAGTCACCATACAGTACATCCCCGGTTTCCGATGTAAGGCTCGATGATTCATTAGTTGTGTATAACACCCAGTGCACCATGCAATACGTGCCCTCCTTACTACCCATCACCGGCCTATCCCATTCCCCCACCCCCTCCCCTCTGAGGCCCTCAGTTTGTTTCTCATAGTCCATAGTCTCTCATGCTTCACTCCCCCTTCTGATTACCCCCCCTTTCTTTATACCTTTCTTCCCCTACCGATCATCCTAGTTCTTATGTTCCATAGATGAGAGAAATCATATGATAGTTGTCTTTCTCTGCTTGATTTATTTCACTTAGCATTATCTCCTCCAGTGCCGTCACCTCTAATTTCTAACCTGTGATGTGTACTTTCAGGTAAAGTGTCAGAATAATGCAAATGAGTACCTGATTCTAAAGTTCAAGGTCATGGTAGGTCATGACCTGTCACGCGGAAGTGCGCTTGCGGCCTTTTCCTCGGTCCCGCCCAGCTGGAGGCACTGGGCCCTTTCTACCCGGCAGCTCCTGAGCTGGCCTCCTGTGGAAGGAGGGAATATGTGTATATTTTGGGGACAGCCCTGTGCCGCTCGAGGTGAGGTCTGGACATAGTTCAACTGCCACAGATTAGGGAGCCTTGCTGAGCTGTAGACACCTCATTTTCCCCAAACTGCCATCCGTTCTCAACTTCTGGTCTCCTCCAGCAAGGCCGCTTCTTCTGTACCCACATAAGGCTTCTGCCCCAAGCCCTTGCCTCCCAGGTGGAGTAGCGCTCATTGCTGGGCTGAGGAACTTGTCTCCCAGCTCCTTCCAGACCCTGAGAGGTTGAAACCCTCAGAGGCCACCAGCCTGACTTGGGGTCCTGCCCATCATCTTGTGTGGCTGCCACGTGGTCTCACAGGCCCCGTCCCTTTGTCTCCTGGTGCTCTGCTGCTTACTGACATTTCCACAGTCCTTGTTGTTGAGACCAGGGCCACCTCCCTTCCTGTCCCAGGTCATCTGGGTCACAGGGTGGGGTGTGCCTCACTGGAGCACCTTGAGCTAGGACCTCCGAGACTGGCCCAGCACTGGGGGGCCGTCAATAGGCTCTTCTTCACCTGCCCTCTTACCACGGGGTGTCCTGGCTCCAGGTCCAGCCTGGACTGCCCGGGCCCTTCACCCCCATGCGAGGTGCCTGTCTCCAAGCAAGGCTTTCATTTCCACTTCGCAACCTACTTTTATCAAATGTCTGTGGGCTCTTGAAAGTCAATAATATGCTTGAGGACAAGGTGAGACTGATTATTCTTAAGATAAAGTGACTGAGAGTGAACTGTCAATCTTTGGCACCCCATATCACAGGGAGCAGGGCAGAAGGGGCTGAACCTTCCTGTTTCATGTCCTATCCAAAACCCGGATCTGGGCCCCAAGCTTCCCATTTTCCCTTCATTACAGCAAAGGACAAAGATTTGCTAAACACCAAAAGCCCTGCTGTGTACTGCAGAAGTGTCGTGGCCAAGAAATCAGCGAGGATTCAGATCCCAGGTCTGCCGCTTCATAACGGGTAGGTGGGATCATGGCTTCCCGAAGCTGTTCATGTCCTAATGTCCAGAATTTATGAAGGGATTTTGCAGATGTGATTAAGTTAAGGGTTTTGAGATGGGGAGATTATCCCGGCTTATCCAGGCAGGCCCAATGTAATCATAAGGGTCCTTATAAGGGGAAGAGGAAGCAGGCGAGTCAGAATCAAAGAGAGATAGAAGATGTTGCATTGTTGGCTTTGAAGGTGGAGAAAAGGGCCCTGAGCCGATGACTACAGGCGGCCTTTGGAAGCTGAGCCCTCCTCCCTGTGGACCCGGAGAACTAGACTTAGACCCTAACATGAACACTTTGTGATGGCTGATGGCGTGAATTACAGCGAAAGAGTTCCCAAGGATTCAAATGAAATACATAAAATGGGGTTATAGGGCCTCCATCCTTCCACACATACTTACGTAACACCTACTACACACCGCCGAACGTTGCGGATGATGGGGACACCTCAGCGAACAAAACAGAGCCTCTGCTTTCGTCCCAGCTCATGTGTTATTAGGCGAGAGACAGACACCAATATACGTGGCACTTTGTGGGTGTGTGTATGTGTGAGATGATAAGTGCTTTGAAAAGAAAGTAAATCAGGGGCGCCTGGGTGGCTCAGTCGGTTAAGCGTCTGACTTCGGCTCAGGTCATGATCCCAGGGTCCTGGGATCGAGGCTCGTATCAAGCCCCGGGTCAGGCTCCTCACTCGACAGGGAGTCTGCTTCTCCCTCTCCCTCTGCCCCTCCCTCACTCCTTCTCTCTCTCTCGTTCCCTCTCTTAAATAAATAAATAAATAAATAAATAAATAAATAAATAAATAAAATCCTTTTTATAAAAGAAAGAAAGTAAATCAGGATAAGGAATAAATCAGGGCAGTGAGCTAGAGAGTGTAATTTTAGATGGGATCTTCAGGGGTGGCGCTAGAATTAGTGGGAAGGAGGTGTGTGATTTTCTTGAAGGAAAGCCTGATCAATTGGTGGCACCAGCAAGTGCAAAGGCCCTGGGGCGGGGCAGCTGCATGGCACAGTTGGTGAAAGGCAGTGTGACCAGAGCATCCTCCCCGGAGGTGAGAAGGGGGAGGAGATGAGGTCAGATTTCAGGGCCTGGATGCTGTCAGGCGCTGTCGGTTATAC
Organism: Ursus maritimus; assembly: GCF_017311325.1. NCBI lineage: Eukaryota > Metazoa > Chordata > Mammalia > Carnivora > Ursidae > Ursus > Ursus maritimus. The sequence continues at coordinate 81,462,216 of NW_024426774.1, forward strand.
AGCATTAGGATTTTATTTTGATTTGGGAAGCCCTTGGAAGGTTTTGAGCAGGCAGGTGACACGGTCTAATTTAAGTTACAAAGAAGATACGTTTTACAAAAGGACTTGTGGTTCAAGCGAGCTCATGCTGGCCTCTGAAGCTGCCTTAGCTGCTCCCGCCTGAGCCTGGCGGAGATTTGCAGGCGCTTCCCAGGAAAGAGTGAAGTGCCGTGTCCGAAAGTAGAAACAGCCCAGGGCCGGGTGCCAGGATCCTGCCGGAGCTCATTCACAGCCAGACTGGAGAATTCGCTACTGCGCTTCTTAATAATGGTGTCTGAAGTGTTTATCAATACTTCTATCCAAATTTGATTATTAAACGGATGTTGAACACGCCACTGTGACTTTCCAAACCTTCTGACTTATTGCGAGTTCTGTTCTATTGAGAAGATTCTCGGTCTGACCTCCTTACTGCCGTCAGAGTCTCCCATGTGAGAGGATTTTAGAGATGGTACTGTGGTCTTGAGGGTTTCCCCCTCACTTGGATGATTGCCTCTTCTGGTTAATTTGAGTGACAACACATTTGCAACCGTTCATTGGGTTTTTGCATTTTCAATTTGCACGAACAGAGAGAAGGGTGTCTCAAAGGAGTTTGTCTTAGGCACTTTGAAAAATCGCTTGGCTTCCCTGACATTGCGTGCACATTACTCTTTTTTTCACAGAAGCTAACTGGAAAATCTCGTTGACCTGTCTTGATTTAGAGATTGGAAAGGCATAATATTTGGTTTATTCAGTGTAATTGAAGTTATGGTTGTGAAATAAAGAGATGGTTCTCTCTCACCTGCTTTTTGTTCACTAAATTATATTTAAAGAGAGCAGAATTAACCGCACTGTTCGTAACAGCATTGTCTGCAATAGCTAAACTGTGGAAGGAGCCGAGATGCCCTTCAACAGACGAACGGAGAAAGAAGATGTGGTCCATATATACGATGGAATATTATTCAGCTATCAAAAAGAACGATTACCCAACATTTGCAGCAAAGTGGATGGGACTGGAGGAGATTATGCTAAGTGAAATAAGTCAAGCAGAGAATGACAATTATCATACGGTTTCACTCATTTATGGAACGTAAGAAATACCAGGGAGATCCGTAGGAGAAGGAAGGGAAGAATGAAGAGGGGGTCAACAGAAGGGGGAATGAACCACAAGAAACTGTGGACTCTGGGAAACAAACTGAGGGCTTCAGAGGGGAGGGGGCTGGGGGAATGGGTAGTAAGGAAGGCACATATTGCATGGAGCACTGGGTGTTACACACAAACAATGAATCATGGAACACTACATCAAAAACTAAGGATGTGACTAACATATCATAATAATAATAATAAATTAATAAATAAAGAGAGCAGAATTATTGTTTCCTAATAAATTAATCAAGAGATTCTGAACAAAGTCGGAGAGATTTTGAAGAAGGAAACTCATGTCTGGAATTCATCCAGCACGTCTTTCCCTTCCCTCAGCACACGCACCTCACCCTTACACGCCGTGCTCCCGTGTGCGCACACCGCACGGGCTGCGGTGAGCAAGAACTTCCAAGGCAAAGAATTTACTCCTTAAGGGTATCTGATCATAAAATTAGTGTTTATTGCCCAATGACTATCCCGTTTAAAGAGACACTATACAATCATTAATTACGTCCTTGTGCATCAAGGATGAGAAAGGAATATCAAACCTGTCTCCAAGCCAGTATCACAGAAGGAAAAGTACTACCCAACAAGGAAAACTTATGGCTCCTTCCTATGCATCTCGACACCTTTTCCACCTGAATTAAATACAACAATTTAGTCCAGCAAATATCTATTAAGCAACTGCTGTGTGCGAGGCACCCTGCTCGCTTTCAGGGGTCTGACGGAGAAGATTAGCACCTTTCCCATGCTCTTGAGAAGGCGCTGGGAATAAAGGAAGAATTTTAAGAAGAAAAACAAGGGGTCAGTGGAAAGTCCTCACTCATTTGTAAGGTGAGGTTCTTTCTCCCTAGTGGAGGCTTTTCCAGTAATCTCTGGTCGGATTCCTGCCAGTCTTGGACCTGTAGGGCCTAGATTCCAATCCCAGCTTCCCCACCTACTGGTTCTGATTGCTTCTCACAGCACCTGGCTGGCCTCTTCTATAAGCCGGAAGCCAGAAGCACTCCTCCCAGAGCTGCTCCGCGGATCACACAAGCGCGTGTGCACACGTGTAGTACTCCCAGCAGTGCTGGCCCAGGCAAGCACTCAAACTTCAGCTACGGTTACCTCTCCAGCCCAGAGCTTCATTCTGTTTTAAGTTTGGAATGGAAATTAGTCCCCATTCGGATTCTTTGTAGAGAGGTCTGTTTTTCTTTTTTTACTTTGGGGAGCCAGTACACCTCCTCGTTATTTTTTTAAAGATTATATTTATTGATTTAACAGAGAGAGCAGGAGAGCACAAGCAGGGGGAGCAGTAGGCAGAGGGAGATAGAGAGACAGGCTCCCCGCTGAGCAGGGAGCAGGATGGGGGGCTCCGATCCCTGGACCCCGAGATCATGACCTGAGCCGAAGGCGGATGTTTAACCTGTTGAGCCACCCAGGCGCCCCAGGACACCTCTTCATTTCCTCTTACAAAATGTGGGTTTGTAGAAATGTTCGAAGAGAACAAAGAGCAGCATTGTCCCCAGGTCATTACCGCTATCCCTCCCTGCCCTACGCACACATTTAGCTCATCTTGTACCTATAAGACACGCCCTTCAGTCCGCAGGCGATTCCCCTTTATTCCCATCTCCATATCCTTCACATTCTTTCCCACCTGTCTCTGCTTTCATAATTCCTTACTTCCTTTCGGCTCCGTGCCCTTGTCAGTGTACACTTTACCCGGCTATGTCTTTCCTACGAGAATATCACCCACCATTCTTACAGGGTGCACGCCTGCCATTCAGACCACACTGTTCATTGCATATGGCCTGAAGATTGCTCTTTTGTTATTCTAATGCCAAATAGAGGGTCCTGAAAGCCAGACCCCTTTAAACTCGGTTGCATCTTCTGCAGCGGATAACCCTGTTTTCAGCCAGCTTCCTTATCTGAAAATAGGAATAATGCCTGTAGCGTGGCTGGGAATATTATTTGAACTGATACTAGTTCCCAGAGAGAGCCCTCATTCAATAAATTGTAGCTATTGTTTTTTTGAAAGGCTACCCTTCTGGTTGGTTATTTATAGTTATAATCGGCAGCAATAATTACAGTGCTTTATGTTTCCATGGAATTTTGCAATTAAAAAAAAATGTCCATGATTAGTCTCCGTGTAGGAATTTAGCAAACTTTAAAATGCAGAGAAAATATAAAATTACAAGGAATCTTAACCCACAGAAACAACAACTTTGTATATTTTGGTATATGTTTTCAATATATATATATACATGTATATTACACAGTTAAGATCCTATATCATAAATATAGCTTTGTGTTTACAAATTAAAAGTTCTTTGCCAACTTTATTTCCAGTATTGTATATATTCCATACAATGGCTGTATCACAATTTTTTAACCATCTCAATTAATACATATATGTTGTCATACACCCCTTTGTGCCTTCATATTATCCCGTTTGGTTTACCACAAGGGATATGAATTAGAAATAGAATAATCAACATCATGGATTTTTCTTTTTTGTGTTCATACTAAACCATGGACCGACGGTTTGAAATTAGTCTAGATTTATCAGACAAAACTGAGCCCAGGCAGAAAGCACTCTAGAACCTTCTACTTAACGTTAACATAGTTCCTTTTGCCTGTTCAGATACCTCTATGCACTTCATGCTGATTAGATGGGTCTCAGGCGGGGAAAGAAGGCTCACTTCCTAAAAACCGAAATGAAATTCTTGCACTTTCCCCTTAAAATCTAATAACACACGCCTTCTTAGTAAAACACATGGACTATATTTTATGAGTCGTTGGCTTGGTATGATTTCACTTCAGTGTAACTTTTCAGTATCACTTTTTAACTGTAACAAAAGTCTTCTGTTAAAATGAATTTTATTCCTCTTCTATCTACAATTGATCTTTTAAATTCAACAAAGCCCCAAATCGTAAAAATGTACTCAAAGTTAAAATTGATATTTGCAAGCTTACACTTAAGATAATTAATGATACTTACGAAATGCATCCGTCAACATCAAATTGCTCAGAATTTATGTTAGTTCTTTTCTATTTTTCATCCGTGTTTTGGTATATTGGAGACTAAATGATAAAAGGCTGATGAATCAGTGATAAGGAAAAAAATCAGTAAAATAAGTTTTTCGGGGTCATTAGATCAAGGCACGAATCGGTTGTATATTTTTACTATTCAGTAGGATGCAGTAATAGTGCAGAAGTTCGCAGATTGTACTTTAAAACGAGTTATATTCTGATAAAAATTGCTTATCTAAAGCTCAGTTTATGTTTTTTTTAACTTTCCAGCAGTATTATTACCAACTATTATGGGTATTTTAATATTCTGGCTAATAAAAGAGGTCGCAATGTCATATAAAGATAACTAATTTTCAAAGAATTAAAGTTTGAATACACGGTAAAAGGACAATGATCATAAATTGAACAAAAAGTAGGTTACCAAATAACCTGATTATATATACGGTTCTTTCTTAATTATAATTTATAGTTCCCCTTGTAATTTGTTGGTTTTGGGTTCATCTTAAAATACATCAATCTGGACAATATAGCTAGAATTTTTTTCCGTCTCTTGTAAAGCTAGTATTGAATTAATGGTCGGTCTTAAAATCAAGGACCTCTTGGAATCAGGAAATAGTTAAGATAAACAATAAATGTAGTAAGACTACACATAATTTTTCATTTTCTTCTCTCTGCTGGTCTGTATTTTCTATGGTGAACTTATCTTTGTACAATAAGAAAAAACAAAACATATAAACACATGAATACAATCGCACCTCTTTCTTCGGTGGTGTTAAAAACAAAACAACAAGCCCCAAATGGAGTCACTTATACTAAACTCCATGTCACCAAACAGACCCAACTTAATTACAATTTTGGCCTCTTCCAGAAATGGAATTTTCAACCAGTCAACTGGGAATCACCTGATCAGCATTAGCTGGGTCATCTGCTGGACAGACCCCCTGCCATTCTCTAAAGGAAAGTGACCTTGCAATGACCAGTCCACTTGTTAGTCTGCTGTAACTTCCTTGTTCCTGCTCCCTTCTGTCTACACAAGTCTTCCGTTTTGTACAGCCCCTCAGAGCTCCTTTCTGGATGGGCTGCTGCCTGATTCATGCATCATTGAATGAAACCAATAAGATCTTTCCAATGTACTCAGTTGAATTTTGTTTTTTTGACAGTGGGAAGAGGATGATTTAAACTCAGTTTCCTGGCCACCTATTTTAAATATGAAATATTTTAGGCACCAGTGGATAGAGAGTGTGTAGGTCCCTCTGTTCAGAGCTATCAGATTGCAGAGAGAAGTAGGACGTGGCCTAGCCTCAGGGATTTGGAACCAGTGGAAACTCTGGAAACACTAAATGGGATGATGAAATCTAATAGTGCAAAATGGATTAAAAAACAGGAGAGATTGAGTGAGCAGGCAGGGAATGTTTTAGGGGAGACTATGCAACTCTTCATGGAGGTTATACATTGAAATATTCTCTCTTTTTTTTTTTTAATTTATCTATTAGACAGAGATAGAGACAGCCAGTGAGAGAGGAAACACAAGCAGGGGGAGTGGGGGAGGAAGAAGCAGGCTCATAGCGGAGAAGCCTGACGTGGGGCTCGATCCCAGGACCCCGGGATCACGCCCTGAGCCGAAGGCAGATGCCCAACCGCTGTGCCACCCAGGCGCCCCTGAAATATTTTCTTAATATTAGAGGAGGCCTCCAAAATATCACCATGTGAGTTGAGCAGTTGGCTACTTCAACAAAAACTCTCATAAGATGGGGTGGATCTCAAAATGTAATAGATTTGATTACAGCACATCTTGTTATAAACCTAGCAATAAAACAAAATTCAAATAACATTCCTCAAGAAACAAGTAAAACGAGAACAAACCCATACAGAGCAAGCACATGATAAAATAACATCAGCCAATAACGCAGGTGTTAATACTATCGTTTGACCTCAGAATTATTAAAAAATAACTGATCTGGTAGTATTTTTTATTAGATTGGACCTGATAAGGGGCCTTGCATAGAGTAGGACTAGAGGACGTTTATACGTATGACCCCTATTATCGTAATAGGTCATCCTATCGGTATTAACATTATTACGCAATTGGCCCCAGCATTACTCAGCACTGTGCATTTGCTCATATCCTGCTCTAGAAATCAGTGAAATATTAATGCATTTCCTTTAAGCACACAACAGCTATCTGTCCTTTTGAACCATCAGCCCTAACAAGTCAGCTTGTATAAACATACTTTCCCAGTGTAATCAGACTCGTCAGTAATTCCCCTTCTCACCCCCAGGCCATCCGGAAATTCTGTCAGGGAGCAAAAGCTCCAGAGCCCTGTGGTTTCCCCCCTTCCAAAGTTTATTCTATATATTTTTTTCTTTTTCTTTTTCCTCTTAAAAAAAAAAAAAAGCTTTCTGGTGTTCAGAACTCAGTGTAATTCCTGATTCCCGCTCAAGAAGGTCAGATGAACAAAGGGTTCTCTCCGTGTTCTTTATATTCCGGAGGCACCTGCTGTAGATTTGGGGATGGCGGGCTGTGTCCTTTCCCCACAGCCATGGGGCAGGAGCTGGCTGCGGGGGGAGCCCCCTGCCAGGGCCACCAGGGTCTGCACTTGGGGTCTACAGGTCCACAGTGCCAGAGGGCTCCCTTCCAGGGCACGAAGGCTGCAGAGCTGCAGCTAAGCCTGTGTGGACACAGGGAAGGAAGGATGGCCAGGGAGAGGAGAAAGCTTACCTGTCCTGTCTTCTGCCCTCCAGCCCGACCAAAGGGGACAGCGGCAGCGCAGGGCCAAGCGCTCTGCTGGATGGCCCCAACTGTGTCTGCAGCTGCTGGCCAGCTGCCGCCTCTTGTCGGCAGGGCTATAAATAAGGCACTGTCCCCAGCTCGGGAGATAAGAACCCAGCCCCTCGCTCCCGAGAGCCTTCTAAGGTATCCAAATTAAAGGAGCCTCGGCCCCAGATGGGCGGGGGCTGCCAGCTCCCCATTTGGCCTGTCCGCCTCAAGGACATCCCAGGCCAATCCCAAAGAGCAGTGGAAGGGGAAAGCCATGGTGCCGGGAAGGGATCTCACTTCATCAGACAAGTGGCAGAGCCTCTGGGTGGGCTGCCCACGGCTCCATTGCAGGGAGCCCCTCAGATTAGGGGGCTGGCATTGAGGCCCAGATGGGGAAGGAAACTTCCCCCGGTCATACCACAGTGCTTCTGTGGTGTGGGGTGGATTTTTGGCACTGCCTCTGGGAGGGAGCACACGGACCCTCTATCCTGGCTTCAGGGCATTTGTTTGGCTGAAAAAGATTTAGGGAAGATTCTAAAGGATCGGCTTTAGGCTGGGCATGTGGAGTGCACTTGAGAAGCCCTCTCCCCCCATCTTCCCTTCTCCCCCTGATTAAAGGGGACCCTTGGGCTACAGATCACCTCTTTTTATAGAGCTAACACAGAAGCCTTATGGAGCTTTTTAAAACGATATGGTAGAAGAGGAGACAGAGGACTAATTTGGGGGAGCAACCATTCCTGATTCACCCCTAAATTTCTTATTTCTGGAAGTCATTTCATCAGGGGCTGAGGGTGGGGGAAGGCCAACAGGGTCAGCTGTTTGGCAACTGCCGTCTGCGTTACCCACAGACGTTCCGTGTCTGGGAATTTATCCTGAGGAAAAAGTAGGGGATGTGGCCGGAGACAGAGCTCCAGGGACATCTCTTACAGCTCTTTCAAGAATCGGGGAAAGTTGGAAACAACCAAAATGACTAACAAAAGAGACTGGTAAAGTGAGGAGTAGTATAGCCATAGAGGAAACACTGCGACCTTTGGAAATGGCATAGAAGAATATTTAATAACATAGAAACCCTATGACGACATATTGGTAGTAAAAAAGCAGGGCAACTTTAAGGGGAACTTGACGTACGCACAGTTCCCTCACACATACACTCTGAAAGGATAAGCGTCGGATGTGGAAATGTGCTTCCGGCTGGGTGATGGGATCGTGGTGATGTTAGTTTCTTCTTTGGCGTGTATGTCATCTCTGAATCGTTTGCAATGAACTTGCATTGCTTTTACAATAAGAACATTCATTTCATTTCATTTCCAAATTTCTGAAAATCAGAAGAGAACTTTCTGTGTTTCTGCATTAATGGGCCCAAATTTATTTTAGGATTACAGAACTCCTTGGGGTCTCCCCAGGCTTTGGAAAGACCTATGTTGGGGTCAGCAGCTTTTTTTCTCATGCCAGTATCAACAGTATGGCTGATAGAGTCCCTGAGTGCCCCTGTGAAGGCAAAGGTAAGCCAAGAAGAGAGAAAAGGAAAAAAAAAAAAAGCACAAGAAGAAGGAGGAGTCTGAAAATAAGAAAGGTTATGTCATAGAGGTGACAGAAAATACCCATACACTCAGATCACCTCTATCTGACCTGATGTGCCCGTTTGTGCTCTGGCCAGGACGTAACAGAGTCTCTATGTGTAAAGAATAGGTAGGTCCTGAGATGCCTTCCTTTTCAATTATATTTGACTTAAGGAATGACCTCCAACCCTGAGCGGCCATAGGGGAGCACATACCACTGATACGTGTAATTGGAAAGGGGCTGCCCTCTCACTGGGCTCCCAGGGCTACAGGTACCGAAGGCTACCCTTCTGCGTGCAAACACTAGAGGGGGGTCCCCTCCATGAATAGGACCTGGACAATAGCCCACATTGAGGTAGTTTCAAAGCTTTTGTGTCGAGTACCTCTTCCAGGAATAGGCTCTAGATCAGACAGCACCCAGGGGCAGAGCCTGGAGTCGGAGGCTGGACTACTCTTTGGAACTTGGGGTGCCAGAGCTTTTCCTGGATGGTCCTCCTGAAGCCCCGTCTGTGGGAGCTCCGACCACCTTCCTCACGTTTTGGCTGGCTTACTCCCTGGCACGTGCCCTGCAGACATCTGCTGAGAAGGGTGACTCTGGCCTCAGGTCAGCCCCCATGTGGGGGCGTACAGCTTCCCGATGCGAGGGAAGACATCGGTGTAGGGGAGGCTTGAAGGGGCTCCTCTTGGACAAAGCCAGACCTGAGGCAAGGCATTGAGGGCCTCATAATAGGCGTATGGGTCCACTAGCCTGTGGGGTTCTCCCTTGACCCCCAGGAAGAGCTGTTGGAAGCATCCCCGTGTGACATTCTCCCTTCTCCAGGCTGACTCAACCCCCCCCACTTCAGAGGGGCCTACTGCATGCACACCATCTTGGGGGGACAGGATGTACCATGCCTGCTGACAGTCACCCCCGGAGCAGTCATGTGTAGGAGGGAACAGCATCTGCTTTCGGGGGCTGGGGCCCAGGATCTGGGCTGTGGTCAGGACTGGGTGTGACAGGGAGAATTGTGGATACGGCACTTGCTTCTCTCCCACAATATCACAGAGAAAAGGCTGACAGGTGTTTCTTGGTCCTGTTGCCAAAAACTCAGAGACACAAACCAAAGGACATATGGGTCTGGAACAAACATTTTGATTCAATTCAGCAAATAGGCATTGAGTCACCCCCTCAGGAACCAGCAACTGGTAGGCACAGGACAGCAAGAAGCTGGAGACCCCCAGATGGCCCGAGTGTTCTAGGAGCTTACCCCTGGCCACTCCACCCCACCAGTGCCAACATCTCAGCTCCCCAGGCCCATGCTCACAGGGGTTTTGCCCCCTGGGGTCATGAAATTTCATTCATCCATCAGTACTATTCTCTTTCACTCTCTTTTTTAAAAATAAATATTCACTGAGGTTCATCCATGTTCCAAGCCCCATGGCGAGATGCTGGGGCCTCAGCTCTGAACAAGATAGGAGAACCTCACCTTGAGGAACTTACCATCTCTCATGTGTTGTATCCACATGGCGTGAGCCTAGAACCTCACCTGGAGTCTGGAGCACTTTCCGTCCTGCTCACTGTAGACTGCTGCTGTCCACAGTCATTGTCACCAGTGCTCCTTGCTTCACTTTGGACAGGCTTGATCTTTCTGTGAAGCTGGTTCTGCTACTCTTGGAACCTAGCAGAGCTGAGTTTTGTAAGTGGGATGGGGTTCCTCTCCCCACCACCTGAGTGCCATGCCTGGTCCTGCGGAGCCTGGAGAAGGAAGTATGTGCCTCTCATCTGTCTCCAGGGCCAGTAAGGCCTATCTAGCTTGACTGCGGCTGGGACTGCCTTTTCCTCCTCACCCTCCCTGGTTGGGAAGGCATGGGGAGCCTACTCACCTGCGCCCAGCTAGAGGGAGCTCGTCTCTTTTACCCCACACAGATTTTTCCCTTGTTGGATTAGTCGATTCCGAGACAGAGGAAGATGAGCTAGTCAGGGAGCCAGAAAAGGAAGAGCAGATCAGGAGAGGAAGCTCTTAACAGAGGAGAAAGCAGATCAGGAGAGGCAGAAGTCCGGAGAGAACGGTTTTGGGAAAGGGGGCATAGGACAGCATCAAGTCTTATAGACTGGGAAGAGCAAGGGGGAAGGAGCCCTGTTTTTCTATACTGAGAAGTCCTCAGCTGTGGACCCAGGGTGTGTCAGGGGTGCAACGGAGAGTGGTTTATGAAACGTGTTGCCTCCAAAGTGTTTATCCGCAGAAGGTAGGCTGACGAGCTCGATACTTGCTGCCGTCCTAGTTTTCAAATGAGTACCTTTTGTGACCTAACTACTCCATTTGCTGTCACTGAAATCGCTACATAAACATTCCCTCTGCACTTCCCAGAATCATAAACAGGCAAGAAAGGCTGCAGAAATGTCCCATAGTGTAAATACGTCTGCGAATGGCTCTGGGAAGTTTCAACCTGAAAAATAGCATCACCATTTGTTGGTGTGATAGAGTCCAGGCCTCTCTTCATTCTGAACTTGACTTATGCTGAACAACTTTGGGTGTTGAAATAAAGCCAGTTACCGAGTCAGAAAGCTAACGCAGGAATGACGGGGGGCTCTGGGTCTCGTTGGCTAGCACAGGTGCAAGAAGAAAGCATGTGGGGGCCGAGAACCAGCCGAAGCTTTTCTCAGCTAGGATCCCCTGGATCCCACACGTCACTCTGCTTCAAGACACATGACAACAGTACACCCAAAATGCAGCACAGCAGTATGCCAGCAGGTTGGCGCTGCCCCCGCCCTTCGGAGGCTGTGGGCTCTCTTTCTCTCCCTCAAATTCCTACCAGATCTGCTCTTGGAATCTTTATCCCGTGGCTCACATTGTGGATAACAGCTTGGTGATTCTTTGCCTCAAGTTACTTGTGCCCCGGTAGGGATCGACATTTTCAAAGGGACGAAACTTTAACCGGTGGCATGTTGAGCCTTAATTAGAAGCTGAAGGAGAATTCGGGGCCCTTCCTAGGCCCTGCATCGATACAGGAAGCCACGCCCAGGGCTGCTCCAGCAGTTACTGCAGATAATGGACTGTCATCTGGTCAGCAAGCCTATAATTCTAGAACCATTTACAAGTACCACATGGTGGAACCATCGGAAAAACCTTACCCTCCCGGAGAGATGATGCTAGGACAGACTCCTTGGGGTAGAAGAGCCGAGAGACATCTTCTGTTTGGCTCCGTGACCCTCTGCTCTGTGCCCAGGTGGCTGATGTGAACAAGCATCAAAGAACTTCCTTGTTCTCTGGCTTCTGCTTGGGTTTAGCTAATAGAAGGAACCATCAAGAGATCAGAAGACAGGACAGTGAGGTCAGGTCCTTGGTGCTTGGATCTTCCCTGCAGGGATGCTGCGGGATAGTTGTCTCCCTCTGGGGAAGGCCACAGCACCTGTTGGGGCCCCTCTCTGGGCTCTGGTAACAGTTTCTTCTCCTTGACTGAAGGATGAAGGGCATCATGGCTTCCCACAGTTGCCAGCTCCAAGGTTCTGCACCTCCCTTCAGTGGTTTCCCTAAATGGCTGCCCAAAGCTTTGTAAATAGTTTCTTTGTTAAAACTCTCCTCCAATTACCTTGTTTGGGTGTGGCATCTCTTTCCTCCTGGGTCCCCTTCTGGTGCAGAGGGGAAAGATCAAAGTCTTCAGAAGCTGTTAGAGACAGAGAATTGGTTCCATGTCCCACCCCCAGCCCTCACCCCATGGAGCTGTGAATGTAAAGGGGGGGGTTCTCTGAGTGAGGGAGCACCTCTGTGCTCCTGTCACTGATGTGACTAAGAGATTGCTTTGGAAGATGGGATTGTCTGGCACTCCCCGTGTGGGCCACATAAGCCTCCAGATTCTGGTGTTGTAAAGGTCAGGGGACAACCCAATAATGCCAACGGAGGAATTTCCCACCATGCTGGTGACAGTGGGTACCCAGCATCCTAATGGAGTTGTTTTTAAGGGAGATCAAGCACTATTTCCTGTAACCTGAATTTCTAGACTGCAATACACACATGCTTTCGTCACAACATACCTGCCATTTATTGAGATCTTAGGATGTGTGAGACACTGTCTGGGGTGGGGGGCTGACATATGTGGTAGAGATCGGCCAGGTAACACGCGGCCTTGAAACCCACATCTCCCGATTGCAGATGCCATGCTGTCTGTCCCTTTCAGTGGACACGTGAAACCCCTATAACAATTGTTATGGTAAACTAATCTTTGGGAAGCATGGGGTTAATGTTCAATGTTAGTATTACACAGTTATTCTACTCTGTTTGTTTATTCTTCTTCCTGCAGAGGGACGGTGGGGACCTCTAAGCTGCAGGAGTTTGAGGGTCGGAAGGCACATGCAGCTTGGACCCACAGACACGGGTTTCTAAGACCAGGAGCCTGGCCTTTCAGCAGCACTACCCAGGCTGCGGGAATGTTCTGTTTTCTTGAGTGCCAGTCGCTTTCCTCAAGTGACTGACATCCTAAAGCCCGACTTGTGGGCAGAAAAGGCAGAGGGGAGAGACAGCGGACCTTCAGCCCCCCCTGCCCGTCAGCGGATGGACGCTCTCTTTCCTACCGCCGAGCAAGCCAACCCTTCAGGGCTGCTTGCTCATAACAGTGGAAACTAAACAGCACAAAAGAAGTGAGGAAAAGAATCATTTGTCTTCTGCGCCCTCACTCCTTTCCCAGATGACCGATGTGCTCTTGGTGTTATTAATGCGGTGTCTTCTGTCAACCTAAGCGTGTCCAGCTCTCCGATCCAGATCCACCAGAGTGGGCCTGCCTGCCTTAGGATCCAGGGTGGTGTCACCTTATTTCAACAGGCCCCAGTGTCCAGCCAGCTGTAAAGCAGGATTGTGTTATGAGTCACTCAAGCATGGCGACCCTCCCGATCATAGTGGACTTCCAAAGGTTATGTGGAAATGTCCCCAAAGCCCGGCTTTGTGGACCACGTTCTGGGGGAAAACCACTAGATAAATACGTATATTTTAATCTAAATTTTTTTTTTAAAGATTTTATTTATTTATTCGACAGAGATAGAGACAGCCAGCGAGAGAGGGAACACAAGCAGGGGGAGTGGGAGAGGAAGAAGCAGGCTCATAGTGGAGGAGCCTGATGTGGGGCTCGATCCCATAACTCCGGGATCACGCCCTGAGCCTAAGGCAGACGCTTAACCGCTGTGCCACCCAGGCGCCCCTTAATCTAAATTTTTTAATGCAGTAAAATACGCACAATATGAAATTTAACATTTTAAGTGGACAAGTCTCACCTTGTGCGACCATCACCACTGTTTGCCTCCGGAACTTTTGGCCTTTCCAAACTAAAACTCTGTGCCTGCTGACTAGTGACCCCAACCCCCAGCACCCCACGTCTCTCTCCCCCAGCCCTCGAAGCCACTGCTTTTTCTGTCCCTGTTCCTTCTGTCCCTGAATCCAGGACCTCATACAAACAGAATCCTACAGGATTTGCCCTTTTGTGACAGCCTGGAGGGAACAAACTAATTTTTCCCCCCTTAATATGCTCACAACACTTCACTTCTGACACCAAATGTGTGGGGTTTTCTCCACACCACCCAGTTCTTCAATTCTCTGGGTCACCCACTGAGTGTCCTGTAATCCAATTCAGTTCCGACACCGTCCACCTAGAGTTCATAATGCCAGACCCCCCGGGTTAAGGGCCCAGCGCCACCAGACTGTCCTTACTTCAGAGGCCGGTCACAAGGCAGCGCCTCCCTACTGACTTCTGACCACCAGGCTGTAAATCAGAGGTTCCTGTGCCCCTTTGCCTGGGTTCTACAATTTGCTAGAACAGCTCACAGAACTCAAGGAAACATTGTATGTTTATCCCTTTCCTACAAAGTACTCAACTCAGGAACAGCCAGATGGGAGAGATGTATAGGGCAGAGTATGTGGGAAGGGGCACAGAGCTTCGTGCCCTCCCTCCCTAGGGGCGCCACCCTCCCAGCACCTCCACGCATGCGTCTACCCAGAAGCTCTCTGAACCCCATCCTTTTGGGATTTTTCCGGAAGCTTTGTTATGTAGACACAATTGGTTAAATCACAGCCAAAGGGTATTAAGTCAATGTCCAACTGCCTTTTCTCCTCGGAGGTTGGGGGGTGGCACTAAAAGTTCTAACCCTCTAATCACATGATGGGGCAACCAGCCCCCTCCCCCACCATCCTTAGGGGCTTCCCCAAAGTCACGTCATTAACTTGAACTCAGGTGTGGTTGAAAGGGGCTGGTTATGCATAAAAAAGATGCCCCAAAGGAGCCATTTCAGGAACCGAGGACAAAAAGTAAATATGATAACAGAAGATGCTCCTTTTGCTCGTATCACTTAGAAATTGCAAGAGTTTTAGGGAACAAAGAGAGCTGGGGACAAACACACTGGCTTATTTCACGTAGCGTAATGTCCTCAAGGTTCATCTGTGCTGTAGGTGTCAGAATTTCTCTGCTTTTTAAGGCTGAATAATATTCCATTGTCTGGACAGAACACTTTTTGTTTATTCATTTAGTGCATGGACACTTGGGGGGCACGAGATAATATTTGCTTTCTTCATTAAGTCATCTCATACTCTCGATATTTATTTATTTATTTTTGGGGGGAGTGTGGAGGGAGAGAGAATTTCATGCAGACTTCCCGCTGAGCATGGAGTCCAAGGTGGAGCTCGATCTTATGACCCTGAGATTATGACATGCGTGGAAACCAAGAGTCGGGTGCTCAACTGACTGAGCCACTCAGGCACCCCGATCTCATACTCTTTAGAATAAACACCCATGAACATAATTTAAGGATCAGAAGAGTTCTGCCCTTGTGGCTCAGTTAGGACAAATGTTAGAAGAGTGGGTGTTTCAAGAATATTTCCCTACCTTAAAGTCTCCAGTACCAGGTAGGGAACAGAAACCAGTTTGTTTAAAGATACACCACGAGGGGCATTATCTCTAAGACCTTGCTTAGGTAAGTATTCTGGAAGGGGAGGTGAGACTGCCATTTTTTCAATCCAACAGACACCGGCGCTCCCTGGCCCCCTGCCAGGCCCAGCGGCAGAACCGGGGAGGAGAACAGGCCTCACGCTCAGGCAGCTGGCCATGGGCTCAGCATCCCGCAGCATGTTGTCCTTACTGGTCCAGGCAAGGGGGGGGGGGGCTGGATACCCCAGGCCCCCTCTCAACCCCTCCCCTGCCCGCTCTGCTCTGCAGCACTGGGGCCCTGTCACTCTGGCTCTCGAGGGGCCTTTCCCAGCTGCTGTCTAGGGTTGCAGCTTCCACCTGCTCATCTGAGGGCTGGGGGAGGCTGGCTGCAGGAAAGGGGGAGCGGGTAGTTCTCCCCTCTGCCCGTGGCAGGGCCTAGGGCAGGGCAGCAGCTGCAGCTCTTGCTCCCCGTCCCAGATCTGCTGGGCGTCCCCAGCTCCTGGGCGTCCCCAGCTCCTGGGCGCCATCGTGCTGCCTCCCACTGAGGCCCAGGGCGGCCTCTTCCTCCTCATCCCAGCTCCTCTGTCGCCCTCCGCTTTATATTTCCTCTGGTGAAATTACTTAACATAGACTCTGTTTTCCTATTTAGACCTTTTAAACTGTTTTGAGGAGGACACAGATTTATGCTAACTAAAGTTTCATTATATACAAATGTCTGGACAAATTAACTGAAAATGTATCCCAGTCCTCTGAGCCGACCTCATTTATCTTTTCATATTTAAGTGAGCTCCTCCTCGAGAGATGATTTGAGAAGGTCACTTCCTTAGTTTGCCCTAACCAGTGCCTAGTACGTCCTAGGCAGAATTAGCTAAATGTATCCTTAGTGAGGGAGGAACGGGGAGGTGGGACCGTGTATTTGGAAGGAGCAAGAGTATATTGACTTGAAAAAAGCAGCTCAGGTGTTTCTAATGAATCTTCGCCTCCACATCCAAGCTCTCCGTTGGAGGACTACCCTACCTTCACAGGCATTTAAAACAATCCTCCCCTCAGAAAAAACCAGAGAGCAGAATCCCTTGCGTTTCTTTCTCTTGAACTGCGGTAGGTACATTCTTGAAGCCTTCTGTACTCAGCAGTAACGACTCGGAGAGTTCTGTTCCTTCGGCCATTTGTTCATTAATGCATTCACACAGTCATTCATTCAACAAAGTCATTCGGCTGGCCTCGTAAGTGCAAGGCGCTGCGTCATTACACACGACCCTCGGTGCTCATTTCACGCGGTGGCTTCTCCTTAGCTTAAGCAACCTCTGTGTTTGCCTTATTAAGGAGAAATTTCCAGTTGAATACATGTGTAGTGATTCATTCCTGACCCCTGCGATGGACTTGGAACCACCTCGTTTTCTCCTTAGTCACTCTTTCGCTGTGGTGGAGTAGAATGAAAAGTTTGGTCTGTCCCGTTTGGAAACTACTAGCTCACGTAGCCGAAACAGTTAAAGAAACAAACAGCTTTCAACCAGCAGCTTTGAAGCCCCAGGAGGGCTAACGTTTCAGACGGCCGTCGTGGACATCAGCCTGGGCTCAGCACACGCACGCTGTTCCAGACACGAGGACCCAAGTCGGAGAGAAGTCTTGCAAACGAGGCTCAACAGCTGCTGTGCTGACTGACGTGTACGTTCTGTGACCGTATCGGAGTCGCTCCTGGCATCTGTGACCCGAGGCCCTGGCCCCGGCCTGGCCAAGTGCTGGTGGCATCTGTGACCCCAGGCCCTGGCCCCTGGCCAAGCCCGCGGGTGGCGGGCTTCTAGAACTATGGCGGGGGGCATAAGTTTATTCTGATCTGCTTAGCACTATGAAGAGAATTTACGAACGGGAGTGGAGACCAGTTCAAGAGGCAAGGAAGAGAAGCGGTGAGTTACCAAGTAAAACACACGGTCTCTGGATTTGGAAGCTGGATGTCCAACTAATTGTCAGGTGCTGAAACTCAGCCAGCGGTCTCTGTTGGTACCCCCGAGATAAGGGAACACACAAAAAATTGAAACTGTAAAAGAACACGCTGAGTGGTAGAAAATGCCATAGACGGAGGTTGAAAGGTAAACACAAACTGAAGGAAATATTTACAATCGCTATAACAAAGTATTGATATCCTTAAAATAGACTTGGTATAGATTCATATGATAAAGGGTAAACAATCCAATAGGAGAGTGGGTCCACTGCATAAAGCTGGTAACGGACCATGAAACAACACAGGAAGAGCCAATGGCATTATTAAAATGTGCCCGACCTCATTCGTCATAAAAGAAATGCAAATAAAACTAAAATTGATATGTCATGTTTTTCCTTTAGATTGGGTAAAACCAAACGTTGGCATTACTCAGGGCACCTGGCTGGTTCCATCGCTGGAGTGTGCGACTCTTGAGCTCAGGGTTGTGAGTTCGAGCTCCATGTTGGGGGTGGAGTTCACTTAAAAATAAAATCTTAAAAATCTTAAAAAATCTTAAAATCTTAAAAAAAATCTTAAAAAAAAAAAAAGCTGGCATGACTCAGTTTTGACGGCACCCTGATAAAATGGTAAGCCCTGTGCGTTGTGGGTGAGAGTATATCAGCTCAGAATTCTGGAAAGCAGTTTAACAGCGTTAGCATGTAACACGAGCATGCCATTTGATGCAGATAGTCCTTTTCTAGAACTCTGTTCTAAGGAGATGTCTGATAGTTTTGATAAGGTTTAGATGCAAGGATTTTCATCATAGACTTACTCACAGTAAAAAAAAGACAGGAACAACCTAAAGTCTCATCTAGAGTTTTACTTAAATGAATTTTTATACATTAATGACAACGTAACACCTTAAACACAATTCAGTTCTTAAGATGAAATAGAGCTATATATACTGACCGAGTAAATACCTGCAACATACATGAAGTAAAAAAAAAAACATATTCTAAAATAGCATGAAAATCAGGATTCCACTGATGCAAGATAGTGTCTCCTCTGCTGTGTGTTTAGATGTGTCCAGTGGAGACAGCTGTCCAGAGATGGGTCCAGTAGAATGTGAACATTAAATCCAGTGGGTTTTCTGTAGAGGATGGAAAATTGGGTAGTTTTAATTTTATGCTTTATACTTTTCTGGAGTTTGGTTTTTTAATAATGAGTGCATATAATTTTTTTTAAGATTTTATTTATTTATTTGACAGAGAGACAGCCAGCGAGAGAGGGAACACAAGCAGGGGGAGTGGGAGAGGAAGAAGCAGGCTCCCAGCAGGGAGCCCGATGTGGGGCTCGATCCCAGGGTCCTGGGATCAAGCCCTGAGCCGAAGGCAGACACCCAGCAACTGAGCCACCCAGGCGTCCCTATAATTTTTGATCAGAAAAAAGAAAAGTTATTTTAACAGAATAATAAATCCTCATAGAGATTCAATGGCTGGATTAGAACATAACCTCTACTTCCTAGATTCTCTGTCCCATCTTTTCCCCACATTTGTGCTCCTCTGCTTTACCTTCCATCACCAACCCAAAACCTTTAGGTTCTCCCTCTGAGTGGTTAGTATGGTGGGAGGTAAGGGATGCTACACCAGAAAATTCTGGGGCTCCCATGTGGAAAAATAAGATGGTTGCCGGGGTCCCCCTCCATCAGTTTGTGGGACATTTCCCCATCCTCTTCTGAACACCACCATACCAACAATGACAACAACAGCAAAGTGTCTGCCATCCAAGAGGACACATCATTCCCAGCTCAACACTCTGTGTTCACAGAAGCACCAAGCTAATAACTGGAGGGTGCCGCCATCTTCCTTGACATCAGCCAAAACAAACAAACAATGTCAGTCATATTGCCCAGCATCCAGATTTCCCTTAATGATCCATGTTCAAGCTTCCAGATGCCCACATTTAAAAAACTGCATCTTTTAAAAAATAACTTCTATCTATCTTGATGAAAATTCTCAGTTGTATTCTGCTTCCTGTGACAACCTCCCAGTTACCTGATTCCAATTGCACTGAGTCTTCTTTGAATTGTAGCAATGAGGATTCCCGAAGACAGCATTCACCAGGATTTGTGTGGGAACGATGTTAAAGATTTGTAGCACTAACAGTCATGGCTGCAACTAAGACAGAAGCGTGTCCAGAGGCTCCTGTTGTGTTACTGCTGGGTGCCCAACTGACTGGATGATGTGGCAGCCAGGAGACACTTGGGGAGCTAGCAAAGTTGCTGCCACCAATAGATAAGGAATTTCAGCATTTTCATATCCAGATGATATGCTTTGATTTTGTGTTTGGAGGCTGTTTTCCATCCTATTGTCATAATTGTACAGTCACCAGGCTTGCATTTTAAAAATGAAGCCTATCCTTTCTCTCTCTCTTTCTTTCTTCTCTTTCTTTCTTTCTTTCTTTCTTTCTTTCTTTCTTTCTTTCTTTCTTTCTTTCTTTCTTTCTTTCTTTCTTTCTTTCTTGACTTATTTATTTGAGAGAGAGAGACAGGGGCAGAGGGAGAGAGCCAATGCTAAGCAGACTCCTCACGGAGCGCAGAGCCTGACACGGGGCTCAATCTCATGATCTTGAGCTCAGGACCTGTGCTAAAACCAAGAATCGGACACTTAACCAATTGCACCACCCAGGCACCCTGAAAACTGTATTTCTAATTCAGATTTCTCACTGAGTACTCAGTGGGGAATCTAGTCAAGTAGAATCAGTATTTCGATCATTTCATAGAATGTGAGTCAAATGGGTCTCAGCACCTTGGGTCATTAATTGCAAACTTGGAACCACTTCCTCTAATTGTAGTCACTAATCTTAACACACAATATATTTGCTTCAAGTTTCAACACATCAAAACCTGTAAGCTGATGACGTTAGGCTGGGACTAAAAGAAGTCAGGCAGTGCGTAGACAAGTGTTTTAAATACAATTGAATCTATGATCCATAACCCTGACACATCATCTGATCTCCAACAACCCCAAATATCATGGATTGAACAAAAGAAGTTTCTATTCAGAAATGTCTGTCCTGATTTGTTCTGCATATTATTTCATGTCGGTTTCCTGTTTTGCTCATTTCCTTTTTAAATTGTGAATCTTTACTTCATCCCCGCCCCCAGCTTTATCAAGATATAATTGATATATTTACATTGTATAAGTTTAAGGTGTACAATGTGATGATTGATACACCGCAAAATCATGACCACAGTAAGATCAGTTACCCATCCATCGCCTCATATAATTGCCTTGTGTGTGTGTGGCAAGAATACGTCTGATCCGGGGCGCCTGGGTGGCTCAGTCGTTAAGCGTCTGCCTTCGGCTCAGGGCGTGATCCCGGCGTTCTGGGATCGAGCCCCAGATCAGGCTCCTCCACTGGGAGCCTGCTTCTTCCTCTCCACTCCCCCTGCTTGTGTTCCCTCTCTCGCTGGCTGTCTCTCTCTCTGTCAAATAAATAAATAAAATCTTAAAAAAAAAATGAATACGTCTGATCCATTCTAATAGCAATTTTCAAGTATAAGACATGGTATTGTTAACTAGAGTTGCCATGTTGGACATCAGATCCCCAGCATTTATTCACCTTATTCACAAAAGTTTGTACCCTTTGACCAGCATCACCCCACTTCCCCCACTCCCAGCCCCTGGCAACCATTAATTTATCTACTCTCTGTTTCTATGAGTTTAGCCTTTTTAGATTCCACATATAAGTGAGATCATGCAGTATTTGTCTTTCTCTAACGTATTTCATTTAACATAATGCCCTCCAGGGTCATTTGTGTTGATTTGCTTTATCCATTCAATCACTGATGGACACTCAGGTTGTTTCCATGTGTTGGCTATTGTGAATAATGCTGCAATGAACATGAGGGTACAGATATCAATTTGAGATAATGATTTCATTTCCTTAAAGCCATTATAAGTTAATTTTTGTAAGTGGTACAAGATAGGGGTCCCATTTCATTCTTCTGCATGAAAATATCCAGTTTTCCGCACACCATTTATTGAAGAGACTACTCTTTCCCCATTGAGTGTTCATGGCTCCCTTTGTCATGTTAGCTGACTGTAGATACATGGTTTTACTTTGAGGCTCTTGGTTCTGTTTCATTGGTCTGTGACTGTTTTTATGCCAGTACCCTACTGTTTTGATTACTTTCACTTTGTAATATAATTTAAAACCAGGAAGCGTGATGCCTCTAGCTTTTTTTCTCATGATTCCTTTGGCTCTTCGGGGATGTTTTGTGGTTTCATACTAATTGTACAATTGTTTTTTCTATTTCTATAAAAAATGCCTTAAGTATTTTGATAGGGATTGGATTGAACTTATAGAAAGCTTTGGGTAGTATGGATATTTTAACAACACCAATTCTTTCTATCCATGACCACAGGATACCTTTCCATTTATTTCTGTCCTCAATTTCTTTCATCAAAGTCATAAAGTTCTCAGTATATTGATCTTTCATTTCATTGGTTAAAGTTATTCTGAATTATTTTATTGTTTTCGATGCTGTTGTAAATGGGATTGTTTTATTTCTTTCTCAGAGAATTTTTTAAAAAATGAGATATAGCGCTTATCCCATTTCTTTTTTCTTTTTTTTGAAAGATTTTATTTATTTGACAGAGAGAGAGACAGCCCGCGAGAGAGGGAACACAAGCAGGGGGAGTGGAGAGGAAGAAGCAGGCTCCTAGCAGAGGAGTCTGATGAGGGGCTCGATCCCACAACGCCGGGATCACGCCCTGATCCAAAGGCAGACGCCTAACGACTGAGCCACCCAGGCTCTTTCTCAGAGAATTTGAGTATAGAAACTCAACATAGGTTAGGAAGTCCTAGCCAGACCAATTAGGCAAGACAAATAAGACATCTGAGTTGGAGAGGAAGAAATAAAATTGTCTCTGTTTGCAGATGCCACGATCTTAGAGAAAATCCTAAAGTCTCCATCAAAAATCTGTTAGAACTAAAAAGAAGTTCAGTCAAGCTGCAAGATACAAAATCAACATACAAAAATGTGTTGCATTTCTTCACTTGATTTTTATTTTCCTATCTTCAGACACCTGCCATAAGGGCCATTTACCCTCTTCCTATATTTCCATTCTTGCCATTTCCAACGAGGGTGTATATCTTCAGGGCAGCATCATGGGCAAGACACACAGGAGGCGGGGAGTTGCCAAGCTCCAGGGAAAGGCTTTCAGGACTTTGAGGAAACAAATGTCAATAAAATCATCGGTGTGAATGATTTTCCTTGGAATCCTTGAACAAATACCACTCCTCTCCAGCCTTTGCCTCGCCTGTGCTTTTTGATAACTGCTTCAGAGGACAGAGATCTGGCTGCTCACCATACCAGAAAGGGGAGATAAGAGGACAAGAATTAGATTCTTGGAGGACTGGAGAACAAAATCCTCCCTGGGATTACAAAATTCAAACTACCTGGGGATAGCCCTGAGCCCCAGGTCACACAGTGACATTCCTCTTTCTTAAGATTGGAATAATTGTGCTAACATTTTAAAGTCAGCTTTTGGCCCTTTTGTGGGATGGAATGAAAGGCATGTTGGGTTCATGGACACGTGGGAATGGATAGAAAACGTTCTGTGTGCTGTATGTGTGTGCGTGTACCTTTGTGTGTGTGTGTGTGTGCATGCATGTGTGTGTGTGTGTATGTGTGTCTAAGCACACACACTTCCAGAGTACAAAGGAACGCTCAAGGAATTAAGTGTGACCCCTTTCCTAAGTGTGTTGTTGGCACACATAAAAAGGGAGTGTTTTGACCAGAATCACTTTCCACGAACCTGCCAGCCAAGGTTTCTGGCAGGAGAATACACTTGCTGGAGGACCCCAGAATCGTCCAGCGGGGTTGAATTGAGGACCCTGTATCCTGTCCTGGCTCAGAGATGAGCTGTGCAGGAAGGAGCTAGCCAGTCAGCTGGATTGTTAAAGAAGGGTAAAGATTCGACGCGAGCCTTGGAGAACGTGGTAACTACCACCTCCACTTGATTAGATGCACAAAACTTTCCGTTATTTAAGGGAGCGAAGGGACATTAGGAGACAGGCCTGATGGAAGGCTGCAGGGAGTGTCTGAAGGTCTGTGTATTTGATGATCCATTGCTTTTTCTTAGCCATGCTTTTTATATTCTCCAGAGATACCACGAAAAGTGAAAAGATGGTTGACGGTTTTTGACACAGATCGGTATATCTATGCAGGAAAGTTGTTAATTTGAGTTTTTAGGTACCTAGGTCTTGAGCAATAGTAACATGTCAACAGAATTGTGGAATCGTTAGGCACGGAGAGTATTGAACCTCCCAGCATGCAAGATCCAAGGGAGTGGTCCCCATCAAGCAATATATATTATTATGTATAATATATTGATCATTTAATATATACAATATATTTGTGTGTAGAGAGTTGATTATAATGTACATAATTATGTATACAATTATTTATAGGCCATATATGTGTATATATTATGTATATATAAGATATGATTATGTTTATATGTATAATAACCTAGATAATTATAAACTTGTTTGGGAATTTCACATATGCACACTTTTGAACCAGAGGGAACAGAGCACATTTTGTCAAAGTCAGAAGCCTCTTCCATCATGCTGGGTGCTTGGCTGAAGCCACACTTGAACTTTGGAGATGGTATTTGTTCACCCTTAGTAAAATACGATTTCCTGTTTGGGGGCCCGAGAGGAGGAAAGACTTTTAAAAGAGTCTTATTAAAATCTCTGAAAGTGTTCTTGGACATTAAAAAAAAAACACAGTTGGCTATATTAAGTGCAAATGCAGTAGAAACATAGAGGTTATGTTTCACCTAAGATACACATGAATTAGAAAGTCCAGGAAGGGAGAGATTTGGTTTTGCTGAACAGAAATAGTTGAAAAATAATTGGTGACATTTGACAAAATCAAGATGTTACCATATTTGTCAACTTCCCCTTGAACCGAACCTCTTACCTATATAAAACCAGAGGCCTTAATCTCTAACTCACTTTATGTTGCTGGATCAGTGTAATTTATGAAAACATGGAACGTTTTAAGGCAACACAAATTCAGCAGTGAAACTCTCCAGACACACAGGATGTGACCTTGGCATTGACTGACTCATTGGTACTGCAGCGAAGACATTTTAACAGAGGCACAGAGAACGGACACGTCACCCAGGGTGGTGAGGGGTGGGTGGTGAGAAGAGGTTAGCAATCATTTTGGGCTGGACCCCCACCATCAGGAGGGGCACTGTGACCTTAAGGTCTAAGGAAGGGAGAGGAGATGAGGAAGGGGGAGCGCAAAAAAAGGATGTAGGGGAGGAAGCAGGAGTGTGAGAGGAGAGGATGGGGAGAGAACAGAGGGAGGGAACTGAGGGAATAAGAAAAAGAAATGAAAGACACACAGCCAGGAGGAAGTGGGACCAGAGCTATCTCTTACTGATTTACAAGGTAGCCACAAAATGAAATGTGTCAGGAAAATTCTATTAAACTCCCCAACCATTAACTTGGCAAGAAGATGAGGCTCCTTCTCAAAGAAAAATTCAAAAAGATAAAGGAAATTGTGCCCTTTTCTACCTAAGGGTACGATAAAGAGCTAACCCAACAGGTCCCCCTTTCTCCACACACCCTTGTTTTCTTACATCTGGGTTTTGTACTGTGTCAAAAAACAGGGCAGCAATTTAACAAGTGATAGCTACCTATTATGACACACGTACTCTTAAAATGCATGATAGTTTACCCTGTGCCTTCATCATCATCTAGTTTTGTCCTAAAAAATCATAAGGAAAGAGGCATCCCAAATTACTATTCTATTTGGGGCGGGAATCAGCGAGACTTTGAGCAAGGAGCCAACATTTGTCTTCTGTCGTGAAGAAATTCATGGGTGTTGAAGCTCTTCGGGCTGGCAGGATGTAGAGGAAGATGAGATGAAAGCAAAACGACGACAAGATGAAAACATCTTAGTTCTCTCTTTTGAAAACCTGTCTCTGCAGAAAGGGTCGGGCAGCGCGTCGGAGGCTTCGAGCAGCGCGGGAAGGGCCGCTTCCGTGTGCTCTGCAATCCAGGATGGCAACGCCAGCTAACCCGCCGAGAAGTGAGGCTTTACCTGTTTGGAATCAAACCGCACACCTTACCATGCTAAGCCGGGTGTTCAGTTTGGTATTGTTTTTTTAATTTTTCATTTCATTGTGGTAAGAATGTGTAACACGACACCCTCCCTCTTAACAAATTTTTACGTGTACGATGCAGTTTTGTTGCCTTATAGGGACAATGTTGTACAGAAGATTCTAGAGCTTAGTCCTCTTGCTTGACTGAAGCTTTATGCCTGCTTATAAGTAACGTCTCCTCCCCCACCCCTGGCAACCACCATTCCACTCACTGGTTCTGTGAAGTTGACTATTTTAGCTCCTTCATATAAGCAGAATCATGCAGTATTTGTATTTCTGTAACTGGCTTATTTCACTTAGTATAGAGTCCCCAAGGTTCGTCTATGTTGTCACATATGGCAGGATTCCCTTATTTGTTACGGCTGAATAATATTCTGTTGTACGTATATCGCACAGTTTCTTTATCCGTCCATCTACTGGTGAACATTAAGGTTGTGTCCACACGTTGGCTATTGTGAACAGTATTACAATGGTGAGAGGAGTGCTAATATTTCTTCGAGATCCTGATCTCAGTTCTTTTGAACAAATAGTGAGACGTAGAATGCTGAGGCATATGGTAGTTCTGTTTTTTATTTGAGGATCCTCCATGCTGTTTTCCTTGGTAGCTGTATCTACCAACAGTGTACGAGGATTCCGATTTCTCCACATTTCTTGCCAACACTTCTCTCTCTCTCTTTTTAAAGTAATAGCCACCTTGACAGATGTGAGGTGATATCTCATTGTGGTTTTGATTTGTGTTTCCTTCATGATTAGTGACATTAATTGCTTTTTCATATACCTGTTGTCTATTTGTGTATCTTCTTTGGAAAAAGCATCTATTTAAGACTGTGGCCCTTTTATTTTTGGAAGAGAGAGAGAGAGAGAGAGTGGGGGGAGTAG
The DNA here is from genome assembly GCF_017311325.1 of Ursus maritimus. Classification (NCBI taxonomy): domain Eukaryota; kingdom Metazoa; phylum Chordata; class Mammalia; order Carnivora; family Ursidae; genus Ursus; species Ursus maritimus. Next base: position 81,488,577 of record NW_024426774.1, read on the forward strand.
GGGCAGAGAGAGAGGAAGAGAAAGAATCTTAATCAGGCTCCACGCTCAGCACAGAACCTGACGTGGGCTCTATCTCACCACCCTGCGATCACGACGTGAGCTGAAACCAAGAGTCGGTTGCTTAACAGACTGAGCCATCCAGGTGCTCCTCTGTGGCCTATTTTTTTAATTGGCTTATTTTGTTTGTTTACTTTTGAATTGCAGTTCTTTTATATTTTGGAAATTTGCCCCTTATCAGATGTATCATGTTAAAAAGAAAAACCAGAGGCCCCAAAGAGTGTCCTTTATGTTAAGGCCCCATGGCAGGTAAACCAAGACTTACTACTTAACATAACTACAACTTCAACCCCCCCCACCCCCAGCCTAGCCTGCCAGGAACGTCATAATCTCTAACCAGCCAAACTGGAATTTCCTGGTCAACACTAGATGGCGATTACCCAAAAGACCCCTTCCATTCTCCTTAGGAAGGCAACCTTGCCTGAAACAATGCATTCCTTGCTAATAAATTCCTTTTCTCTGACTCCTCTTTTCTTTTAAAAACCTTCCATTGTGTACAGCTTCTTGGAGCTCCCTCCTGCTTTCTAGATGGGATGCTGCCTGATTCATGAATCTTAATAAAACTGGTAAGATCTTCAAATTTACTTGGTTAAATTTGGTGTTTTTTTTTTTTTTAAGATTTTATTTATTTGACAGAGAGACACAGGGAGAGAGGGAACACAAGCAGGGGAAGTGGGAGAGGGAGAAGCAGGCCTCCCGCTGAGAAGGGAGCCCGATTCGGGGCTTGATCCCAGGACCCTGGGATCATGACTTGAGCCGAAGGCAGAGACTTTTAAGGACTGAGCCACCCAGGTGCCCAAATTTTGTGTTTTTTTTTTTTTAACAATGATTTGTAAATATTTTCTCCCATTCCATAGGTTGCCTTTTCACATTGTAGATTTCCTTCGCCGTACAGAAAACTTTTAGTTTGATATAGCCCAAGGAGCCTTTTCTTTATGTTTTCTTCTAGGAGTTTCACAATTTAAAATCTTGTGTTTAAGTCTTTAAGCCATTATGAGTTCATTTTTGTGCGTGGTTTAAGATAGGGGTCCAATTTCCTTCTGCATGTGAATATCCAGTTTTCCCAACATCATTTATCGAGGAGACTACCTTTCCCCCATTGAGTGCTCTTGGCTCCCTTGTCAAATATTAGTTGACCATATATTCATGGGTTTATTTCTGGGCTCTAAGTTATGCTCCATCAATCTATACATCTGTTTTTATGTCAGTGCCACACTTTTTTGATTACTTTAGCTTTGTAAACTAGTTTGAAATCAGAAATTATGATGCCCCTAGCTTTGTTTTCTTTCTCCAGGCTGATTTGGCTATTCATCATCTTTTGTAGTTTCAAACAAATTTTTGAATTGTGTTTTTCTATTTAAAAAATGCTGTTGTGCTTTCAATAGGGGTTGCATTAAATCTATAGGTTGCTTTGAATAATGTGGACATTTTAATAATATTAAGTCATGGATTGGAATCCGTGAAAATATGATGTCTTTCCATTTATTTGTGTCTTGCTTAGTTTCTTTCATCAATGTTTTATAGTTTTTGGTATACAAGTCTTTTATTTTCTCAGTTAAGTTTATTCCTAGATATTTTATTCTTTTTTTTAGTGCTCTTTTAAATGGAGTAGTTTTCCTAATTTCCTTTTCAGATAGTTCATTGTTAGTATGCAGCTCTTCCTTGACTTACAATTATGTCCCAATAAGTCGAAATGTAGTCAAGTCGTAAGTCAAAGTGCACTTGATACACCTGATGCCCTTGATACACCTTTAATACACTTACACTGCTGAACATCATAGCTTCATCTAGCCTACCTTAAATGTACTCAGAACACTTCCGTTAGCCCACATGGGAAAAATCATCTCATACAAAGTCTATTTTATAATAAAGTGTGGAATATCTCATGTAATTTACTTAATAGTGTACTGAAGGTGAAAAACAGAAGAGTTGTCTGGATACAGAATGGTTGTAAGTGTATCGATCATTTACCCTTGTGGCAGTGGGGCTGGCTGGGAGCTCCGGCCGGCTGCTGCCGCCCAGCCTCGTGAGACAGGATCATAGCACATATCAGTAGCTTGGCAAAAGATCAAAACTCAAAATTCAAAGTACAGTTTTACTGAATGCATAGCACTTTCACATCATCATAAAGTTGAAAATCATAAATTGAAGGACTGTCAGTCGGGGACCACCTGTATCGCAAAACAATGGATTTTTATATGTTGATTTTGTATCCTGCAACTTCACTGAATTTTTTTTATTACTTCTAGCAGTTTTTTTAGAACGGAGTCTTTAGGGTTTTCTATATACAACATCATGTCTGCAAACAGGGACATTTTAATTCTTTTTTTCTGATTTGAGTGCCTTTTGATTCTTTTTCTTGTCTAGTTGCTCTGGCTGGGACTTCTAGTACTATGTCAAATAGACGTGGTGAGAGTGGCTATCCCTGCCTTATTCCTGATTTTAGAGGACAAGCTTTCAGTTTTTCTCTAACATTAAGTGATGTTATTAGACTTTTTATATATGTCTTTATTTTATTGAGTTAATTCCCTTCTATTTCTAGTTTGTTGAGCGTTTTTATCTAAAGATGTATTGAATTTTATCAAGTGACTTTTTTGCATGTATTAAAATGATCATGTGTGTTTTTATCCTTCTTCTCTTATCGTGCTGTATCACATTAATTGATTTTCACATATTGAACCATTCTTGCATCCCAGGGAGAACCCTTCGTCATGGGGTATGATCCTTTTAATGTATTCTTGAATTAGATTTGCTAGTATTTTGTTGGGGGGTTTTGCATCTGTATTCATCAGAGATATTGGCCTGGAGTTTTCTTGCGGCATCTTTGTCTCTGGCTTTGGTATCAGGGTAATGCTGGCCTCATAAAATGAGTTTGGAAATGTTTCCTTCTCTTTAATTTTTTGGAAGAGTTTATGAAGGATTGGTGATAAAGAGGATCCTAAAAGATACTATGAACAATTATATGCCAACAAATTGGAAAGCTAGAAGAAATGGATAAATTTCCAAAAACATAAAACCTACCAAGACTGAATCATAAAGAAGTACAAAGTCAGAACAGACCTGTAACTAGTATAGGGATCAATGACTGAATGAAATCAATTATTGGTTGACTCAGTAATCAAAAACTTACCAACCAAGAAAAGCCCAGGACCTGATGCCTTCACTGGTGAATTCTATCAAGTAGTTCTTTGTTCTGGAAACTTTCTGTTCTCCAGCTGTGCTAACACATTGTAGATGGGTAGGTGAGGTTTCAAGATAAGTCATTTTTCCTGCTTTAATCTTTTGTTTTGTCGTATTTAGGCATAACCAAAAAGAGGAATTTTAATCCTGAGTGTCATCAACTCCATGTTCTTTATGTGAATAATAATTTTTCCTCCTTCCTTTGTTGGTGGGTTCTGGAAGGATCGTGGATTGCAAACTCCTTTGGCTTACAGAATTGTGCTCAATTCTCTATAACTGATGTGCAGATCTGAAAAGAACGTGTGCATTGGATGAGCACTTCCCTGAGAAAGTCAAGCAAACAAAGAAAAACAAATTAGGAATGTCTGCAGCTTTCCAATTATCATCCTCGCTCGTTTGGAAAGCAGTGTATTTATGGAAAGTAAGCTTTTCCGAGTAAGCTGTTTTCTGTAACATTCCAGAAACAAGAAAGTCAAGGTCTGTTTTGCTTAAACTGAAAAGAAAAATGTAGGAGGGGGGGAGTAGGGGGAAAAGTTGAGCAAACAATTGAGCAAAATGCTGACGGATGTAACCTGATTTGGTGGAGCTAGTATTCTGCCCAAGGTTTTGTCTGGAAACCTTGATGAGCACTGCTGGAGCCAATGCTCCAGTGCTGGCATGATTCTCCAGTGACTTCGTGATCTGAATTGATCAGACGGGTCTTGGAGTCTCCTCCAGGGCTGCCTCTCTGCGGCTGGAGGGCTGAGTCCTGCCGCACATGGTTTCTGTAGGTCTATCTGTCCAGCTCAGCGGCAGCCCACTGTCCTGGATTGCCTTCAGCAGTCCGCTTTGCATATTCATGCATCTGCCTGGCTGCTTGAAGCATAGCAGTTTGCCATCCCTGGACGCTCTCTTAAAGGCTGTAAACTCAGTCATGAATTCGGTCTGAGAAGCTTCCAAAGAGACACAAACAACAGGGACAGAAAGTTAGCTGCCTCCAATACATCCCAGAGCTCCCCGGGCACCTAGCTGGCAGGGTTTCTTGCACACATAGCTTTGATTTTGTGCAGTTGATCAAGCCACGCATGCCCACCCCCCAGCGACTCCTAGCCTCCTCCACCCTCATGGCGTGAGAACTTACAGGATCCTCTGGAGACTCCTTGGTCAAAAGAGTCTCGAACTAGGGCTTTTCTTGTGAACTAGAAGCAACACCTCCCATCCCACCTGTCACAGCTACACCTGCACTCTGAGTATCAAACTACACACATCGATTTCCCTCCCATCACTCATGGAGACCGTCCATGACTCCTGTCTTTCTAGTCAGGGGTGATTTCAGACTCTGACACAAAGACGACAGTGGGGACCATATTGTCTAGGAATTTGGTAGAAAAGCAGTTTATGGGAAAGCAGTCATTCAGGGCTTTGACTTGCCTCTGGGACCAGGGCATGGGTGTTGGCAGATAGCCACGTATCCACGCCTCGGCTCTGTTATCACCCATTACTCCCATCCGAGAACTATAGAGACCTAACCGATGGTCACTGGGGGGGAGGTCGAGGGGGTGGGTGAAATAGGGATGGGGATTAAGGAGTGCGCTTATCACGACAAGCACTGAGTCACGTATAGAACTGTTGAATCACTACATTGTACACCTGAAACTAATATAGCACTGTATGTGAACTATATTGGAATTAAAATTAAAAACCCTAATTAAAAATCTCATATACTACTGAAAATTTCTTTCTCTGAGGGAAATTCTGGCACCAGCTCTTGGGATAATTTTTTTTCTGATTCTAAAAGTGATATTTTTTCTGATTTTACTTTCAGAAATTAAAAATACCAATGTTCTCCCCATCCAGAATTAGCCATTATTAGCAGTGTGTTTTATGTCTTTCAAATATTTTTTGCAGCATGTTATAATTAGATACATGAAGTACACTGAATCATACTGTACAGTACAGTTGGTTGCTGAGTGACTCAGGACATTAGGGGTGCTGAATCCCAATGGAGTAAAAAATCCACATAGAACTTTGACTCCTAGGGCCGCCTGGGGGGCTCCGTTGGTTGAGCATCTGCCTTGGGCTCAGGTCATGATCCCGGGGTCCTGAGATCAAGCCCCGCTGGGCTCTCTGTTCAGTGGGGAGCCTGCTTCTCCCTCTGCCTGCTGTTCCCCCTGCATGTGCTCTTTCTCTGTCAAATAAATAAATAAAATCTTTAAAAGAAATAATTTTTGACTCCCAAAACTTACCTACTAACAGCCTACTGGTGACTAGAAGCCTTACTGATAACATAGTCAATTAGCACATATTTTGTACGTAATACGTGTTGTACATTTTATTCTTACAATAAAGTAGGCTAGAGGAAAGAAAAAATTTAAGGTAAATCATAAGGAAGAGCAAATGCATTTACAGTACTGCACTGTATTTACTGGAAAAAATCTGTGCACACTGGAGCTTGTGCATTTCCAACCAACACTTGTGCAGTGCTGTTCAAAGGCAACTGTATTCTGTTTTAGATCCTCTTCTTTCCACTTAACATTTGGTGAACAGTTTCTTCTTAGAAAACAAGACTTTAATCATGAAAGCAATAAGGGCAACTCATTAAAAAAATCCAATAAAATAGACCGCTAATAAAGAAAAAGTCAAGGTATCTTGGTTTTGCTTGAATCCCTGCTTTACGCGCAACAGCCCTCCCCAGGGAGAGACGTGTTTACCTGCCTGTTGTTCTTCTAGAACGACGAGAAAGCACCTGTTTAAGCCTCTGTGTGGTGATCTATCAGACTTAGACTGTATCTTCACTCTCCATAGTGCGGGGGAGGGACCCGGCTCCGCGACGTCTCCCCCATCTTTCCTGCCCTTCTCTGTTTAAAAAATCCTTATTTTTATTTTTATTTTTTTTATTATTTTTTTTTAAAGATTTTATTTATTTATTCGACAGAGATAGAGACAGCCAGCGAGAGAGGGAACACAAGCAGGGGGAGTGAGAGAGGAAGAAGCAGGCTCATAGCGGAGGAGCCTGATGTGGGGCTCGATCCCAGATCGCCGGGATCACGCCCTGAGCCGAAGGCAGACGCTTAACCGCTGTGCCACCCAGGCGCCCCTAAAAAATCCTTATTTTTAAATAAGTACCCATCCCATTCTACTTTTATAACTTCAGCAATGCCCTGAAACTTCACGTTCTTATTCCACTGCATTTCCTCATTTTCTCCTGGGTTTCCAGGAAGTAAGCGGAGGAAAATAAAAGCCACACGCCGCCTTCCACGCCTGTCTGTCCTTCACGGCTCCAGTCTCAACCAGTCCATTACTCCTCTTTTGGGGTTCATAAGATTTGCATTCTCTTTCTCAATGCTATTGAATTGGTACACCTGTGTTTGGCCTATAGGTTGATAGAAAATACTGAACATCCCACAGTTTTATAATACTCTGTAGAAGAAACATTATTAGTCAAAAGAACAGAGTAGGAAGGTTGAATACGTGTAAGAAGGAAATGGGCAACCTATCTCACTGTGCCTCTTGAAGGAGAAAGACCGAAGTTGTCTGGTCTGAAGGCCTGGTTCCCAAACCCTGGATGACATGCCCAGGTGTCCTGCAGCAGCCTCACAGGGCCCGTGGGCTCGTCCCGCTTCTCCTGGGGGAGACTGAAGGCTTGACACCTGGCCCAGCCCACGCGGACAGCTAGCTCAAGGACATGGGTAGTTCTAGTGCCACACGGAGTTCCGTTCTTCGTCAAAGTCACTGCAATAAAATAATAAAAGAAAGGAAGCAAACGATGGTGTATTAGTTTGCAAAGGCTACTGTAATACAATTCCATCGTTTGGGTGGCTTAACCAGCGGAAATCTATGGTCTCAGTATTCTGGAAGTCAGCGAGATTGACTTCTCCTGGGGCCTCTCTCCTTGGCTTGCAGGTGACTGTTGAAGGGGATCAGGATAGGTCACCCCCAAATATGCCACTTTGAACATGGTCTAGTTTAAGCTGAAGGCCCTTGAGAGTGAGCAGATGCAGGAAGAGTGGTCTGCCCTCCTTTATTCCCAAAAAGCACGGCATGCGTTTCCCTTTGTGAAAGTGTTCCCTCCGATGCCCGCTAGGAGGGAAGGGCGCTCTTAACATCAGAGATGAAGAGTCCCCCGAACATGGGTTTTCATGAAACAGATCTTGTTAACATGACCCTTATCTTCCATCAGCTCTCCCATGTATTTCTTGGTCGCTTCCCTGCTATTTATCACCCCTTGAAGCCAAAATGCCCCTTCTTTTGTTAAGATGAACTCTTCTCTGAATGTAAATATTAATAAAAATTGTGTAACTTTTTTCCTGTTAATCTGTCTTTTGCTCGTTTAATTTGCAAGCCCTAATCACCCAACCAAAGAGGGTAGAAGAAAGGTTTTTCTTCTCTGACACGATCTTCTTTCTGTCCTCCCGTGAACTTTTCTCTGTGTACACACATCCTTGGTGTCTTCTTATCATAAGGACACCAGTCCTAGTGAATTGGGACCTTACTCATATGACCTCATTTAATTTTACCTCTTTAAAGGTCCTGTCTCCAAATATAGACGTATTGGGGGGTAGGGTTTTAACGCATGAGTTTTGGGGACACAGTGCATAACAGATGGTGTCCAATCTGATTCTGATGTTTGAAAAGTTGTTCAGTGCCCAACTGACACACAGCTAAATAATAAGAAATTGTGTTTATTAAAGAATGAAATAAAAATTATTTTTTCTTTCAATATGTAAGTATTCTTTTTTTCTCAAATGGCTACTGTGCTTTTAGGGCATGAATACTTATCAAGTTTTTTTAACCAAACTACTTAATTAACAGACTGTTGAGTATTTCTCTGGCCTAGAGCCACCATGAAATGACTTCTGGGATTCTGAAGGTGCTGTGAATGAAGAATATTTGGGTCTAGTCTCACAGGCAATCTCTTCTTGCTTGTGTGGATGGCATAATGTAAGGGGATGTCCTGGCACCAAGATTTGGGTCCCCACCTTTGCTTTAGGGAACTTCCTCACTCATGCCCCAGGGCCTTTGCTTCACACAGACAGACTGCCAAACATGAGTCACTATCTCAGAAAAGCAGGCATGATGGAAGCCTAGGTCAAAGAAAGACAATTCTTAATTTTCAGTTAAAAAATGAAAACCAAACCAAACCAAAATGATCTCCATCCAGGTTTGACAAAGGAAAATCTGTGCACAGTGCAATCAGGCAGAACTAGCCTGTCTCCTATCCACACAACCCTCTCTACTCCCCAGGTCTAGAAGAAGTGAAGGAAGGACCAGAGAGGAGAGGGGACAAGGAGGTTAGATGCTGGTGCAGAGTCCTTGGTAAGTTGTCGCAGGAGACAGACTGCCAGTAGATCCGTGGGTCTGTGGTCAGGGAGCCCTCGCACTCAGTCCTGAGAGATATCCCGGGGGTGCAGACAAGACCTCAGAGACCCTTTGCGCAGAGCCCACTAGGACTCTGGATGAGAGCAGATGCGGGAGGGATCAGGCTGGGTATGGGAGTTCTAACTCAGAGTATTTCGAGCTAAGATTACTGAGGAGAAGACCTGAACTTACCTGGACATGACCCCCTATATCGTCTTCGTTAGGTGGAAGGGAAGCTCAAGGTCAAAATTTAAAATCACATCTAAGAAAATAAAGGAAGATACATTTTCACATGTTTGTGTTTACGGATCAAAAATGTCATTACACTGTCTGTTCCACCAGTTTAGGCACCTTGTCTTTCTAAGAAAGACTTGAAGGACTGGAAACCTGCTGGGCTCGAGTAGATGAATCTCTAGCAGCTGTTTTGGGTACTCAGACCATCTAAATTTCAAGGGAGATGTAAAGTTATGCGATAGTGTCCCCCTCAAAGTCATGTCTAGCAGAATGTAGCCTGGTTTAGAAACATGTTATTAGTAAAGGATTCTGAGATCCCGGATTTAAGGTCAGCTCCAAAGCCAGTGACTGGTATCTTTATAAGAGGAAGGAGAGACACGGTAGGACCCATGGGAGAAGGCAGTGGAGGCAAAGACTGGACTTGTGTTTTCCTAAGCGAAGGATGGCCAGGAGCCACCAGAGGCTGGAGGAGCCAAGGTATGATTCCCCCCTAGAGCCTTGGAAAGAGGGTGGATCTGCTGGCGTCTTGATGTTGGACTGATTTCAAAAACCTGTGAGACTACTCTTCTGTCCTTTTAAGCACATTTATGGTTATTTGTTACAGCAGTCTTGGGAAATGAACGCACTCGTTAAGTGCTCGCTCAGACGTACATCTGTGCTCGTGGGGCACTGCAGGAACGATGACCCATTTGCTCTTTCTTTCTTTCAGTGAATCTTTCTTGAGTGCCAGGCACTCATCTGAATGCTCAGAAGAGGGAAGAAAATGGCCCAGATCCGTCCCCGTCTCCATGGACTTCAAAGCTTAATTGAGAGAACAAACCCCAAGAAAAAAAATCATAGAACTGAAAGAGTGGTGTGTATGTGGATGGAGTGACGGAGTGAAGAAGAAGGAAAGCAGGAAAGCAGGGTGCCCATAAAGCCAAGCAAAGGAGGCATTTCTTGTTTCTTTTTTTACAATACACTTTTTTTTTTAAAGATTTTATTTATTTATTTGACAGAGAGAGAGACAGCCAGTGAGAGAGGGAACACAAGCAGGGGGAGTGGGAGAGGAAGAAGCAGGCTCCCAGCAGAGGAGCCTGATGCGGGTCTCGATCCCAGAACGCTGGGATCACGCCCTGAGCCGAAGGCAGACGCCTAACGACTGAGCCACCCAGGAGCCCCAAAGGAGGCATTTCCAGTGGAGGGATGGATCGGGGTGTCTAGTGCTACAGAGATGAGGACAAAGGACAAGGCGTGGAACATAGCAAAGTGGAGGGCATTGTGACCTTGACAAAGGGGTCCCGGTAGAAATGTACTGATGACAATCTAGTCAAACTGGCAGGTGAGGAAGTGAGGAGGTGGGTAGAGTCAATCCTCTTGAGGAGTTCTACCATCAAGGGGAGTAGAAAAATAGTGAAGGGAGACTTTCTGATGCGTTTATTTATTTTTATATTTAAGCCCACGATAGAGTAAGCATACTGGTGGGAAGAACCAGTAGAAAGGAAAGATAGGATGATTCCAGAGAGGGGGAGAATGCAGGGTGAAGTCCTGGCGTAGGACAGAGGGGCTGGGGCTCGGCGCACCACACGAGGGGCTGGCTGGGAATAGAGCACGGTGTCTCTCCAGCAACCATGGTCAAGAGGCAGGTGGTGGGCAGACGCGGTGTCTCCCCCTTCTCAGTGGCTTCTCTTTTCTCAGTGAAATAAGAACCAGGGCGATCAGCTGAGAACATGGAGGAGAAGGGGAGCTGGAGAAGAAGGAGAGGAGGCATCTCACTACTGCACCGCCGTGCTGGTGCGCTCTGCCGACCCCGGAGGGGCAGTGCGGAACCCCGCAGGAAGACACAGAAATGCTGGACGACAGAAAGGTGGTCCGGTTACCCCAGCCATCCCATACAGCTTCCATCAGAGTCTGTCATTCATTCCTCTGTTTAAAACTCTCAGAAAGGGGCGCCTGGGTGACTCAGTCAGGTGGGCGTCTGACTCTTGGTTTCGGCTCGGGTCATGATCTCAGAGTCCTGAGATCGATCCCCACATCGGGCTCTGTGCTCAGCGGGGAGTCTGCTTGAGATTCTCCCTCTCTCTCTGCCTCTGTCCCTGCCGCTTACGCTCTCTTTCTCTCTCAAATAAACAAAAATAAATAAAATTGTAAAAAAAAATAATCCTCATATGGCTCTTGGTTGCCTCCACAGATGGATCTAGGTTCCCTGGTTTGGGCTAGACGCCCTCTGTGACCAGCGCCCCGCGGTGAGCAGACTGTCCCACTTCCTCTTGTGCTGCAGAGCAGGCGACTGTAGGAGAAGGAAGAGGCTTTCAGACACCTCTGGCCCTCGACCTCGGGCCTGCACCCCCCTCCCTGGGCCGAAGTGTGCCCACACTATTTAGATGCGGTACACAGGACAGCTCTGCGAAGACCTCGGCTGGGGGTGGGGCAGGCCACTGCCCCTGCCTTCTGCGTCTTCCTTGCAGACACGCGGGACCAGTGTTGCCAGCCCTTCTCATGTGTCGGGAGAATCTGGACATCCAGAGTGTTATGTGAAAACTCATTTTTAAATAGTGGCCTCAATTTTTCAGAAATGCTCTGCCAGCAGAAGCAAACCACCTGCTGGCTGGATTTGGGCTGCGAGCCACAGGTGTCCTCCTCTGGCTAGGAGCTGCTGCTGTCCCCCCAGCAGGCCGTGAATGTTCCCTTCGTGCCTGGAAGACATGCCAGCACCCCAGCCCTGTCTGGGGAAGGCGGACTCAGCAGCCCAGGTCTGCAGGAAGAGGTCCCAGGAGACAATAGCAGTTCTGCTTGTTAGAGCCACTAACCCAACCTTACAGGTTCCTCGTGGAGACTGGTGCGAAGGGAGCAGCTGCATTTCATTTCATTTCATTTCATTTCATTTCATTTCATTTCATTTCATTTCATTTCATTTCATTTCATTTCATTTCTTTCATTTCGTTATTTATTTGACAGAGAGAGAGAAAGCCCAAGCAGGGAAGGCAACAGAGGGAGAAGCAGGCTCCGCACTGAGCAGAGAGCCTGATGCGGGGCTTGATACCAACCTGAGCCGAAGGCAGACGCTTAACCCAGCTCCCCGAGCAGCCGCTTTATAACCTAACCGACAGGTGGCTGTCTGAAGGCAGTGTTAGCAGGACTGCGGGGGGCACGCCGGGCAGCAGTGAGGGGTGCCTTGCCCTTGTGCGAGCCGGGGGCGAACGCCTCCTTCGGCCGCACGCCCTGGGCTCCTAGCTGGCCGCCCAGGACCCTGGCTGGGGTGAGCACAGAGGGCACGTGGAAATGCTCAGCAGACAGTCTATGCTCATCACCGTTCTCACTAGCCTTCCAAGGCTGGGATGGCGGATCATCCGCAAGGGAGGGCCTGGCCCAGGTGCCAGTGGGCATGACCCTTTGCGCCCTCTTTTGGGCCCCTTCTGAACACCGAACATAATTTTCTGTGGCCTCTCTGATGTATCAACGAAGCATGTCTTCGTTTATATGGTGGTGGAGACTACAGGTCAACCAGACCCTAAGGCCCGGAATGCCGGGCTCGAGGCTTATTTCCTCATGAATCCCTAAGACTCACCTAGGTGGCTGCATGGGCTGGCTGAAGGACTTCATGCGACCCCCGGAGCACGTCTGAGATGTGCTCTCTGAACTCCGCACAGGACCTCGTATTAAGTCTCCCCTTGCTGTGTTCTGCCCCTCTGTCGTACTGCAGGCAGGTTCTCTTGGCTCGGATCAGACTTGCAAAAGTTCCCCAATTGAACTCCCACCTCCTGACCCCCTAACATTTTTACAATTCTTTTGGGAGTAGATGGATTCCAGATAACCCAATGTCAGACAACACTTGGTAGGAAAAAATTTTTGTGCTAACTGTTCTATTTTGGTTCTAGTTCTCTTCCTCTCTCCCCCCAGCAAACATAAATTGTTTCTAAATCTTTGCCAAGAGGACAGCCTCCTTAAACAGAAGCAGGGAGACTGATGAGCGGTGGCTGGAAGGGGGGTCTGTGGGATCATTCCAAAGGTGCCTACCCCTTGGGTTTTGGGGGTGCCCACGGTTGCTGGTAATCGTGTGCAGAAACTGGCCCCGTCCCAGCAGCCCTGCTTTAAGAGCGACAGTGAAGGTCAAGCACAGGGGTGAATAGAAAGGTAGTGTTCGGTCTTCCGGGTCAATGACCTGCTCACCTGTTGCTTTGTGATGGGCCCACATCTGCTTATTTGTCCTGCGGGGCAGTGGGCAGCCCTGTGCACCACGCCATGCGGCTCCTAAAGGCCTCCAGGGGGACGTGGGCCTTCCAGTGTCACCTCTCTTACTGTGTGTCAGAAAATCGCTGAAAACAGAGATTCCAGGATTCTTGGTAGGACACCCATTTTAATCCGTGTGCAAAAATAACGTGGCCACAATCCACGAGCGAGAGGCCAATGCTTGCTTGCTTTGTGTACCTTGAAGATGTATTTAAAACCTGTGCATTTCTCTACCTCGGAAGTCCAGAATCATCTTTTTCAAGGTGGCACATACTCTCGTTGCTGTGTAATAACAACAGCAAAAAAAAAATGGGAGAGAGCTTAAACCGGGCATCTAGTATATTCAATAACAGGGAATGTCTAAGTAAATCATGAGCCAGCTTCTGATAGGGGCCGCATGGCCAGTAGCACAGAACATGCTCGCCACTTACATGACGTGGGGAAAGCTGGAGATAAAAATGGACACGAGCACAGTCCTGTGCTGTTGCATAAAAACACTTGCCCCCGTGTGCACAAGCACGACCGGAAGGATTCGCAGGAAGATCCTAAAACTGTCATCCTTGGATGATAAGTTTGCAGGTAATTTATTTTATTCTTAAAATTTTTTTCTGGTTTCCTTTCTTTAACAATGAATATTCGTTATTTATGTAATAAAACCCGATTTTAAAGAATGCATATGCATTATCTTCATATACATTTTCATGGAAGCCAACAGGAAAAATTACAGAATTTCAGGAACATCTCCTCGTTTGTTCTTTACCGGATGTGAAGACGGCCCATTAACTGAATTCTATTCCATTATAAATACTACTTGAGGCAAGTTCTTAATATGAATACATGCACCGTGGTCATGCAAAAAGAATGTGTAGCTTTCTAGGCTGAATCTTTTCCGTTTCCCCATCCAGATCCCCACCTCCCCCGATCCCCGGCCTGGTCTGTATCCGGAAGGCCAGCCTTTGTGGACTGAATCAATGGACTCCATAAACCTGGCTGCCAGTTGGGTTTGGCCAATGGGGAGCCCTGGCAGGACATCAGAGAGAGTGAAATTGTGGTGTTTATTTCCTTCTCCCTGCCAGGTTGCTGTTGTTCATTCTGTATTTCTTTATGGAAAGCCCTGGCTCCTGCCAGGTGGCCTTCTCTGCCACTAACGCTCTCTCTCTGGGTGCTGGTGATCACTTCTTCCCTCTTGCCCCCAAGTCCTGGGGTGGTCAGCGCTTTCCCCTGCTGCTGGCCCAGAGGAACTTCACTGTCCCTTCTGGACATCCCTTTAAAAATAGGCCCTTTATTAAACTCACTGCAAATTGCCCTCCTTCGGAGTGCTGTCTGCTTCCTGCCTGCCCCCTGACTGGCTCCGTTCCTCGTGTGTCCAGCCCCCCGTCTTCCCATCTGTGCTTCTCTGGAGTCTGGATCAGGCCCAGCAGCATACATGCTCTGCGCTGGAGTGGGGGAGACAATCCCACTGAATGTAACTCGATGCTACACAAGGACCCACACCACATAGGAGGCGGGGCATAAGAAGAAAGTCAGTCATCTTTCTGGGAACAAATTTTTATTCAACTCGAATTCATGGACATACACAGCGAGCAAAACACAAGGAACAGAAGAAACAAGATCACAGTCTTTGAGCATCGTACCTTTGGCAACAAATTAGCCACCAGCCTGGGTTCCCTCCCACCGTTCTGCTCCGGCAGTGGCCCAATGTCAAGCCAAGAAACAATTGTTCTCAGGCCTCATTGTCCTCACCTCCTAAATCAGGGGTCTTCATCCTAAAGAGGACCCTATTTGTCCTCATGTTGAAGCTGCTCTGATGTGTCTGGATGAGGCCTGTAGGCATGAGGCCAGGAAGGAACAGGCTTGGCAGACTGGTGGGGCTTCCACGCTCGCTCAGAGGCTCCCCCCAAATCCAGCTGCACTTGAAGGGGCCACTCCAAGTCCTCTCTGAATGCTGATGTAACTCATCACGACACATCTTTCAATAGACATCGTCTTTCTTTCTTCGGTCTGTGGAGTCCAGGATCACCTGTCTTCCAGGGATGCACGGCTCAGCACTCCCCGGGGTGCAAGGTGCACAGCAGGCCCTGTAAATGCCAGCTGCCTGAAGGACAGGTGGCTTGCCCGGGGCCCACAGCAGCAGAAAGAACACCCGGACACACCTTCCCACACACCAGCTGTTCCACTGTGTGCTCCCTCCCTGACCTCATTGCACCCCCACAAAGAGCTTGACAGCTAGACAGTCCCCACTTTATAGATCAAGAAACTTGGCCTTGGAGAAGTCCAGGAACTTGCTAACAGTCCCACGATCATACAAGGCAGAGACTGAAACCCAGTTTCTTAATGTTTCTGCCATTCTGCCCTTTCTCTTGGGTGACCGGGATGAATGAACGGTGGTCATTTCAGTGAACTGTTCCGTCCCTTGGGGTGCTTTAACAGGCCACTTTAATGAAATCAAGAGACTCTGAGTTCACAAATGTCTACACGGGCGAGAGGAAAAACAGCTCATGTTCAACATTCTTGCCTGTGGAGGCTGCCTTCCTTGCTCCCACTTGACCTTGCTTACCCCGTCCTATGCTCAGGGCAGCCAGCATGAAACCAGTGGGCCCATTAACTCCTTCTCAAGGGGCCCTGCCTGAACTCTTCCCAGACTGGAGCTGGCCATTTTTCTCCAGGCTGGCCCTCTGCTTTACTTCCCATTAGAAGCTCCTTTGAACTCCCAATTTTAAAGAACTCAACAGAAAGGAGATGGTTCCAAAATTCTGGGCACCGTGCATTTTGGCCAAGCAGCCCGAGGACGTTTCCGTGGTTCAGAAGCAGTTCGTACTCCGTGCCTGTTCTATCATCCAGTATTCACACTTGGATCAATAAAATGAGATGAAAATAGCTCTTAGGGCTTGTGAGTAAGATTTGGACCACAGGCCACAAAATATTTGGTCACCAAATACTTTTTTCCGAAGCCCTGGCATGGAAACTCTGACTTCAAGTTCCTTGAAGTGGTCTGGAGATTTTAATTTTTATGAAAAGAACATGCTGGGGTTGAATCATGGTCAATGTTCTCTGTCACTGAAGGGTGTGAACATAGAAATCATGACATGGGGTGGGGTGTGAAAGAACCGCCAAGCTCCACATATGATGCCCTTGACAATTTCTGGCTGGATAATTTCGTTATGTCTGCATATCAGAGAGTCTGAGGAAAAGGACTTGGGGTGATGGGGTTTAGTTTAAAAACATACCTTTTCTAAGGACTCGGCAGTTTCCATTCTGGCCATCATCAATCACATTCCTCACCTCAGAAAGCATGGAAATGCGTGCAAAACATTCGTTAGTTTTTCCCAGAACAGGAAGGAATTCTTGGAGATGGAAAGTAAACAGAGCTATCAAGAGCATCGACCTAGATTCACTTCTCTATTTTTAAGTAACTGAAAGAAAAAAAAAATATTGCCCTTTTTACTTTGCTTGCTTGATGTGAAGAGCGCTCAGAGGACTACATGCTTCCGCTAGATCCAACCGTGGTATTTGCTCGTCTCTGACAGCCACACAAACATCTGCGTACCAACTGCACCGGGAGTCTCATCGATCAAACAACCCCCTCAGTCGGCTTCCAATTTGTGCCTTTTCCAAATTATGGTAAAATACACATAATATAAAACTTACCTTTCCAAGCGTAGAGTCAGGCAACCATCACCATCAACCTTCTCCAGAACCTGTTCATCTTACAAAACTGAAAGTCCGTACCCTTTAAACAACAGCTCCCCACGTCTCCTTTCCCCTCCACCCCGGCAGCCCCCATTCTACCTTCTGTCATCATGAACTTGACAATTTTAGGTACCTCCTACAATGAATTATTTCAAGTGTTTGTCCTTTTATGACTGGCTTCTTCACCAAGCATAATGCCTTCATAGTTCACCCATGCTGCAGCTTGTGTAAAAATAGCCTTCCTTTTTAAGACTGAATAACTTTCCGCTGAAAGGAGAGACCATTTTGTTGGTCCATTCATCTGCAGATGGAGATTTGGGTTGCTTCCATCTTTGGCTACCGTGAATAAATCTGCTATGAACATGGGTGTACACATAGCTGTTTGAATTCCTGCTTTCGATTCTTTGGGGGCATATACCTAAAGCGGGATTACTGGATTATGTGGTGATTCTATGTTTAACTTTTTGAGGACCCGCCATATTGTTTTCCATAGAGGCTGCACCATTTTACACTCAAACTGGCAACACAAGGATTCCGAGTACTCCTCACTTTCGTCTTTTAAAAGAAGCACAATTCAGGATGTGTCTTGAACGAGGTGACCGTTTTACCTGGATTTTGAAGGAGTTTTCTAGTTCACATCACTGAATTTTAGGAACATATTTTATAAACAAGACAAATGTAAACAAAACTTAAATGATAGATGAAAATAGAATGAAGACATAAAAACAATTGGGAAGAGAAAATAAGAAAAAAAAATAAATGGACCCAGTGGTGGCTTAGCCAGTGATCTACACACGTGCATCAGGGGCGGCCTCAGAGAAACTTCACGGTGACCCACCACCAGGCATATTTGGATGGACTCTGAATTACCAGTCGCCGGTGCCCAAGATCGAGTGGGTGCCCTCTCTCCGCAGTGGCTTTGGAGATAAAATCCTCTCCCTCTCCTGTTCAGGGCACACGTCCAGGGAGGATCATTAATAACACAGTACCCAGAATGCCAGATCAAGGGGAAATGAGTCCTTTGCTATACTGGGAGGGATCGCAACACACACACACACACACGCACAAAGGCAGGCCATCTACAGGACCGTGCGTACTTGTAGAAGCCAGCACCCTTCTGTCTACCTCTTGTTCCTCCCAACCTCTAAAAACAAAGGGTGTGAGCCCCTGGTGACGCTCTCTGCCATATCCCCGGCACTGTCACTGTGGCGTGAGGCTCTGAGAGGTAGCACAGCCCAGGAGGTGACCCGGACAACACAATGGAGCTGAGTTTTGTTCTGTCGGCTTGGCCTTGAGTGACGAGCGAAGTTGGAGGGTCCAATGCCAACTCCCGCCCCCCCCCCCCCCCCCCGAGACCCGGCAGGTTGGTGTTCCAGTGTTGCGTCCGAACTTGAGGGCAGTAGCTCCACGCCAGAAGACGACACAGGGCACTGGTCCCACAAAACCCGCGTCACGGTGCCTGGAACACTGCATGACATGCCACGGGGGTTTAACGAATCAACACTGTTCATTTATGTCAAATTGGTCTACGGAGTCGGTTCTTCCTGCACCAGATCCACACTTACTTGTTGTCATTAATTAGGTTTAAAAAGTGTGTAAATTAAGCCATTTAACTTTTAGCTTCCTGAAGTAATGGAGCATGCCTTCTTCTTAACACACGTGCCATGCTTAGAACAGGGGATTTCTTACTGAAAGGCTAGTTTCAAGTCCTGAGTAGTCTCTGGGGCCCCACTCCCCACAGTCACGTTTTCTTCCTGCCTATCCTTATACGGGTGCAGGTCTGTCATTTCATCTTAAGTCTAAATCAGCAAAGCCCAGAAGCTCGATTGGGTAAAAAGGTGTCATATTTGGTATGTAATATAATCATACAGCTACCTTTTGATCTCCAAATATTGAGATTTGAATGAATTAATTTTTTATCAACCTGTGTGTCTATATAGGGGTATAGAATTACGGTAACCATGACATAGCAAAACCTCCCCTGAAGTTTGCCTCTAATGGATCAGTAGATCTAAATCAGTTGTGCGAATTAAAGTAGGTCATAGGCTGGGGCAATGAAATTGATCTATCAATTTCTATTTCGTTTGCTGGGGTGGCCATAGCAAGGTAGCACAGACCGGGTGCTTTGTTGACAACCGAAACTTACTTCTTACAGTCGTGGAGTCTGGAAGTCTGAGGTCAGGGTGCCGGTGTGGTTATGCACTGGTGACAGCCCTCTCTTGGGACTCTTATAAGGGCACTAATCTCATTCAGGAGGGCTTCACCCTCATGACCCCATCTATTCCTAATTACCTCCCAAAGGGCCTGTCCCCTAATACCATTGCACTGGGGGGTAGGGTTTCAACATATGAATTTTGGGGGGACACAAATATCTAGTCCATAACACCTAATTTCTTTTTACAAAGATTCTAGTTATATTGGATTATGGACCCACCTGATGACCTCATTTAAACTTCATGACCTCTTTAAAGACCCTATCTACAAATACAATCAAATTCTGGGGTTCTGGGACTGAAGTCAGGAGTTCAACATATGAATCTGGGGTGAGGGGACAATTCAGCCCAAAATACAATTCAAATATAGATGCAAGGATGTGGATGGAGCTAGAGAATATTATGATAAGTGAAATAAGTCAGCCAGAGAAAGACAAGTACCATACGATTTCACTCATATGTGGAATTTTAGAAACAAAACAAATGGGCATATGGGAAGGGGAAAAAAGAGAGGGAAACAGACCATAAGAGACTCTTAATGATAGAGAACAAACGGAGGGTTGCTGGAGGGAGGTGGGTAAAGATGGGCTAGATGGGTGATGGGCATTAAGGAGGACACTTGTTGTGATGAGCACTGGGTGTTGTGTGTAAGTGACGAATCACTGAATTCTACTCCAGAAACCAATACTCCACTCTTTGTTAACTAACTAGATTTTAAATAAAAATTTGAAAAAAAAATAGGTGCAAGGAAACTTTAACAACAATGCTAACAGCAATCGAGGGATGATGGACCTTCAGATGTCTGACTCCAGCAGACACGGAGATTAGAAGGAGCCAGTGGGAAGTGTTCTGTCATGGTTACGTGTGGCCCTCGGGTGTCAGACACACCTGGGTGCGAGGTCCGGCTTTGTTGTCTCCAGCCACAGGCAGATGGACGGTCTGCCAAAGAGAAACACAGGAGAGGCTGTTTTCACATCTATTAAAAGGAGATAAGAATCGTACTCCCTCACAGAGTCATTACGAGGATTGAAACAATGAGTCTCGGCCACCGTTTCTCAAACGTTAACTCATACATGAATCACCTGGGGATCTTGTGAGAAAGCAGATTCTGACTCACGAGGTGTAACCTGAGATTGTGCATGTCTGGCCAGCTCCCCTGTGATGCTGGTAAAGCTGACCTGGGGCCTTCCCTTGGAGAAGTGTGGGTCTAAGACACTTCTGCCAGCACGGGGTTGGTAGTGGGCCTACAGTCAAAGACAGCTACTGTATACACTGCCGTAATGTCTGTGATGATTGTTGGTAAAAACTCACCCTCAGACTCCCTTTGCGGTATGGACAGCTCCTCTGTCTCTGATTGAGCGGCTGCTTACTGGGGTTTGCTGGGCAAGGCCCGGGCAGGGCCCCTCTTCTAGATCCAGATGAGTTCTCAGTGAATTAGAGAATAAATCTTGTGGGCTCTGGATTTTTGATGACATGAGTCATGAGGCATGAGTTTGGGTCCCAGAGTCTGGTACTTAAACTTTTGTTAATTTTTTCTAGTGACGATTGACAAGGACCAGCTCCCAAGTCCTGTCCATTGAGTTTGGAATCAGCATGTGGTTCAAGGGCAAAATGGCACAGAACATCAGGCTCCCATCTGGCTTCCCTCCCTCCATCCGCAGCCCCCAAATTTTGTTGTTTCAAGTCCTCACTGTCTGGGCAACTCTCTAATGACTCCGGATACATTTTCCTATATTTTTTTCCAGCCTTTTTTGTATCAGAAGTAGTGTGGGCCTCGACCATCCTAGTCTACCATTGCTGGAGATTGTGGTGTTACCCACTGAAGGTACAGATATTAGTAATTCTTGGGATGCGAATTGTGGCTATGCAATTTTTGAGGATTTCCTTAAATTAAATCATTGTCAATTTAAAAGCATCAGAGATCATCTGGAAGAAAAGATCCCATCTTTCCTCTCTTTGTGATTATGCAGCTAACGTGTCTCATAAGGAGGCAAACAATATTACTCATGACGAATGTCTATATAAATAGAAGTGTGAAGGAGGTTTGGGGTGGAAGAGGGAATACCACTGCTTCCAGCCATAATAGACTAGCTAGTATGGGACTAACCCTTTTGCTGAAAGAAATAAAATCTGGAAAAAATATATGAAGTGTTTGAAGGCATTGGAATGCAATCAGTGCAGGCAGGACTAGACGCGGGGCAGCCCCTGAGAGAAGGGAGCACATCGAGGTGAGTTCCACAGTTGTCCTGCTCTGTCCTGACAGTGTCTGTGAGCTCTCTGCATGGGTGGGCAGGGTCAGACCAGTCAGTGAGTGTCCCCCTGGGTTGAGGAGACAGGCTGGAGTTCAGGGCTACAAAAGTGGCTGCTTGAGAGGCAAAATTGCATAAAATTGCATAGAGAAATGAACTGAAAATTCCACACGTATCTTCCCTGGAAACATTTGCCCATTCTTAAGGCAAGTGTGCATGAGGCCAACCCAAGAAACCAGCAGAAACTTGCAGCTTGGATTGTAGAGAGAGGACCAGCAATTTCGGCAGCCACATGGTCCTGGGGAGAGAGAGACTGGAGTTAAGACCTATGAAAGAGGAGAGGCTTCTGGGCAATAATACAGAATATTGACTGAGCTCCTAGAAGGGCCCAGGTTAGGAATCAGGGCTAGGTCACAGAAGAAAGGGCAAAACTTAAACAGACCAATGCTGACAGCCTAAAATCAGCCCATGACAGGATCATGGTGGTCAGTGCGCATGCTCTCTGTCTGCCAGATGGAACATCAATACAACTGGCTGGAAAACAACATCTTACAGAGTTTCTCACAGGCCATGTCCAGAACTTGAAATAAACTACAAGCCACACTAAAATTAAGATCAAATGACTGAAAACTAAGAAAAAAGTATCGAAATAAAAAGTCTGAGAGTTACTTAGATATTAAGTTATCAGACAGAGATTTTACTATAACTGTGATTGACATCCTCAAGGAAACAGTAGAAAGACAGAAAAATTTACCAATGTGTGTGTGTGTGTGTGTGTGTGTGCGCGCGTACCATTTCCATGTATCTCAAATGATTATTCTAAAACTGAAAAAAATACTCAAGGTAAAATAAATAGTTAAATGAATGGTTTTAATATAAAGACATCAGCTTGTAAATATAAAATAAAGAAAGGACAACACAAATATCCAGATTAAAGTACAGAATGGATAAAAAAAGATGGAAAATAATAAAATGGGCACAAAAGACAAGACATACGATATAAAGGTCTAATGTCTGGACTGGATTCCTCATAGAAGAGAACAGAGAGAGAGAGTGGGGCAGAAGCAACATTTTTGAAAGTACTATTTTTAAAAATATGGCCTACACAATTAATAAAAGACATCAAACCATAGATTCAAAATGTTAGAGAATGTTAGCAGATAAATACAAAGATATCCATGCTGAGTCACATTGCAGTCAAAGAACTGAAATTGAAAGATGAGAACATTTTAATAGCAAGCAGAATAAAAAGATGTATTGTCTTCAAAGCAGCAACAGTAAGAATGATGACTGATTTTTTAATAGCTAGAGGACAATGGAATGACATCTGTAGTGTTGAAAGAAAAACACTTACAGGACGTTTTCAGACAAACAGAAATTCTCATTAAAAAAGTACTGAAGAGAACTGTTCAAAAAGAAGGAAAATGATCTCAGATGAAAGTACAGATACATAGAAAAAAATGAACACCCCAAAGGGTAAATATGAAGGTAGATAAAAATTAATAATGGATTATGGGGTTTAAAATATAGTTAACATACATGACGGGACACCTGGGTGGCTCAGTCGCTTGAGCGGCCAACTCTTGATTTCAGCTCAGGTCATGATTTCCTGGTCCTGGGATTGAGCCCCTGACGGGCTCCGCACTCGGTGGAGAGTCTGCTTGTGGATTCTCTCTCTCCTTCTGCCCCTCCCCCTGCTTGCACTCTCTCTCTAAAATAAATAAATAAATAAACAACTAACTAAATAAATAAATCTTTAAAAAAGTAAAATAAATATAGTTTACATATATGAGAATAATAGCACCAAATTAAAAACAAAACAAAACAGAAGCAGTGAAAATGAAGTTAAACTATTTTAAGTTTCGTGCACTGTTCAGGAAGTGGTAAAACTACTAAATTAAGATAGACTACACAAAGTCTAGGATGTATTTTTCATCTCATGGATTATCACTAAAATAATAATAAAAGAATGTATAAGTAATAGGTTGACAGATTGAAATAGAATAATAAAAATGCTTGATTAATAAGTAAAACAAAGGAAAAATAGGGAACAAACAGAAAAAATTAACAAGATGACAGATTTAAAACTAAATATATCAGTAATTTCATTAACTATCAATGGACTAATGCTTAAATCAAAGGACGCAAATATCAGATTGGAATAAAAGCATTATTATATGTTGATTATAGAAGACACATTTTAAGCATAAAAACATACAATATGAAAATTAGCGGTTATAACAGATACCAAGAAAGCACTAAAATTACAGCTAGTATACATACATTGCCAACAGATAAAGTATAAGAAAAAAAATAAATTAGAAATAAAGAGGGTATTTCGTAATGATAAAAAGATCAACAGGGAAATATAACAATCCTAAATTTCTATGCACCAAATGATAGCTTAAAAGTATATAAAGAAAAGGTGACAGAATTGAAAGGAGAAATAGAGAAACACGCAATCATAGCTGGAGATTTTAACACATGTCTCGCAGGGACTGTTCAAAGCAGACAAGAAATCAGTAAGGATGTAGAAGATTAACGATACAGAAAGATGACTTCATCTACTTAACATCTATATATAGCAACACAAAGAAGATTGGGCAGACTACGTATTTTTTCACCGACACAAGCAACATGTACCAACATAGACCATATTCTATGAGTCATTCCGTAAGCCTCCACAAATTTCAAAAGACTGAAATCATATGCAGTATGTTCTCTGACCACAGTGCAATTAAATCAGGGGAAAAAAAGATACCTGGGAGATCTACACACATTTGAAAGTTAGGAAACACATTTCTAAATAACCCATGGGCACAATAAAATCTAAGACATCTCAGCTCAAAAGGGGCAAAGTATTTTGAAAGAAAAGGACTACGAAAGAATTTAGAAATACTTTGACTCATAACGAAAATACGATATACCAAAACCTACGAGTTTCAGCTAAAGCGGTGTTTAGATGAAAATATGTAGCTCCAACCGCATGTATTAGAAGAAAGACTGAAAATCAGCTTGGACACGAACATCAAACATAAACCCAGAATGTCTGGGATTGAATGCATATATGTTTAAAAAGCAGGAATGTCAAAAAAATCAATGCTCTAAATAGAAGAAAGAAAATTATAAAGAGCATAAATCAATGAAATGAACAACAAACACGGATAAAGAAAAGCAACAAGACCAAGAGCTGATATCTTTTTTTTTTTTAAAGATTTTATTTATTTATTTGACAGAGAGAGAGACAGCCAGCGAGAGAAGGAACACAAGCAGGGGGAGTGGGAGAGGAAGAAGCAGGCTCATAGCAGAGGAGCCTGATGTGGGGCTTGATTCCGGAACGCCGGGATCACGCCCTGAGCCGAAGGCAGACGCTTAACTACTGAGCCACCCAGGCGCCCCCTGATATCATTTTTAAAAAGATTATTTATATATTCATTCATTCATTCATTCATTCATTCATTTGAGAGAGAGAGCGAGCGCGCACACCAGCTGGGGGGAGGGGCAGAGGGAGAAGGAGAAGCAGACTCTCCACTGCGCACAGAGCCTGGCACTGGGGCTCGCTGTGGGGGCTCCATCCTAGGACCCCAAGATCATGATCAGCGCCAAAAGCAGACGCTTAACTGACTGAGCCACCCAGGTGCCCCCAAGAGCTCATATCTTGGAAAGAGCAGACAGCTGTAGAAAAAATGAGTAAAAACACGAATTGTCAACATAAGAGAATGTCACAGGTTCTACGGATGTTGAGCAGATAAAGAGGAATGTTGCGAACAACTCGATGCCACTAAATTAGACAAATGAAACAAATTTCTTAAAAACATAATTTACCAAAACTGATAGAAGGAGAAATCGAAAATATGAATTATCGCATAGAAAAATAAATCCACGATTAAAATTTTGTCCCCCAAAGAAAACTGTGGGCCCAAATGATTCACTGCTGAATTCTTTTGCACATTTAAGGAAGAAATAATACTAATCTTACACAAGACTTTTCAGTAACTTTGAGATGAAGGAACTCTCGTCATGTTACGAGGCCAGCATAACCCTAGTGCCAAAACCTGACATGGATATTACCAGAAGGAAAATTACAGACCAATATCTCTGATAAACTTAGATATAAAAATTCTGAAAAAAATATTATCAAATTCAATACAGTGATATTTTAAACAGTGAAACCAGCAGACCACGTGGGGTTTATTCCAGGAATAAAAAATATTCAAAAATTTATTTCAAATAAATCAATATAACACACCATGTTAGTTGAATAATGAATAAAAACCATATAATTATTTCAAAAAATATCCAAAAAAGCATTTGTAAAATTCATCATTTAATCATGATAAAAAAAAACTTTCAGTAAAAGAAGTGAGTTTCCTTATGAAATAGAAAATCTATAAAATCCCCACAGTAAGTATTATGAATAATGGTGAAAAGCTGAGTGCTTTCTCCCTGAATTTGAATAAAATGAAGATGGTCACTAACACCACTTCATGTGACATTGTGTTAACGAGGGCCTAATCAGAATGGTAAGCCAGACAGAGAAATAAAAGCTATAAATATGAGGAAGAAGAAATAAAACTTCATTACTCTCATGATATGATATGTATGAGTATGAGTCAGTGGGTATAGAAAATCCAAAAGCCAACAGACAAATACTAGAATTTATATGTGTTTGTCAAGGTCACTGAATAGAAAATCAACATACAAAAATGTATTTTTATATTTCTATATTTACAACCAATTAGAAAATGAAATTAAAAAAATAATGCCATTTATAAACATCAAAAACATTTTTTAAAAACCTACTACTAACTATGATTTAAAGTGTGCAATCTTACCCAGGGCCCCACACCTAGAAGGATTTAATGCTTTACTGTCACCATCTTGAAATTCTTAATTTTTGAGCAGGACCTTCTGTTTTCATTTTGTATTGGGTCCTGTAAATTATGTAGCTGGTCCTGCTCGTGGGCATTTTCACCACCAAATGGCTCATAGATTAGGTCAGAGGTTTTCAACCTTGGCTGCACATTAGAACAAGCTGGGTGCTGGAGATCCTGAGTTAACTGGTTGGGGGTGAAGTCCAAGCACTGGGAATGTCTAAGCTCTCAGCTGATTCCAAGACTCAGCCCAAGCTGGGAATGACTGACCTAGTTGGACAGGCAGTGCCAAATGACCGGTTTGCAAAACATCTGGAGCGCTTAGAGGATGGGGAGATCGCTTTCAGCTGGGTGGTTAGAAGGCTTCCGTAGGAGAGATGGAGCCCAATTGCAGTTTATGGGTAGGGGTCAAATGGGCTGTCTAACAGCATTACAGGAAAGGGCATCATGTGGCCTAAGAGCTGGTCCGTCTGGCCAGAAATGGTGCCCACAGCCTCCCTGGCCAACTTCCTCATTCTCTCGTCAGTCAGTGCAATCCCACCATTGCCTTCGTAATGAAGATATAAAGAGGATGAAGGATAGAACAAAGGACTTAGCCACCAGCTGGTTTTGAGAAGAGAAGGGCAGAGGCTCTCAGGTCTTGGGTGGAGGTGCCTGGCTGGGTGGTTACTGTGGAGGAAGGAGCACTGACAGAAGATGGAGTTTCTAGTTCTCATCCTGCCCCCAGCCACCTCACATGGCACTTGCTCCATTCCCCGGGGTCTGCGTTGCTCATCCACAAATTGGATTGATTTGATCCCTTAGTAATTTTCCGTTCCCAAAAAGGCTATAGTTGAGTCATTTGTGCACCATTTCTTGGATGTATATGTTGTCTCATAAAGTTATAGGTTGTCGATTATTTTTTTCATTGAGGTATAATTGACATCCGACATTATACTAGTGTCAGACGTACAACATAGAAATTCGATATTTGTGTCTATTGCAAAATGATCACCACACTATGTCCAGTTAACATCCATCACCATCCATGCTTACAGAATTTTGTTTCGTTGTAAAGAGAACTTTTAAGATCAACTCTCTTAGCAACTTTCAAATATGCGTTGCATCCCTATGACTTCTTTATTTTATAACTGAAAGGTATTTTATACCTTTTTATCTCCCTTCACCCATTTGACCCACTCCACCACCCCCTGCCTCTGGCAATCACCATCTGTTCTGTCTCTATGAGCTTGGGTTGTTGTTGTCGAGGGGTTTTTTCTGCTTGTTTTTAGATTTCACGTATAAGTGAGATCATATGGTATTTGCCTTTCTCTGGCTTGCTTATTTCACTTTGTGTAGTGCCCTCAAAGTCCATCCATGTTGTTGCAAATGGCAAGATTTCATTTCTTTTCTTATGGCTTTATAATATTTCATTATGTAAGTATATAAAGATACATAAGTATATATTAGTATATGTAATATATGATTTGATAAAACATATGTGGCATACATAAATATATAACATATATTACAATCATACTATACATTATAATATCTATTATATATTATAATATGCAATATAAATACATAATATATAAATATATACATAATATATAAATATATGTAATACAAAATAAATATATAATATATAAATGAATATATGTGTATTATAATATAATGCATAAACATATTCTAATATGCGATATAACATACTATATAATATAATAAACATCATATATTTATATATTAATAGATAAAATATATTATATTATACATATATTATAATATAAATATACACCCCCCCACACACATCTTCTTTATCCATTCATCTGTTGACGAACACTTAGGTTACTTCCATGTCTTGGCTATTGTACACAATGCTGGTTCATCTGTGTTTTTGAGTGAACATTTTCATTTCCTTCAGTATATACCCAGAAGAGGAATTGTTGGATCATTGCATAGTTCTATTTTTAACTTGTTGAGGAAACTCCATACTGTTTTCCAGAGCGGCTGCACCAATTTATGTTCCCAAAACAGTGCGCAAGAGTTCACCTTTCTCCGCATGGTTGCCAACGCTTATTTCTTCTTATCTTTTTGACAACGGCCATTCTAATCGGTGTGAGGTGACATCTCACTGTGGTTTTGATTTGCATGTCCCTGACGATGAGCGATGTTGAGCATTTTTTAAATGTACCTGTTTGCCATTTATAGGTTTTCTTTGGAAAAATATCTATGCAGTTCTCATTTTTTAATTGAATCGTTTGTTTTTCACTACTGAGTTGTAGGAGTTCTTTATGTATTTTACATGTTAATCCCTTATCAGATAGATGTTTTGCGAACATTTTCTCCCATTTCATAGGTTGTCTTTCCATTTCACTGATGGTTTCCTTTGCACTGCAGAAACTTTTTGGTTTGCTGTAGTCCCATTTGCCTGTTTTTGCTTCCGTTGCCTTTGCTTTTGGTGTCAGAATAAAAAACTCATCACCTAGACGGATGTCAAGGAGCTTACTATGTTTTCTTCTAGTTGTGTGGTTTCAGGTCTTACATTCATGTCTTTAATCCACTTGGAGTTAATTTGTGCATATAGGTTAGATAGTGGCTCAGTTTCATTTTTTTGTCTGTAGCTTTGCAGTTTTTCCAACACCATTTATTAAAGAGACTGTCTTTTTCCAATTGTATATTCTTGCCTCCTTTTCTGTAAATTAATTGATCATATATGAATGGGTTTGTTTCTGGGTTTTCTATTTTGTTTCATGGATCTATGCATGTTTTTATGCCAATACCATATTGCTTTGATTACTACAGCTTTGTAATACAGTTTGAAATCAGCGCGAGGCCTCCACTTTTGTTGTTCTTTCTCTGTAGATTATTTTTATAGGTCAGACATTGTAAAACAGAGGCCCATGGACAGAGTCCAGCCAGTGGACATGTTTTTAGTCTCAATAATATTATTTTTAAAAATGTTGTGCCAACGTTTATGAGATTTTACCTAAAATTGTAGATGGAGTGACTCTTGAAACAACGGGAGATCTGGCAGCCGTGGGCCTGCTTGGAGCATTCCCAGGGACACTGGCGCTGACAAGGGCTGCTCTGTGAGCCGGAGCATGCGCTTGCCAGCTCGTCTCAGTTCCCCACCACTCCCCATCATACCCGCTTAGCTTCACTGCTGTACAGTGTGGGCAGACCTTGCGGTGGTCCCTGAGTCCTACTGTGGGGCTGGGTATCTGGTGGGGTCCCTGTGGAGACTCCTTCAGTAGTGTAGACATTGCCTTGCCTCTTGTTGTCTTAGAATTAGAATTCGGATAGTCTGGTGATTATCTGATGTTCTTCCATTCCCTTGTTTGTCTTGTCTCACTGGGACCTTCCAGCTTTTTTTGCTCCCCAGCCTCAGAGAGGATGACCTCTCTTCAGACATGATTGGTTCCAAGAAAACAAACCAAGACTCGGTAATTGGGTGTTGTAAAGGAATGTATGCTCATATCCATCTTCCCGGAATCCACTGCATTCCTCAGGCCCTCTGAGTCTTCTAAACACTCAGGCTGAATGATCCTGAAGTTATTTTTCTAACCACAGTTATCTAAATCCTGTTTACTTTTCCCTCTTCTTTCCAAGTATTCAGTTGGAGTCACTTAGGTTTTGTGCGGGGCTGCAGAGCCTTTCAGAGTCAGGAGCATTTTCTTTGAAGGCCATCCCGTGAGGGAAGAAGTTAGTCAACTGCTTTGACATTCAGCGCCCACAAGGCCGCCTGCTAGAACCACCTTACCCCTTTCGTCATCCCGAGGATCTGCCTGGTGCAGCGTGTAGAGGCCTGGAGAGGGAAACCAGTCTGCTCAGTCTCCTGACTGGTGACTCAGGGCAATCGGTCCCATGGTTCTTCTCCAGAGTGGCCATGGATGCCTCCCCTAACCCTCAACGTCTATCACACGTCAGACATCATCGTTATCGGAGAGACCTTGTGTGGGCAGAACACACAAAAGTCAGCACCTGCCAGGAGGATGGTGAAATGGCACCCTTGCACCTCGTTTGTGCTTTGATAAGAAGGGTACCCTGTTTCCAAGTCTAAAGTGAGCCTGGCAAACTCAGTTTTGTGACTGGATGTGAGAAAGTATTAGTGGATAAGAGGAACATTTTGGCCTGTGGCCTATTCCAGGAAGAGAATCCAGTGTCCTCTTCATTATGCTGACCAAATCCCCTCCACGCCCCCTGAGTCTTCAGAACTCGTCAGTCTTCTGGGAGAGAGTCTGGAGGGAGGGCAAGGGTTTTTTCTCCCACCTTTCTTTTTTCTATTTTTAAAGATGTTATTATTTATTTATTTATTTGAGAGAAAGAGTGAGGGAGAGAGAGAGCACAAGCAGAGGGGAGGGACAGAGGGAGAAGCAGACTCTCTGCTGAGTAGGGAGCCTGATGTGGGGCTCGATCCCAGGATGCCAGGATCATGACCTGAGCAGAAGACAGACACTTAATGAACTAAGCCACCCAGGTGCCCCAGCACCTTTATTTTTTCTTATAAATACAAACCTTTGCCTCAAAAGGAGACATACCACTTATTTAAAAAGGCTTAAAAGGTAATAGGAAAATAAAAACCACAGATACTTAAGCCATGTTGGGGAAGGAGGGGAGGTTGTAAAATGTATAACAGGACACAATGAACCTCCTCCCTGGGGCCTCTTTCTGATGATTTTCTTGCTGGATCCTCCTAAAGTCTACACACTTGTAGTGAGGCAATATTTCTGCCTTTTCCAGTTATGAAAGCTGCTGCAGACCCGATTTTCATTAAGTCATCTGGCAGAATTTGCACGTTGTTGGTATCAGTCCCTGAAGTAAGTCTCTTAAAATAGGCTTTTGGGACGCTGGGTACCGATGCCCTCAAAGCTCGGTGACACAGGCAGCTAAGTGCTCATATAAAAATAGACAGGTGTAAGTGGTCTGCACTTGCCCCTGACGCATGCTCACCAGCTCCTCT
This sequence comes from Ursus maritimus, assembly GCF_017311325.1. NCBI lineage: Eukaryota > Metazoa > Chordata > Mammalia > Carnivora > Ursidae > Ursus > Ursus maritimus. The sequence continues at coordinate 81,519,562 of NW_024426774.1, forward strand.
CGGCTGTCAGCACCTCTGTCCTCTGATTTCCCACCTACTCCCTATTATCCACCTCCCTCTTAACTCCACTTGCTCTCCCCCTCATGATAGAACCATTGAAGGAGTCCCGGGACGGGGGCAATAAACATGGCCATCAGATTTCCAAGTGTCTAGCATTTGGGAGACTAGGGCACCTCACGTTACATATTTACTCATTAGAAAGTCGTTATAGGCCTGTAGTTAGTCTCATCTACACGTAGAGTCAACCCCAAGATTAGCATAGTACAATATAATTAATACAGTCTAGCAAATAGGTTGATTTTAAATTTGAATGCATTCAGAGGTAGCTGGTTGTGGTTATTGGTGTTGTTTTCCTGGGATTTTGATAGCAATCTTTCCCTTCTCACTTCTGAGCAGGTATAAAACACCCTAATCCAGCCAGCATCTGGTCTCACCAGGACCACCTGCTGGGCAGACTGAGCACCGCTCAAGACCAGAGGGCCCCATTCCTCATGACTGTGAGGTTCACGGTGGTCTCCTGGGTTGTACAATGTGGCAATCCTTCCAGCCATAATTTCCTTCATCTCTTTCCACCAATTCTTTCTGTTCTTTAGATTCTGATATGGTGATTTGGTAGGTAGGGATGGCAAGGACTTCAAGATATGAGAAGTTTGACCCAGAAGGAGCTTTCTCGCACCTTCCTTCTGTCCTATTTCACGTTGTGTTTGTCACCCATGCCATTTCCCCACTTCCCCTTTGATTAATCTATGAGGTAATTAGTCTCCTTCTGGGACACTGGAGAACTCACTAAAGGCTATTGGCAAAAGTGAGTTCTCCCCTGCAGTCATACTTTCTTCCCCCATCTGGTGCCCTGCTATCCATCCTGAGAAAGGTAATGATATAGAAGCCATTAGTTTTCACGAAAGACTCCTGAGTCTAACGTTGACAGAGCTGAAACCCACATTAATTGAAGGTTCCTTAAGCTGGAAGAAATCTTAGTGGTCACCCAGCAAAGTGGGTGATTCTTCTTGATTACTTCAGTGACTATGCACTCATCACCTCACCAGACTGTCCAGTCCACTGCAGGTTTTCTCTTGCCACTTGATGTTCTTCGAGCTCAGATCTGCCCACTTTAGGATTTCAAGTGCCTGCCATACGCCAGGCATGGTGCTGGCCACCGCGGACGCGAAGGTGAGCACACACGCGGCCTTGCAGAGGGTCGCAGTCAGTGATGACGATACGGAGTGATCACGAGGACATAGACAGGCAGAGCACCAGAGGAGCGCGGAGCGAAGTCCCTCACTTGGCCTCCAGTTCGGCAGGTGTCTGAAGGGCACTTTGTACCTCTTGTTTTCTGGAAACCCTCGTCCCAAGTTATTCTTTGTTGACCTAACAGCTCCATAATTGTTTCATGCAATGATTGCATCATACCATCTTCTTGTCTGCAAGTTTAACATCTTTATTGCCTTCCACAATGAATGTTCTTATCACAGGAGTTTTCGCATCTATATTTCTTTGGAAATATTACACCCCAAACCTGCGCGGTATTCCTATGTGATCCAATGGGGGCAGCATGCTGGGCGCCATTATTTCCCATGATCTTGATGTTCTAATAAAGTAACCATCAAGTACATTCTTGTCATTCGGGATCAATTATTTGATGGTCAAAACCCAAACCCCTCCTGCCCAACATTCTTTTTTTTTGGATGAACAGCTAACTCTGGGATGTTACTTGTTTTTTACATGAGAGCAGTTTAGAATTAACTGATCACCTCCCTTCTGCTTGGCACTTTCTGCCGCATTACAATGGCCTTGCATTAATACTTCCCAGGAACAGATCTAAGTGCCTTCGGGCTTAGAACTTGGACCCCACTATTCTCATTACCACGATTTTTTCGTAGGGACCTTTGTATCTGAGTTGCAGATCTAATGTCTCCTTGGTATATATCATAGTATATATCACAGCCCTGATTTAACCTAGTAATACTGTTGGAAGTGAAATATGTTTGTCCTGATGTGACTTAAAAAATATATTTTAAAGACCTTTTCCAGCTGAAGTTTGCATTCCTTATAACTTGCTAGTTATGGTCTTCATTTTGCAAAATTAAGCCAACTTTTTCTTTCTCATAAGGTAACATACATCTTAGAAATTATATAATTTTCTATGTCTTGTAATAAAAATGGACAATCCTATGCTTCACTCATACTTAACTCCGCTTCCCAGAGATAAAAACTTCTAATTCTTTTACTTGGTTCTTCTGGTACTTAGGTTTACATAATCATATAACTTTTTTCTGTTACTTTCCTTACTTTTTGATTTTTCAATATTTCTTGATTTTTAAATTTTGTTTAGTCTTGCCTACAGTCTTGTTCCTACGGAAGATAAGGTATCAATTAATTTAAACCTCACCACCACGCCTGCACTCACCACTTTATTTTGCCTTCCCATCCTTTTAATGTAGTTTTATCAAAAAATTTTATTAAATATGGGTGCTTGGGTGGCTCAGCTGGTTAAGAGTTAGACTCTTGTTTTTAGCTCAGGTCATGATCTCGGAGTTACGAGATCAAGCCCCAGGTCAGGCTCCGTGCTCAGCACTGAGTCTGCTTGAGATTCTTTCCCCCTCCCTCTCCCTCCTGTTCTGCTCCTCTCCCTGCTCGTACACTCTGTCTCTCTCTCTCTCAAATAAATAAATAAATAAATAAATAAATAAATAAATAAATCCTAAAACATTTTTTGTTAAATAAATACATGGTGGCTATCATTATAACTCTAAAACTGATCCACTTGCGGGGAGGGGTGTAGTTATATTTCCTTTTTTTTTTTTTGCTTTTCATCACAATCGCCTCATTTTTTTTTCTATTTGTTTCCTATTACCGATTATGAATTCATTCATAAATTCTCCACTGAAAATATACAGCCCCTTACAAAACTATATCGGTTTAACTGTCTTTCCCCTTCTGCATCCATGCCGCAGCCCTCTGTCATTCTATTCCAATCTGCACTGCTTACACTCCAGCTGCAGAAGGATTTCCCTTCACCTTCGTCTTGAGAATTCCTTTTCCTCTCTCCTGGGTTGGATCTCCTGATCCCCGGTCCCCACATCCTCCTCTTTCTTGGAATATTTACCCATTTTGGTGGAACATGGTCTCACATCCTTTCTTGAGGAGTGTATGGGCAGTCAAATCTTTGAGATCTTGAATGCCTGAGTGCTTTATTCTACTAACACATATCACTGCCATTTGGCTAGGTATGGAATTCTAAGATGTTTCCTGTTGAGAAATACATCATTCTCATTTGCACCCCTGAAATGTTGCCGGGTTGACTTTTTTTTTTCTTTCAGAAAATTTTAGGATTTTTCTTTGTTCCCAGGATTCTGAAAGTTTTTGCTGATGAGTAGTGTGAATCGTTGGGGTTCTTTTAGTTTTAAAATGTGTCTTCTGCAGTTCTGGGACAATTTCCTGTGTTGTCTCTTTGGTTCACACCACCACTTTCTCCATTCACTCTATCTGGCATACCTATTATCTTGAATGTATCCATTAATTTTCTTATTTTTTTCTTTCCTATCTTTCCTTCTTTTCTCTTTTTATTCCATTTTTTAAAAAGGAGATTTCTTAAATTTTTTAACTTCCAACCCTTCTAACTGAATTTCATTTTTCCTATCATAAATTTATTTTTTTATAGCTCTGTTTTGGTCTTTGTTCTTTTTTATTGCAGTCTATTCTTGTTTCATGAATATCATCTCTTCCTTTATGTTTTGGCATATTTATTTTAGTTATTTTTAAAATGTCCTTCTACTTCTGCATATTCTTTGTTTCTTATGAGCTTGTTTCCTCTTGTTTGCTTTACTTGTTAGAGATTTTCTTAAATCTCAGATCTTTGGCTGTACATCTATAAACTTAAAGATTTCAGACGCTTTAGGTAAATCCCCTTTATTCGTCATAGCATAAGCAGCTATTATTTATTTTATATTAGCAAAAATTAACTTTGGGAAAGAAAATCACATTCCATTTTTGATCCATTTTAATTCAATTTTAATTGAATATTCAATGTCTGGTACTACATTTAAAAGGCATTTTAAGAATCATAGCTTCCATATTTAGTAGTCTGAGTCCATATTTCTGGTACCAGACTCTAAACTGTTCTTAAAAGTATGTATTCCTGGAGTTCTTGAGTGGCTGTCAGTTAAGCCTCCAACTCTTGATCTTGGCTCATGTCATGAGATCGAGCTCCACGTTGGGCTCTGTGCTCTGCTGGGAGTCTGCTGGAGATTCTCTCTCCCTCCCCCAACCCCTGCTTGTGTGTGTGTGTGTGTGTGTGTCTCTCTCTAAAATAAACAAATCAATCTTTTTTTTTTTAAGATTTTATTTATTTATTTGACAGAGAGAGACAGCCAGCGAGAGAGGGAACACAAGCAGGGGGAGTGGGAGAGGAAGAAGCAGGGTCCTAGCGGAGGAGCCTGATGTGGGACTCGATCCCAGAACACCAGGATCACGCCCTGAGCCAAAGGCAGATGCTTAACGACTGTGCCACCCAGGCGCCCCAAATAAATCAAACTTTAAGAAAACATATTCCTGGTTGAACTTTAACATTTTGGTCTTAATTGTTAGACATCATCTTGCAAGAAAGCATGGTATTGGTCACTGTGGAAAATAAATATAATAGAATGGGAAATGGGAGAGAGGAGAAAGAGGCTGGGTGGAGAGGAGGCTTAGAAATTGGTTCTAAGGGGCGCCTGGGTGGCACAGCGGTTAAGCGTCTGCCTTCGGCTCAGGGCGTGATCCCAGCGTTATGGGATCGAGCCCCACATCAAGCTCCTCCGCTATGAGCCTGCTTCTTCCTCTCCCACTCCCCCTGCTTGTGTTCCCTCTCTCGCTGGCTGTCTCTATCTCTGTCAAATAAATAAATAAATAAAATCTTAAAAAAAAAAAGAAATTGGCTCTAAGAATGATTAGAGGGAAGTGGCTTGCCTGGATCAGAAGGCTTATTCCCATGTAGAAATGGGGTAATCACTGGATCACGAAACTTTTACCATGTGCCCGGCACAACGTATGATACAGTTCTTACATAGATTATGGTATTTATTCTTCACAATTTTATGATATATTTTTCATATTTTGCAGATGAGAAAAGCTCAGCTTCCAGGAGGTGAGAAGTAGTAAGACAGAATTGGCAGTAAAGCCAGTTTTGCCCACGTCCAACACCCATGGTCTGGAACACAGTCTAGCCCATGGATTGCAACATAAAATGGGTTTCTATACTGCTGACCTCAGAAAGAACTAGAAGCAGACCTGTGGTTTTCAATATGATTTCTTACTCAGAAAATAACATTTTCATACTTTTTACTTCTGGGCTTTTGGCCCCAGTCAGGCCATACCAGCTTTTCATCGAGTCTTCTGAAACACCATATTCTTTCTATTAAAGATGCAGTTTTAATTATTATTATGTTTGAACTCTCTCCTAAGACAGGCAGCAGGGTTTTATTGTCTCTTATCTAGGGTGTTGTTTTCACAAATCCACACTCCGTGGACCCTGCACAAGCAGCGGGATCCTGGGAGTTCTCAGTCCGGCGCTTTCCTGATGGTTCTCCGAGGTGATGACAGGTGCCTGAAGGCCCCCTTCAGACCCTGATCCAGGGAGGTTATTACCGACTAAGGCATGTGTGCGGAGGTTAGAAACTTTTCAAGGATTTCATGCTCTACTCAAAGAAGTAGGTGGAAATGAAAACCCATGTTACACAAAGTCTTTGCAATTTGGAAATACCAGAGGGAGGATGGAAAATGGGCACAGTTTTAAGGTGCTTTGTGTTTTTGTAATTGTACTGTAATTACCAGGTTATGTAAAACTGAGGTCAGTGTCCCTGAATCATAAATGGCAAAGGAAAGCACGCTATCCCCCTTTTGTGAGCGAAAGGGTCCCTTCCTGGGACTTGAAGACTTAAACGCACAACTGAAGCCTTAGTATTAAGTTTTTAAATTCTGCTAGAGAATGATCCCTCTTGTTCTCTTGTGTTCCCGCGACACCTGCAGCAGAAACCAGCCTCGTCAGGCCCGTGGCCTCTGGTGTGGAGAGCTCGAGAAAGCATGAGGGATATGAATGGCTGGGCTCCCCCCGGAGGGTAGAATTGCTGTCCCTCAGGGGCCCACTGACTATTTCTTCCTAGAAATTCAGTTTTTCTCAAGAAAAGTGGAGCCACCGGGCGCTCCCTTGCAGGGAAGTGTTTGCGGTGAGAATCTGGCCCCCTTCTTCCGCAGCGGGTGCAGCAAACCTCTCTCACCCTGTCTGGAGGGGCAAGTGCATGCGTCCTGACCTTGCTGCCAGGCCAGGCCCCCCGGGGAGGTGCCGGCCTCGGGGTTGTTATTATTATAAATAGTCAGCCTTGCTCTCCAAATAGAGGCATGTGTGGCTATCTCAAGTTGCACGTTAACAGAGTTCTAGAGAAAGCAAAGTTTCCAGTCGCCTTTTTGATAAACACATTCTTGGAAAGGGCGGCCTGCTGCCTGAGGGACCCTGGGGGAGATATTTTGAGCAAGTCCGAGGCCATCTGTCTGAACTCAGACCCACAGTGGAGGCCCTCTCGGGTTCAGTTCTCAGGAGGGACGAGAGAGGGTCCAGCTAGCAGTTTTGATCAATACCTGCATAAGCATCTGATTTTGAATCAGGTGGGGACCTGCACCCCCAGAGGCAGAACTCTCTGTGGCCTTTTCTCAGGCATGCCATTCCGTGCTACCATCACGCCTATGGCTCCCGGGATGTGAGGAGAAGGGGTAAGGAGATCTTCAGAACCCACAGGCCTGATTTCTTTCTTTCTTTTTTTTTTTTTTTTTAAGATTTTATTTATTTATTTGACAGAGATAGAGACAGCCAACTAGAGCGGGAACACAAGCAGGGGGAGAGGGAGAGGAAGAAGCAGGCTCATAGCAGAAGAGCCTGATGTGGGGCTCGATCCCATAACGCCGGGATCACGCCCTGAGCCACGCAGGCGCCCCACAGACCTGATTTCTGCTCTATTCTCTTTTACTTGCCTTTTTGTCTGAGCTGTCCTGTCCTTTGACCCCCAGACACACCCTGGTAGCCTTTCACTGGAGGGAGGGAATCTTGAGACACAGTTTATATAATGGGTAAGCTACACGGCCCCAGTTATGTGTTATCTGGGACATTGGTGCGTGTGTGTGTGTGTGTGTGTGTGTGTGTGTTCAAAGGCCCTGTTTATTTTCATCGTCTACTTGACCCTCTTGGGTTGGTGTTTTTCCTTCAACATACCAGCACTCTTGAAGTTTAGTTATTTCTCTCAACTCCCAAAGTCACCGTATTTATAGGGATCTTTTCGCACTGGGCCCCAGATCCACCCTTGAATTTCAGGAGTAAGTGACTCTCCTGAAACTCTTTTATGTTTTCATTCCCCTTGTGTTTCCTGAGTAAGTTTCCATAAAATTTCAGAACTGACTTTACCACTGTTAGGAGTACACAATCCCCCGCTCCGCCCAAGGGCTGCCTGAGAGGAGTGACCAGAAACACTCACAACTTTGTAGCCCCTGTCTTCCCTTATTCCTCCGCCTCTTCCTCCCTCTGTCTCCTTCCCACCTATTTCACTTTTAATGCAATTATGTTGAATTATTAAAAGTGTCATTTCGGAAGGTCAAAATGGTACAATATTGGGAATTTCATGCGGTTAAACATAATGTTTTTTTTTAGCATTTGCATTTTTATTTACATAAATTTGTATGCTCCATTCAAAAGGTGCTGACTCCAATTATGTAAAATAAAACAAGCAATTCCTCTTGATCTGAGAGTGGATAATCACACATTCCAGGCTTGCTTTCCTGCTGCCCAGAGGGATTTGTTTGGCTTCTCCCTCTCTGCTCCTAGAAGTTTTCCTCCTTTATTCCTACCCTCTAATCATCACCATTAATGAAGAGTTATCATTCAGTTGTAAGATTGGAGTTGGTTCCAAATATCCTTTTTTTCCATTGTGAGCTCACATTGGAATTTTTTTATAATAATATTTTTTATTATATTATGTTACTCACCATACAGTACATCCCTGGTTTCTGATGTAAAGTTCGATGATTCATTAGCTGCGTATAACACCCAGTGCACCATGCAGTACGTGCCCTCCTTACTACCCATCACCAGTCTATCCCATTCCCCCACCCCCCTCCCCTCTGAAGCCCTCAGTTTGTTTCTCAGAGTCCATAGTCTCTCATATTTCATTCCCCCTTCTGATTACCCCCCCTTTCTTTATCCCTTTCTTCCCCTACCGATCTTCCTAGTTCTTATGTTCCATAGATGAGAGAAATCATATGATAATTGTCTTTCTCTGCTTGACTTATTTCACTTAGCATTATCTCCTCCAGTGCCGTCCATGTTGCAGCAAATGTTGAGAAATCATTCTTTTTGATAGCTGAGTAATATGTTTTTGTCGACTGATTGCATTATCTCTAGATTCCTTTCTAATCTCCATTTTAAAAATCTCTCTCTCTCCCTCTCTCTCTCTCACACACACACAGACACAGACACAGACACAGACATACATCAAGCTGTCTTTCTGAGGAATGTTTGAGAACTTACCTCAGTAAACGTCAGAAAAATTTTACATCATGATAATTTAATTATGGCTCGCTCCTGCTTACCCCCTCCCCAGCCAAGTGATAAACACCCTAAAATCCAACCAGGGTATTTTTAATGTCCCGAAGTGATCTTCAAGATCACAATGTGAATGATTCTATTTCTTCATGTAGAGGCTTCGACACATAATAAAAAGGGGAAAAAAGTGGGTATGTTGGTAAAACCTCAAGCAAAATCAGCAGTGAGATGGTCAAACAAATTAAGTAACTCACAGCATCTCTTACATTGTGAATATGTTTTCAATGGAAAATAGTTTTGCAGAGAAACATATTTACATAGAAAACAGATGAGAATGAATCACATGGAGAACACATAGAAGACAACTGATTTAGGAGGGTCATCGAGAACCCAAAAGGAAGCATTTCCAAGCAGAGCGCTCCATTATGGCTCCAACACAGGAAGATGGGAGCATGGAAACACGCTTGCTGGTGTCACCCTGACCAGCGGAACCACACTGGGAAAAGCTGCTGGCTGCCATCCTGATGAGGCACTTTTCTTGTCAATTCTGTACTCTTGAAGGTCCTGACATGGAAATGGAAGGGAAATGCATGGAATCTGGGAGCCCAGGAAGTCTTCTCTGAATTGTTCATATAGATTGTTTGGAGGCTAGGAGGAGCCTTGGACTTCCAAGGTGTGCAGTTTTGCATCCGAGCTGGGTGACCTGGACTGTGTCCATTCACTTTTCAGCTTCTTTCTTTCTTTCTTTCTTTCTTTCTTTCTTTCGAAAGAAAGAGTGTGAGTGAGCTTGAGTGGGGGTGAGGGGAAGAGGCGGAGAGAGAAGGAGAGAGAGAGAGAATCTCAAGTAGGCTCCATGTTCAGTGCAGAGCCTGACATGGGTCTTGATCTCACAACCCTGAGATCATGACCTTAGCTGAAATCAAGAGTCAGAAGTTTAACCAACTGAGCCACCCAAGTGCCCCCACTTTTCAGTTTCCTCATCTGAGATTCTGATTGTTAATACAGTTGCCAAAGGGCTATTATGATGTTGAGATAAGATAATATAGGAAGCACTTGACCCAGTGCCTGCCATATTGGTCCTTAAAGGTTTGTTGAATCAAGATTCAGTTAGAATAGCCCTTCTATCTACTCCTTGATGCAACTGAAACTTAGAAACTTCTCGGTCCACTTTGCTTGGAAGTAAGAGTCATTTTCATAGTTTAAGGGATCCTCTAAGTTAATATTTTGAAATATCTCTCAGATGTCATGTCAATACTCTTACAGTTAAAGGGAATTAGGGGAGGCTGAAGAATTGAGGAGGCTTAGAATTAAAAAAAGAAAGAAAGAAAGAAAGAAAGAAAGAAAGAAAGAAAGAAAGAAAGAAAGAAAGAGAAAGACAAGAATAGGAACCACCCATGAAACAAACAAATGGAAGTAAAACCACAAAACTATTACAGAAAATACATAAGTTAGTCACACTACCACTTAGCCACTTAGGCGCCCATGCTAACCAGATAATAAACACCTAGAAAGTGTGATTCAGATCTAGGATGTACCCAAAAATGTAATGTCTTTAATTTGCCTACATGAAATCTGGATTTCTCCTGTACTCCCACTTACAGTTAGTGAGACTCAGCTATTCCGACATCAAACTGAGTTAAAGACTAGTCCGATCCAATTTTAATCAGTCCATTTAGGAAGTGTTTACTCTCTCTTTGTAAAATTCACATCTCATATAGCTTCTCCTTTCTCCTCTGCTTCTCTACAGGGGTGGGAAGTAGCTTATGTAGCAACCTCATGGCATGCGGGGAGGCCGAGGCGTTGGAATCCCTGGGCGCTCTTGTTTTGCCCTCTGGTTGCTGGGGGACGTATCTTGCACCTGACTGCTGCGTGCCCCGTGGATGTTCATTATTTTGTCCTTAGCGGTGTAACTCGTGATCTATTTCTCAGGTAGGACGTGGTGAGGTCCCTGGACTACTTAGTATTTTCTCAGCTCCTTCTAGAGACAGCGGGACCTGAAGAACAATAGAGCAATGAGGTTCTGAATTTTCTTTTGACGCATTATACCCCAAAGCAGGTGATGGAGAAGCTGGCAATCTGGAAACACTGATGAATGAGGACAAAAAAGCCCCAAGAAAAGCCTGTTTTCTCCAGCCAAAAAACCAGTAAAGAGTCAACCTAGCAAAGGAAAAGGATAAAAAAGATACATAATGTATTATCTCCTCCAGTGCCGTCCATGTTGCTAAGTGAAATAAGTCAAGCAGAGAAAGACAATTATCATATAGTTTCTCTCATCTATGGAACATAAGAACTAGGAAGATCAGTAAGGGAAGAAAGGGATAAAGAAAGGGGGGGTAATCAGAAGGGGGAATGAAGCATGAGAGACTATGGACTCTGAGAAACAAACTGCGGGCTTCAGAGGGGAGGGGGGTGGGGGAATGGTACAGGCTGGTGATGGGTAGTAAGGAGGGCACGTATTGTATGGTGCACTGGGTGTTATACGCAACTAATGAATCAGCGAACTTTACATCAAAAAAATAGAAATTAAAAATTAAAAAAATAAAAATAAAGAGGGAAAAAAGATATATATTGCAAACATCAATTTAAAAAGGCAGGGGTGGCTATATTCATATTAGATAATATAGATTTTAGAGCAAAGAAAATTATAAGGAACAGGGAGATAAAAAATCACGATAGAAAGGTTAGTCCACCAAGAACATAGTGATCTTACCAAACAGCAGTGCTGCAAAATATGCGAAGCAAAAACAGACAAAATTGAAAATAAGAAGTGGATAAATCCATAATCATAGTGGGAGACTTCAACACCTCTCACTCAACAACTGAAAGAACAACTCGACAGAAAGCCAGCCAGAATATAGAAGAACTGAACAACACCATCAACCGAGAGGATCTATTTGACATTTATAGAACATTCCCCCAAACAACAGTCAAATACATTTTTTTAAAGACCATCCACAGAAGGTATGCCAAGGCAGATGCTATCCTGGGCCATAAATAAATCTTAACGTGTTTAAAATAACTAAAATCATGTAAAGTATGGTCTCTGACCTCAATGGAATCAAACTAGACACCAATTAGAGAAATACAGCAGAAAAATTTCCCAAAACTTGGAAACTAAATTTGATACGTCTTGATAACATATGGGTCAAATAAGTCTTGAGGGAAATGAAAAATCCATTGAACTGAATAAAAATGAAAATACAACAATCAATGTTTGTAAGACATCATTAACATAGCAATGAGGGGGCAATTTTTAGCACTATATGCATACATTAAACAAAGGAAAAATCTCAAGTGAATAATGTTTCTACCTCAACGGACTAAAAAAGGAAGAGTCAAATAAACCCAAAGCAAGGAGAAGGAAGGAAATAATAAAGATAATAGCAGAAATCAATTAAACTGAAAATAGAAACAATAGAAAAATCAGTGGAACAAAGAGTCTTTATTAAAAAGCAGGCTTTTTTTTTTTTTTTTAAAGATCAATACAATGGAAAAACCTCTAGCAAGAGTGACAAGGCCAAGAAGCGAGGACACAAATGGATAATATCAGAAATGAAATTGGAGTGATCACTACAGAGCTTGCAGATACCAAAAGGATAATAAAGGAACACTACAAATAACTCTACACACATAAATTGAATAACTTTGAATAGACTTATAACAATTAAGGAAACTGAGTTTGTAATTTAAACTCCTCCAAAATCTCTAGACCCAGATAGTTTCACTGGAGAATTCTAGCAAATGTTAAAAAAAAAAAAAAAGAATTAACACAAATCCCGTACAGTCTCTTCCAGAAAACACAAGGGGGTAAAAACATTTCCCAACCCATTTCGTGAAGCCAGTCTTATTCTGATACTCAAACCAGAAAAAGACATTACAAAAGGGAGAGAGAGAGAGAAAACGAGGGAGGAGGAGGTGGAGGAGGGGGAGAAAAGACACAAAAACTTCAACAAAATGTTAGTTTAGAGAATTTACAATATATAGAAAGAATTCTATACCGTAATCAAGTGAAATTTATTCCAAAGATAGAAGGTATTTGCAAATCATTTAATGTAATTCATCAAATTAACAGGCTAATGAACAAAGCCATTTAATGTTAATTGATACAAACAAGAATTTGACAAAATCCAACACCTATTCAGGATAAAAGTCCTCAGAAAACTAGGAATAAAGGGAAATTTCCTCATCTTGATAAAAAACATCTATAAAAAACCTAGAGCTAGGAGCGCCTGGGTGGCTCAGTCATTAAGCGTCTGCCTTTGGCTCCGGGCGTGATCCCGGCGTTCTGGGATCGAGCCCCACATCGGGCTCCTCTGCTGGGAGCCTGCTTCTTCCTCTCCCACTCCCCCTACTTATGTTCCCTCTCTCAATGGCTGTCTCTCTCTCTCTCAAATGAATAAATAAAATCTTAAAAACTAACAACAACAACAAAAAAAAAACCCTAGAGCTAATATTATTTTTAGTGGAAAAAGATGGTGTTCCCCCTAAAACCAAAAACAAGGCAAGAATGACCTCTCTCACCATTGCTATTCAACACAGTACTGGAAGTTCTAAACGGTGCAATAAGACACACGAAGGAAATAAAAAGCATACAGCTCAAGAAGGAAGAAATAGTCTTTTTCTTTTTTTGAAAGATTTTATCTATTTATTTTTCAGAGAGAGAGAGAGCAAAAGCAGGGGAGTGGCAGAGGGAGAAGCAAGCTCCCCGCTAAACAAAGAGCCCAACGTGGGGCTCCATCCCAGGACCCCGGGATCATGACCCGAGCCAAAGGCAGAAGCTTAACTGAGTGAGCCACCCAGCCATCCCGAAATAAAATTATTCTTATTTGCAGATAACATGATTGTCTATATAGGGAATCCTAAGAAATCTACAAAAAACAAACAAACAAAAACCCCTCCTAAAACTAATAAGTGAATTTAGCAATGTTTCAGTTTATAATATCAACATACAAAAATCAGTTGTGTTTCTTCAATGGTAAGGCACTGAACTTGTGAAAACCAAAATTAAAAAAATGACAATACCAAATGCTGGTGAGGATATAGAGAAACTGGACGTTTCATACATTTCCAGTGTAATGTAAAATGGTAGAGCCACTCTAGAAGCTCCATCAGGCCAAAGACAGTATTTTTTTTTAAAGACATTTATTTATTTGAGAAAGAGAGGGAGAGAGAGCACGTGTGGGGGGGAGGGGCACAAGGAGAGGGAGAGAGAGGATCCTTGAGCAGACTCCCCAGTGAGCATGGAGCACAACACAAGACTTGATCCCAGGACCCTGAGATCATAACCTGACCGAAACCAAGAGTCGGACACTCGGCTGACTGAGCCACACACGTGTCCCCAAAGGTGTATTATATTTAACTTGGACCACATATATGACAAATTCTTTATGGATATTTTAAGCTTTTTAAAAAATAGTTAAGCCAAAGGTTAATACCTAATTGCCTAGATATGGAAATAAAACTTATTAGATAATTGAATTGCTTCCTTTTGGTGGGAATTTTAATACAAATTGTCCAGATATTTAACAAATATTTATTGAATGTCTGTGTTCTGCGCACTGTTCTATGTCCCAAAATTAAATGGTGAACAAATATATCCTAAGGCTTTTTCACAAAAGTGGCATTTGAGCCAGCTGAGCCTCGCCTTGGAATAAGCATTAATTTAGAACCACTCAAGTATCTTGAATTTGTATGCTTTATATCTACTGATATTTAATGTATTTGAACTTTAAAATAAGAAGTGTTTTAAAAAATTAATTCATTTAAAATAATAAACCCATTATATGTTTATATTACATATTTTTTCAAAAACTAGATATATTTAATTAATTAATTAATTAATTAATTAATTTGAGAGAGAAAGCATGCACATATGTGCTTGAGGTGAGGGGGGGCAGAGAGGGGCAGAGGGAGAGGGAGAGAGAGAATCTTAAGCAGGCTCCATGCCCAGCATGGAGTTCAATGTGGGGCTTGATCTCACGACATTGAGATCATGACCTGAGCTAAAATCGAGAATAGGAGGCTTAACAGACTGAGCCACCCAGGTGTCCCTAAATATTTTTTTCAAAACAAAAATATTTAGTTGGAAGAATGGCATTGTTCTCCACTTTTTGCAATGTCTGGCTTAAGAGAAGACAGCTAGATTTTCATATCTGATTCTACATTTAGTTCTTTTGTGATATGTTGTTTGGTTGAAGTAAGTATAGAAAATCTGGGCTCACATGGATATTTCTTTGGAAGAGAGAAGAGTATTTTATCAGTCTTTTCACATAATTGTGGATAATATGCTCTGATTCTACCTGAAAACTTGACCAGTGTCAGTTTGTTACAACTAGCTGCAGTGTGGATGTGAAAACCATATTAATGAGCTTTTCGTACTCTATAATATTAAAATCCATTGGCCTGTCATGCACTTTGAATAGATCTTTTAGCCATGCATGATTTCTAACTTCATGTGTTGACCATTTGGAAAGATACTGGTTTATGAACTATAAAGATATATAAATATCAAAAAATGATAATCACACCATATAAAAATCACATTTGCTAATATCACCACTGAACTCATCAGAAAAGTCCTTATTTGGAGCTGTCAGGCTCATGGTAATGGATACAAGTTTTATAAAGTCCAATTTTTGCTTGAAATTTAAAATTTTATCATTGCCAACAAATGCCGTCAATAGTTTTTCTTGAATCGACAGGTTAATTCTGTACATTTTCAAGAAAATGTCTACCAAACATCCAGTGTGAATAAGCACAGTTTGTCAGGTATTCTTTCAGGTAAACATGGGGTTTCTAAAAAAGTGGTTAGTTCAGCTTGTAACTCACAGAATCTCACAAGTGTTTTTTCCTTGGGATAACTATCTTGCTTTGATAGGCAGCAGGAGTGACTTTCTGTGCAATTTTCATGCAATCACACAGAGTATTAAAAAGAACCATGTTCAAAAGTTCATATTTTATGCAATCAGTAATTTTTACTGAGTTAATGGGGACACTTTCAAATGAAGTGGTTTGTTTTCCTCTGAGTGCAAACAGAATATGTGAATGGAAGTGAAGAATAGAATGAGCTCTGGTGTAGACGAACATACTGCTTTGACTTGTGCTAAGGTACCAGTAGTTTTAGCTACCCCTTCTTTTGCAATCACATTTTAGATTTATTATAAAAACTGCTTTGACCTTAAGGACTCCTTGAAAGAGTCTGGGGATCCTCAGGGACCTGTAGTCCATACTTTGAGAACAGATGTTCTGGGGCAAAAGAAGACCAGATGATTGGATGGGTGTTAGAACACTTCCATCTTCATCTGGTCTATTCTTTCACACCTGAATCATTCATTGGAAAGCATACAGTGAATGCCCATGTGCCCAGTTGAGTGCCAGGGAGACACTGAAGAATAGTGTCTGTACCTTCATAGAACTTACCTGTTTAGTTGGGGAGCCAAGGCAATATAAAGAATTAGCAAATTGTGAAGTTTCCTGTCCTCTCCTTCAAAACTATTTTGCTTACAACCAGCATCGAACAACATACCAATTTACTTTCTTGTCTTATAATCTTTGCCGATGCGACATGCGTCAACATTGTCCTGTTAATGAGATCCTTTCTGATTCTGGCTCAGATTTCAAGGTCTGTTTGGGATCTCTGAAACTGCAGTGCCATGGTTTGAATCCCTTAGTACCTACTGACCTCAGCAACAGAGTCAGCGAGCTCAAGTTCAGACAGTTACAAGCCTTGTCCGTGATCTGGAGGAAAACCTCCCACGTCCCCATGAGCATTAGCAGCTTGAAATAAGATACCAGAAGTCTCAGACATCAGTTTTATTTTTATTAACATAAAATAACAGAGTGAGCTTTTTCCTAGGACTCTGATTTCTTTTTATTTGAGACTAGAGATAATACCAATCCGCATGTTTTTACCACGTTGTAAATCAATATAGTGTAAGCTAGTGGGTAAAAACACGGGCTCATCATCAGACAGGTCTGAGATCTGATTTCAGTTTCATTTCACATCAGCTGCGAGCATTTGACAAATTACCTAACCTTTGTGAGCCTCGGTTTCATTAATGCATAAATGAGGATAATGATATTTAACCCCTAAATTTGTTAGATGATTAAATGATATAATTCATGTAAAGCACCCACACCATCCTCATGAGAGAGATTTTTCTGGCCCAGATAGGAATTATTTTTAATAAGTTATTTTGATGGACAGAACTCTTTACTCACCTTCCTCAGGTTTTGGACTTACACACGAACTTCAGTAATTAATATGTTCTCGAATCACTATTTGATGACTATCTTCTGTGTACCCAGCTCTGTGCTGGGTGTTTTGGGAGAATTAAACAAATTAAACACAGAGATATGATCTTAAAGAACAAAAAATCTGGGTCGCCTGGGTGGCACAGCGGTTAAGCGTCTGCATTTGGCTCAGGGCGTGATCCCGGCATTGTGGGATCAAGCCCCACATCAGGCTCCTCTGCTATGAGCCTGCTCTTCCTCTCCCACTCCCCCTGCTTGTGTTCCCTCTCTCGCTGGCTGTCTCTATCTCTGTCGAATAAATAAATAAAATCTTTAAAAAAAAAAAAAGAACAAAAAATCTAGCATGAGAGACAGAATGTATAGAGAGATGCCATGAAACCATTGATAGAACATTAAACATTGAAGAAGAACTTTAGAGGTCATCTCTTACAACCTGCTTGCCAGTGAAGAAGTAATTTATTATGGAGGATAAATGACTAATAGACCAACAACAAGCTGGATGGATATCACTAGCAGAGTGCCAATGATAGCTAATAATAACGCTGATTGAATCCTTGTCACATGTCGGGCATCATGCTTAGCGTTCTATGTGTATTATTTACTTATTCCTCACACATTTAAAATCACTACTTTTCCACAATGAGAAAAAGAAGCTCGGAGAAGTGAATACATGTGGAAAGCACAAATCTTAAGACAGAACAGAATCAAATAATATTTTCTGCTCTTCAGCATTTTCTTAGATCATTTCATGCTGGACTTTCGCCTACCTACTCCTATGAGTTCATGCTATTTTCTATTTCTCCTTGCTTCCTTCGTTTTTATTTTAAATATAATCTAATTAGAGATTTCCTTTTGCTGCCACATTGGTTTTTTACATGCCTCCATCTCCCTCTTAATTGACCTTACTTATGATGACAAGCTTTAAGGTTGTAGCGGCGTCTTTGGCATTGTATTGATTCCAAGTGCAAAATTTAGGTCCACGTTTATGAATCACATTGTGACCATGGGTGCACATGTGCAACCCTGAGAGTTATGCCCATTCGTGTGATAGAACATTTGTCCCCTCCTTTTCTCTTTAGAATAACATTTTAGAACTTCCTTTAGGCATTTTCTTCTTTCTGTTTCAATTCCAGTTTGGATTTCACTTGAGCATGTCAGTGGGTCTCTTGCCCAAAGCATCAGGACTCAGAGACGAAGAGGTCAGCAATGAGGAAAAAGCACAGTTACACGGATACTTCGTATGAAAAAGGCATCAACAAAATCCTCATCAGGTTTCAGTGATTGGGTGCTGGATAAAACTATCCTAGAGCATAGAAACTAAGCAAATTACAAATTTCTGGTAATGAGAACCTGACATGTGCACTAACCAAAGCCACGCCCACCAACCTCTTGCCAGTGCCAGGAAGTAGATTCTCCTGTTCCGTGAGAGGCTGTTCTCTTGCTGCGCACATTTTCCCATTTTGTCTTTAATAACTCATTTGGCCATTTAGTCTTGAATAATATCTTTGAAACAATCTTGATACTTAAAAAAAACCCACTCTGTTTCTTATCATCGAAGGAAGTAGAACTTCTACGATGTTGTCACTTTCTCATAAAATTGAGAAAGCAAGAGTCTTAAAGAACCGACAAAGAAAAGAGTGCTTTTCTGCTTTACGACGAATCAGGAACACTTCTATAGTAGTCGTAGTACTTACGTTAGCGTCCAAAACTGTGATGCCGGCTCAGCGATGACTGTAACCTAGTGGGAGTGGGGTGGAGTGTTGCCATTCGAGAAGCACCAGCGTGAGCTCTGGGTAGAAGAAAAGTACATCCAAATCCTTTGTACCCTCCCATGTGCAAGTGGCAATGATGCGACTTTGGGAACATTAGGGTAATTTATTAATATTGGTAGCGCTATAGACATTAGAGAACAAAGTGAGAAAAACCAGAAAATTTTGATGTAGCTTAAAAAAGCAATCTTAATTTTACTCCTATTAACTCTTTACTTCGTGTGTGTCTATTTCATGTAGCAGAGTATCACTTCCACAGCACTATATGCATGTCAGACTAATGTCCTGGTAATTTCATTTGACTATATTAGGAGGATGACCACACGTTCTAGGTGTTCCAAGAGTAATTCGGTTCCGAACATTTCATCTATTTGTCTCAGGAAATTACTAAAACGTCTCATTGAAGAAATTCTGTAACTGGAGAAGTTCTTGAAGTAGTCCACGAAATCCGACCCTAACCCCTAATATCACCGAATTACAGGTCTGGTCATGTCTCAGTCGCGGCATCAGGAGAGTGAAGACGGGTGTGAAGAAGATAGGTTTTGTGCAAGACTGACCCTAAATGACATTGGAAACAAGGACTGTTTGGGGTGTGGTCTTGGCATCTGAAGTCAGGGGTGCGGGTGCCTCGAGTCATCTTATAGGAGGATAGCGTCACTATAATTTCTTTGTATAATTAGAACACATTTGGTACAAGAAAAAAGAAAATACCGAGAGGGAGAGCAACATAGCAAGAAGATGAAGAAGGGAGAAGGGAAGAGAAAGGTAGGAAACAAATGGTCACTGAGACCTCCCTTCCTCCAGGTTCCCAACTGCTCATATCAAAGGATCTTCTCAACTTCCGGTCATGCAGGCTTCCCAGCATCACCTACTCTTTCTACTGTCTTTAAGTTCTTGCTCCCAGACAGAGTGATTCCCTTATCTTCATTTTGTTTCTCCCACAGAACCCCTGTCCTGAGGCATTTACAGAAGCATACTCTGTAAGATGCATACACGAAACTCCCCTGTAGGGAAAACAAGGCTGTGGTTCTGCTGGCATATTCCAGAATCTCAGTGTTGTAATCTCTTTTCCAGAGCCATGGCTGGTTTGACTCCGTCATCTGCCGTCGAATCGCTGTGTCTCACACTTTGAGGTATATGAACGTGACCTGCAAAATTAGGTCAACACACTAGAGAATGTGAATCTGTGGAGATCGTGCCTGAACCAAATGCAAACCTTCGCAACTTTCCCCCATGCCCTTACTTCTTGTGCACGTCTCATTTTATCAGACGGGAATTAACTTCTTAGGCCAAGTCGTCTGTGGAAATCAGTCAGATAAAGATAAATGTCTTTATTTTTAATAGGTCATTATTAATTTTATAAATATTTGGGGCCTGATAAAAGTAAGCCAATTTAACGTGATTATTTTGTATAGTACAGACTCTGCTAACTAGGAGAGCTTTAATTCTTCGCGTGCTTCCGTCTTTGCTGGTAACGTAAGGGAAAATTGGTGGCCTCTAGGGTCTCTCTGCACACCTACTGAGCCCCATTAAGCCATCAAAATACAAACACCGGAAACCCATTTTCCCACTCTTTTCTCATAATCCCAGCAACACGCATCTTACATAGATAACTGGCCAAGGACCTATCAGAATTTCTTCAAGTCTGGTCTCCCTGAGATGACGACTTGATCTTCCAGAGGCGGCCCTCTGCTCCTACCGCCCCTGTGGGCCAGGCAGACCTCACCAACAGTGCCCAAAGCCTGGCCATAAAATCCAGCTGACTTTTATTGGTTTTCCTTTACAAAGTTGGCTTCCAGCCTACGTCTGGCCTCAGAATGAAGCCGCGCCACGTCTGCCCCACAATATTAGATCCAGAATCAGATCTTCTCCCAGCTGCGTCCACTGCGCCTGCTCCCGGGGCTCTGACTGTTGTCAGGTAGGAAAGATACAAACAAATTGCCCTTCAGGGTGTCTTATTTCCAGGGATTATTTTTAGTTGAAATCAGCACCTCCCCCAATTTTTCACGTCTGTAAGGCACTGATTTATCTTCTGTCGCTCCTTCCAGCCTCTCTTCATTGCCCCTTTTCAGGATTCACTGCCAAAGCTGTTTATGGTCTTCCATTCTTGCTCATTTCTCAAGAGCAAGGAAGAGAGTAAATATTGGGTTTCACCTGGTTCCAACGCAGGCCTTCAGCGATGGAATCACAGCAAGGCTTCCTGTCTGTTGAGGGGACCCACCAGCAGTAGAAACCGTTCGCTAGTTTTATCACATCACTTCCTGGGCATCAGGCCAGTGTAGGCGTTTTTCTCCTGGTGCCATTTGCTTCATCAAACACGTGCTCCATTAAGAAGACCGGCGTCACCATGCATCTCCTAATCTCTAATAGGCATCTGGGAGGGACGTGTTTTCTCTCATTTCATGCACGTCCCTGCTGGCCCCAGGGGCCATCCAGCAAATTCAGGTCTTGGTTCACTGGATGTGTGGTCATTCTCTTTGCTGCCAACTACCTTAGGAATATAACAGGTGGTGTGTATAGAACGATTTTATATATTTTTGTATATATTACTTCATTGGAGTCTTACAAATTCTGCAAAGTATGGGAATTAATAAAAAACTTTGTAGGTATGGAAACAGAACCTTGGGTTTAGCAATATACTAGTAGTTAATGCACTGGGTTTGAATCTAAGTATCTCAGGGTCTTCCTTCAATTTCCTTCTAACTAACCATTTATTTTCGTAGCAAAAACTATAAGGCTCGTGTCCTTTAGTCACCAAATGCTTTCAGAGGACTCAGTTGTACTTTGCAGGCTGTCACTCAGAGCTAAGCGTACGTGTTGACAAACGCATACCCGGGGTGACATTGGCAATCAGCCCGGGCCCGTGCCCAAACTCTTCTGCCCTGTCCCTGGCAGCAGGCGGCAGTTTCCATCCCACCCCACGTGCTCCCGTGGGCCCCAGCGCAGGAACGGCAGCTGGGGCCCAGCGAGTCCGCAGCCCTGAATGCCTTCTCCTGCCTACAAGATAAAAGCCATGCTCCTTAGCCAGGGAGCCAAGATGGTCACTAACCACCCCTGGCCTTTGCCTCCAGAATCACCACCTGCCATCTCTTGCCCCCATTTTCCTGCTCCCAAACACACCTCTGAACACCTGCCACCTTCCTTCGTACCTCTGCCGTCGCACGTGTCGCCCTGTGGCCCATTGTGTTATCTGCTCACAGTCCTTCCTTCTCTCCCTCACCGCAGTCACCGGGGGTGAAGTGGATGCCCGGCCTACTGCTGTTGGATGTGGACAGAAGTCTGGCTCCCTGTCCAGGGGAAAGGGGATAGGACTTCGCGGTGCCCGTTCTGCTCACTCCCCTGTCCTTTTCCTATCCATCATGAGAAGAACTTGCTGAGTAACCACTGGTCCCCAAACCAGGAGATCTGGGCAGCACGGCTGAATCTAGTCCACAGCCTGGAGCCAGGTCCACCCGAGCCCAGCAAAGCCCCAGCCAACCTGTGGACTGGGAAGTGAGAAATGAATGCTTGCTATTGTAAGCCACTGCATTTGGGGTCGTTTATTACTAGACTTAGTGCATATTCAATGTTAATTACTTTTTTATTACTCTCCCCCCTCATATGAGCATGAACACACACACACACACACACACACACACACACACACACACACACACACTCCCCTCCCCCCCCAGGATATTGTTTTCCTACCTGAGAACGCCTACTCATTTTTCAAAACTCAATTCAAGTGAAGACCCACATCGGGCAGAGGAGGCGTCTACCCCTCCCAGCGCTCTGAGCAGTCCTCCAAGGGAGCACTTTCTGCCATGCTTCACACTGGTGTCTCCCTGCTAGGAGCAGGCCTGGGCCGAAAACAGGATTTGGACCAGAATTTTATGGGGATGGGGTGTTTGTGTGTAATCAGCAGCTGAGCTTGTTTAATTGAAAGGCGGGATAAGGCTGAGCAAGGGGCAGAGCAGCTCCCCAGGAGGCTTGAAGTCAGAGGCCCCTCCTCGGGGAGACGGAGCAGGACCCTTGCACTGAGAGACATGTTTCTCACGAAAGGATTGACAACCCACTCACTCCTCCACCGAGGTGCCCCGCAGCCAAACTGCCCAGTTTAAGGCATTCAAGGTTGCCACCATTAAAATTTGAGAAGTGAAAGTAGGACAAATTGGACCCTCTCCGAGAGATTTATTAGGCCACATTAGTGAGTTGTGACCTTAGCGTGAATTGATTTATCAAGTGAACAAGAAAACAGCAGCCCTGGTGGGACGGAAATAGGAGGATGCATTTGGAGGGGGCGAGATGGGGCTGCAACAGAGCCAGCAGGGCCTTTGGCGAATCCGGGGGCAAACGAGAGCTCTTGGATCAATTGCTCTGCTGATGGGGCACCCCAATAGAAATCGGGGACAAAGAATTCTGTAAGGAAACTTGGCTGTGAGCGGAAGGGTGGGTTTAAGCAGACCTCGGACATAAGTTTGCTTGCTTCCTTACGCAGCACGTACGCACACACCTATGCTCTCGTGTCAGACTGAAAGCTCCCATGGCTCCGTTAACTTTGATTTCTCGATAGGCATGCAGCAAGGCAGTTTCAAACCGAGAGTCTCCTGCTTTGGGGAGCTGAGATCTGCCCTCGTGTTGGTGTTTTTCTCTCCGAGCTCTTCAGACGTCCTTTGACGGCACAGGCTCTGGCACCCTGGTCTCTCTACTGCAGAGCTGGCAGGCGCCCACAGACTTGGCGGGCCAGGGACCGGGAGCGTGTGGGACGTGTGCCTGGGGCTCGCAGCCAGGTTTCAGGGCCCTGGCCATGCAGCCTCTAACTGACCCCTGCCCTCTACGGAATGCTGTGTGGGCTCAAGACAGTCCCCGGGGACCTGCTGCTGGCTGCCTCCAGCCTGTGTGGGCAGGCCCAGCAGGGCAGCTCTGCAGGCCTGGGTGCCTGAGCAGACGGGCACAGCTGGCTGCGTGCTGGCTCCAGACAGGTCCCTCCTGTCCTTCACGGGCCCTCTCTCCCAAGCAGGAGGGGGGCGGGCAGATTCAGAATCTGCAATGGTGGGTTCTCTGGAGTCAGGATACCTGCCTGTGTAGAGAGTGTGAGACTGAAGTTAGAATTAGCCAGCCAGGCAGACAGACCTGGGCTTGAACCCTGGCCCCCTGGATGACACCCATGTGACATGGTAGTGGACCGGCTCCCCCAGCTGGAGTCCTCACAGGTGAATGGTGACAACAATGGTACTGCCTCCCAGGGTGGTGGGGATTGGAGGAGAGAGGGCCAGCACGCGGCCTGGTCTGACTGGGTCTTCAGTAATGGCCACTCCCATTAGTGTCCCTGACCTGGGCCAGAGAGCCTGGAGTCAGAGTGGAGGAAAGACGGGTCCTGACACTGCCTGGTGCATGGCATTGCATGAGCACTGGGCTCATTCGATCCCCCCTCCACACACTTAGGAGTTGGGTTTGCTGTGCCCAGGGCACACCTGAGGGAGTAAGTCCTCAGAGAGCAGCTGCCGGCCCTCGTGTGCGCCTCTTCAGGTGCTTCCCCAGGACGCCCCAAAGACTCTCTTTCCCAACACGTTAGCTCCTTTTCCACACTGCTGCCTTCTGTCCTCTACCTCCACCGTCCCACTGAGGGACTTCCCTGCGGAACACCTCCATAGACTCTACAAGCTGAATTCTGGGCCCTTAGTCCAGCCCGGGAGGGGGGCCCTCCACTCCCCACCGCGAGCTATCCTGACCTGCCCATGGGTCCCCAGGCACCGTGCCTCCCCCAGACCCTTATTCCTCCTCCTCTTGTCATGCCCCATGTAAGTGCAGCTTCCCTGGGGAAGCTCTGCCTCACTCACAGAGCTGCTGGTCCTTCTTGCCGCCCAGCACTTCAGGGCGCCATGATGGATGCTTTAGAGGTAAACTCTGAGCTATTAAAGCAAATTCAGCTCCACCAATATTTATTGGCCCTGCTTTGTACAATGGTGCTAAAAGTATTTCGTTCTTTCAGTTTTTATAAAAATTAAATGAGTTAGTATAGGTATAGTACTTAGAATAATGCTTGGCTCTCAGTAAGACTCAATAAAGGCTGTCTGCCATTAATATCATACTCTCGGCAGATGTGAAAGTACATAGGAGAACAGAAGGAAAAGGAGCCCAGTTCAGCCTTTGGTCTCTCGCGTACATGTTTGGTTTCCTTCCTTCCGTATCTTTTAAAAAAACCTTCTGCCCGAAGTGGCTGTTCAAAATTGACTGAATGCAAAGAATGCACTGGTTTAAGTATCACAGAAAAAAATTAGCATGCAAGTCCCACAACGGTACTTACTGAAAGAGTCAGGCATTCAAACCCCATATGCACCCATTAAACTGTAGTTTGTCTTTAAATAAAAATCTTTAATTCTTGACTGACAATAAAGAACCTGCATTGGAAAAAATAGCAAGTTTGATGCCGGTGTAAAGTCAGAGAAAACGGCCCCTTGAGTATTCCCTGGGTTTGTTTTAACCAAATTAGTCCCAGTTGTGGTGAGCTCAGAGTTGCTCTTGCTTTTCAGGCATATGGGGACACATTACTACATCGTTTATTTTATGTCCTCTGGGTTTCAGTGCTCTCGAGGGCTCTAGTCCTAGACTGAGGGAAAGAACAGACCAGAAGGACATTAACATTTATTGAGTTCTGATCCCGTGCCAGGCAGTGTGCTCTGGTTTAAATGATCTCATCTGGAATGTGGTAGAAATGTGAATGGAATTGTTTAAGATGTGGGATGAAATTTAAGTGTTCAAGCGATCTGTAACGTGACAAACTGTGGTCCCTGTTGTCTCCGCCCCCTTGGGTGTTCAGGCCCGCCTCAGCACAGTGGGGTGTCTGGGGCATGGCGCAGCCCAGCGTTCCTGGGAGAACAAGATGGTGATGTTGATCTCCATGCTCCAAGCAGTTTATACTTGAGAGGGATGCTAGGACCCGTTCACAGGTGGTGCAAGTGGCAAGGTATGACACGTGAACTAAGACGTTTCATAGTTCTGAAGTTGGGGGATCATTCCACTTTTGAAATCTAGGGCTAAATTCTGAGATGTGTATGGTACTGTGTCCTACTTGGATATTTGTGTCTGCTGAATAGTCATTCGCTGCTAGAACTAGAGAGAAGGTTTGTTTTATTCTAGTAGGCATATTGAATGTTTGTTATACTAGCTGTTCAAAAGGAATTTCTGTTTTTGCTCTCCAACTTTAATAGGGAAAAAATAAAATGGTGACTATAAATGGCACACAAAAGAAGGAGCAAGTGTACAAATTCGTTCCTTATAATTATTAAGAGCGGTAGACATAGACAGATAGATAGATAGATAGTAATGCATTTGGGGAACCATATAGTTGATGTTTTATAAACTATTGGAATGTCTGGCCAATAGATTTGTGTATAAAAACTTTAAAATTACATGAGAAACGGTGTCAGTTTGGTAGTGACCATGGGTGTCGTTCGAACACAATTTTTCCTTTGACAGAATAGGTCTGAGCTAGCCACATCACATAGAATGCCTGCAGTTCCACCTCTCAGGAAAAGGCTTAGGGTAAAGCAATGCTAGTGTGCCACGTCCCTGCAAGAAAAAGTGTTACCCAAATTCTATGAACCCGATATAGATCCGCTGCTAGGCTGTGGATCCAACAGGGGCGGGCACGTGTTTTGCAAAGTCAGCTTTAAAAAAAAGCCAAAGGTGGGTGCCTGGCTGGCTCAGTTGGTAGAGTGAGGGACTCGATCTCTGGGTGGTGATTTCAAGACCCCCCCTTCCCCGCTGGGCGTAGAGCCTACAATAAATAAATAAATAAATAAATAAATAAATAAATAAATAAAGCCAAAAGAAAATCAACTCTGCCATCTGGTGTGCAAACAGGTGACTGCAACTTCTTTTTCCTTCCAACAAAAGTAACACCCAATCCGGTTATTCTTGGTTTATGAAGGATCATGACCTGGTGATCTTCTAGCTGAGTGTTTTACCAGGTAGCTGAAGTCCGTGCCAGATTTTTCAAAAATTGTTTGTGGGAATGTTTCTAAAAGAATTGCTCAAGTAGTGCCTGCGGTGAACCCGCCCGCATCTTCAGTGGTTCAGTATGACTGTTAACGGCCTCACTGTGTGCAATTCAGAGATAACCTCGAGGTTAGATGAGATTTGGCCCTGCTCTACGTGGCCCCATGGGCTGTATGTTCCTCGTTTGCAGCACGCGGGTTTGGAATTCCTACTCTGCGCCCATCCCTGCCCTGCTCTGGGAGCTGGCCAGCCACCCGGACCAGGGTAACCAGAAACCTGAAGCCGCAGGGCAGAGATGGGTTGGACTGGAAACAGGTGGCCTCCAGATGCAGAGCCAAACCTGAAAAGGAGAGCAGAAAGTCAGCAGGGCAAATCAGCAGGGAACGGTCAGGGGCCAGAAGCAAGTAAGACACCAGACCAATTAAAACAGAGAGAAGGTTGAAGGGGAGACAAGAGAACTCTATCTTTGCTCTAAGGACTGTAGCCCAGAAGAAATTCTGCTGCGTTCTTGATGGGGGCTCCAGGTCACCTGTACAGGGCTTGTTCCAGACCCCGTCCTCTCCCTCGTGGCTGCCACCACAGGGGCTCTCAAACTTCTTAGGAAAGATAATCAGTCAGGAACAGATTACAAATGCAGATTCCCTGGCCAGGCTTTCTTGAGGGTCAGTAGGTCTGAGACGGGGCCTCCAAGTCTTCCTATTTTTGATAAAACCCACAGATGACCTTGATCCAGATGATACAAAAACCCCAAGCTGAGAAACAAAATCACTTCCCAAAATCCTATATTCCATGTTGTTTACTGCATGCCCGAAATGAGCAAGGAACGGCTCTGCAACATGCAAATTATGTGCGGCTTCTCACACGTGTTGACCTCTTTATCTAGAACCCTGTTCTCCTGAACCTTATTAATATCATGCAGAGATCCAGTGATGTTGTTAGGAAATATTTATTTGAAATAGTTCTCTTTTTTTTTTTTTTTGGAAACACTTCTTTAAAAATAAATAAAGTAAAGCTTGACACTTTTACCCCAGATGAAGCAACATAATGGTGAAATTATCCCTAATCGCTCTGACACTAGGGGTAAATTTGTAAAACAGAGGACTGAAATCAAGGAAATTAATTACATATTACAATTACAATACTTTCTGATAGATATTCAGCTTAGGGATTAGTACCTGTGTGCACATTTACTGAATTCTGCAAAACAATGTGTTTTTCCCCATCCCAGCTAGTCAGTTCCTAAATTTAATTTAATTTTAACAACTACTGAAGTGTCTTTAAAATCTCTCTATTTTGTCATCGTATGGAATCTGACAATGCAGAATGATTTTTCCTAACATTTTTTTTCCCACCCAAAGTACACATTTCATATAAAGAGGAAGAGAAATCAGTAGTTCTTTTCTCCTTGTGAATCATCAATAGGATAGATTGAAAGCAGTTTACATTTAGAGTTTTTGTTTCTTCAGCTGAAGTTTTGATGTAATTTTTAAATTGCTGGCTACAGATTGGGTGACCATGCATTCCGTTTTTTCCTGGGGGAAATCGTAGTTTACACCTGTTGGCTGGGGTCCTGTGTAATTAATGCCTCATTCACTCTAAAAAAAAAAATCTCAGTTTAGACGATTAATAATATATTTACCTAAAATTAACTAAATAGTATCAACTCACAGTAAATGAACAAAGAGGAAAAAAAGAGAGAGAGAGAGAGACAAACCCAAAAACAGACTCAACTATAGAGAACAAATTGGTGGTTACCGGAGGGGAGGAGAGAGGAGGGGAGGAGAGAGGAGGGGAGGTACGGAGATGGGTGAACAGGTGATGGGGATTGAGGAGCGCACTTGTCTTGGTGAACACGCGGCGATGTATGAAGTGTTGGCATCACTGAATTTTTCACCTGAAACTAATGCTGCACTGTATCTTAACTACACCGGAATCTTAAAAAATAGTATCAACTCACAAGTAAATAGTATTCTATTCTTCAGGTTTGATGAAACCTTCACTTTTCTTGTAAAAAAAAATGCTTTTTTATTTAAATGGAACATCTTGAATTGAGTATGTTGTAAAAAAGAAATAGATGCTTCTTTCTACGTAACTTCGGAAATAGCGTTCTAAAATACGGATTTTTGGAAAATTCTACCTTGGGCAGTTTTTACAGACAACCCATCCACTAGAACCCTCTAATTCTAGAAATAGAAAAGCTGGGTTTAACAAAAATAAGTTTGAAAACAATACTTAACTACCAGGCAGCAAGAACTGAGAAGCCCCTACTCCAGGCGAAAGACATGTCCAGAAAGGTAGGGCTGTCAAAGGTAGGACTCTGCTTTCTCACCTTAAGACACCTGTCTGCCCTCTCCGAGGGGAGGCTCGTGGGTCTGTCCGAATGCTGGGAGGCTGGGAGGCGAGAGTCAGGTCAGGACCCACCCAGGGGGAAAACCTACTACACACTTCAGGTTCTCGAGCAGGACCCTTGAAAGGTTACACCGTGGAAACATCATGATCCTGAGCTAGATCTGAGCTTTTAACAAGCCCAGATCCGAATCCAATTCTTCCCTGAGAGATCGAGTAGTATTTACTTACCGCCCCCTGCTTACCAGTAGCAAAGTAAATTCCAGTTCAGTTAGCATGAGGTCATCCTGCAGTAGGGTGGGCCCCTAACCAATGTGACCAGTTTCCCCCCAAAAAGGAGAATTTTGGCCTCAAACAGGCTCACGGGGAGGACAGGCTCACGTGAGCGTGAGGGCGGAGATCAGGGAGACGTCTACCAGCCAAGGCACGCCCCAAATTCCCAGCAAACCACCAGGAGCTGGTGGAGTCGCAGGAACAGAAAGAACCAATCCTGCCCACACTCCCAGCTTCCAGAACAGTGAGACAACATATTTCTGTTGCTTAAGGCACCTGGTTTGTGCTGCTCAGTCATGGCAGCCCTAGCAGACTGGTAGAGATGAGGAAGGTAACGACAAAGAAAACCGTGAGCCCTTCCTGTCCCTTGCTCAGTGCACACTGCTGTTGGCTGGCCTCTTCAACCCGAGAGCCCCTCAGGGCAGGCAGGGGACACAGAGGGAAGTCTGTTGGCCGGGAGCAGCAGTGTGACCTGGGGGCTGGCCTCGTGCTCCCCTCTGTTTTCTGGCCACGCACTGGTTTCTGGAAGGTATTCTTCAGACCTCCAGAAACTGACGAGTGGCATTTACCATAACTGAGGAAGGTGAGGCTTGGCCACGGAGCCCTCGGGTGCAGGGAATGCAGCTGCGCCGAGAGAAGTCTCAGCCCGGTGGGAGCACCCTACGGAGCTGCGGGTCAGTGTGAGGTGCTCCTCCACTCCTCTGCCTCCCGCCGTCCCCTGGGCTCTAGTGATCAGCGGCTCGCCTCTCAGCTCCGAAGTCAGGCTTTAGCGGCTACGCTGGGGCAATGGGACGAATCCCGTGAAGAACCTCTCCTCACAGTGAGCACGACGCTCAGCTTTCTTAGTAAGGGCTCTGGAGAGACAGTAGGGAGGTGCAGAGGAAGGGGCTTCTCTTGCTGGCCCCGGGGCGCTGCACTCACGGTCAATGACGAGCTTGCGGGAACAGTGGTGATGCTCTGCGGCAGCCGCATGCCCAGAATGTGCCCTTGCAGCCCCACCGGGCCCGCTGACCCCCCCGGTGCTGGGGGCTCTGGCTTCCCCCCACAGCAGCACCCCGTTGCCTGCAAGCCTGTGAATCTTCTCACCGCCCTGGCTCACCTGCACCCCGGGTCGTCCCTGCTTACCCAGGGACTGTGGACTGACTCCTCCCTGGGCAGCCCTGCCAACTGCTCCGCCATCCATACTTTCCCCCTGGAGTCTGTACCCAACCTGGGGTGGGGACCTCAGTCCACGTTCATCCGTCCTTGGGCACTCCCCTGCAGCTCTGCAGAACCACCAAGAAATCTCTCGACATCTTATATTTATCTTCCAAAATCATAGCTTAACAATTCCTCCAACTAAACCTCCCCAGTTTAAACTGCCACGTGGTCGGTCCTGTGTCCTGATAGGACCCAGGCTGATACACCCTGGAAGGCAGGCACGGCTCTGCACCCATTTTCACACGAAATGACTGATGCTCAAAGAAACGGACGGAAAGCCACTCAGCTCTGGCCCTTCCGCAATCCGGGATTCCCCCGACTGGAGGTCCACCCAGCACAGGGGTGCTGCAAGTGTGCCCCGCCGGGGTCGGAGTGCCTCAGTGGGGCCTGAGCTATGGGACTGTTCCTCCTAAGGTATGGGACTGTTCCTCCTAAGGGATGGCGCGTGCTGTTTTATTTATTTGCGTAATTAAACTGTTCCTCAAGAGCATGATTGGGTCCCTGGGACGCAAACCCCTGCCCTTCAGGCAGGGCTGGAGGGACAAGTTAGCTGGATAACCCTCTGACTGTTTCGTGTAGTCACTCAAACGCATTTATTCAGTAACATTTCCTCGTTTCTCCCCCAAGTCAGTAGCAGAAGAGGAACTTCTAAGGAAACGAATAAGGCGCGTCTAACTCGTCGCGGAAACACCACGGCCACGCTCCTTGCTTCACTTAGCAGTGTGGGCTCTGGGGCTGTGTCTGCTCGGGCTGCTACAGCAAGAATACCATAGCCCGGGGGCTTGACCAACGGTCATGTATTCATCACGTTCATGGTTCTGGAGGCTGGCTCGTCCAGGATCAGGGAGCTGGCAGACCCTGTGTCCGCTGAGACCTGCTGCCTGGCTTGGTGACAGCTGTGCCCACACGGCTGAGACAGAAATGGTTTCTCTCATGGCTCTTCTTATGAAGGCCCTAATCCTACCACGGGGGCTCCACCCTCATGACCTAATCTCCTCCCCAAGTCCCTGCCTCCTACCATGGTTACATTTGGGGTTTGATGGCAACATGTGAATTGGGGAGGACACATTCAGTCCACAGCAGGGGAGATGGTTCATCTCCTGTGAACTTGCCTGGGCCGTGGCGCCCAGAGCTTCGGTGATACCTGATCTAGGTGTTGCCTGGAGGTGCTTCGTACATGTGCTTAGTCAGCACCTATGACCAGCTGAGGGGCGCCCGGGTGGCTCAGTCTGGTAAGAGTCCGACTCTCGGTTTCAGCTCAGGTCATGATCTCAGCGTCATGAGACCGAGCCCCCTCCCACGCCCCAGCTCCACGCTCAGCACAGAGTCTGCTTGAGATTCCCTCCCTCTCTCTCTGCCCCTCCCCCCACTTGCACATGCTCTCTCTCTTTCTCAGAATAAATAAGTAAAATCTTTAAAACACATCTATAATCGTTGACTGACTAAAGCAGATTACCCTCTATAGGCAATCAGGGTGGGCCTTGTGCAATCAGTGCAAGTCCTTGAGGGCAAAAGCTGAAGGTTTTTTTGTTTGCTTGCTTGCTTGTTTGTTTGTTTGTTTGGAGAAGAAAGAATTCTGCTTCCAGACTATGACATAGAAATCCTGAGTATGTTTCTAGCCTGCGGGCTTGCTCTACAGATTTCAGACTGGCCAGTCCCCACAACTGCATAAGCCAATTGCTTAAAATAACTCTTTTTATATTTCTCCCGGAGGTTCTTTCTTGGGAGACCCCTGGCTGATGCAGTGGACAATGGCCATCTAGAAGACGGTCAGGCAGTCCTGGGGGAAGGACCCAGCAGCTGGCATTTCCGGAAGTGTTTCAGTCGTTAAACCCTGGGCATGGCCAAATCGGGAGGAAGCTTCCAGGTCAATTCTTAGCATCAGCTGGAGAGTCTTTGAAGGATGAGGAGGAAAGTGTGTCCAATGATGGAGGACAGAGGGGGTTCAGTGCCTCCCTGTAGAGAAATACAACATGGCCCGAGTAGCCCATCCTGGGGGGGCTCTGGGCTGGAGAGACTCCAGGGCTTTGAGGGGACTGGGTGACCCACAGTGAGCCCAGGGACTCCAGCGCCATCTTGTCACTGGCCAGGGGGAGGAAGGGTCTAGTGAATAAAAATAAATCTCTGGGCACCTTCGCGAGGTCTCGAACTACAGAAAGATTGACTAAGCCCTTGGTTCCGGTACAGTTCAGAAGAGTTACGCCACAGGACTTGAGAGCTCTAGAGAAATTGTATTTAACAACGTGTGCCAAACCTTTAAACCCGAGGTCAGCAGACCATGGCTTGTGGATCAAATCTGGCATGGCTCTTATTTTTGTGTGTTCTTTTGCAAGAGGGGTTTTTACATTTTTTAAAGAGTTGGGGGGACAAACCAAAGAGTACTTTTTATAAATATTCTATGGAGTTCAGTTATCAGTGTTCACAAAGTTTTATCGGAACACACCTTTTCCTTTATATATAGTCTTCGGCTGCTTTTGCAGTATGTGACAAAACTGAGTAATTGGGGCAGACGCCACATAGCACAGAGACGTGGTTACTATCTGGTGGCTTACAGAGGAAAGTTTGCGGACTCCTGCACTGAGCCATCCCAGAACCTCTAGTGTCTCTGGCAGGGTTATGATCAGTGTGCCAGCTCATAGGTCCGTAGTGTGAGCAGTTCGTAAATGCATAAACATACAGATACGTCAACACACATACACGCACATACACAGAGATACATAAAATCTTAGCTGTTTTCATTTCAACTCAGGAAAATTCCAAGAAAAACATTAAATAAACAATAAAAAATATTTTAATTAAAAAAATGGCTTCCTGACTCAACGTGGAACATGCCGACAAACTAGAGAAAATCCTGAACTCTATATTGAAGGCTCGCTGGGTGCTTTGAGCTTATTGCCACGTGGCCACTGAATGACGTTCAGAAGGGGCAGAGGATTACTGAAGACTGGTTTCACAGGTGGCAACACCAAGACCAAAATCAAGACACACTTTCACCTGTCAAGGGCACAGAACCAGGGACCGAAGGGGTTCCCCTTTCCTCGCACTCTCCAATGACATCGTGAGCATAGGTGAATTGAAGACCCTTCCTCCGCGGAGAGATCAAACACAACATTGTCTCACACTTGGCACTGCCAAATGCAACACTCTCCCCAGTAGTTCTGAAGTTCAGGGGCCACCCGAGTGGAATTTAGAAGAGAAAGGGAACAGCAAGCATAGTTGGTCTCCTGTTCCAGGTCCTGGCCCCTTCTCTCTTGTCTTCGGCTTGGGAGACTGGAGCCATAATTTTGTAATGAACCTCCAGCTAGCTGAGTACATTCGTCTTCTGCAATTGGAAGAATGCATCTGACATAGGTGGGGTATATGAATCCAGGATATGGAGGAGCTTTAAAAGTCCTTAATATCGCCTGGCAAAAAGCTCTAGTCGGACAGAACAAGACGACAGACTATATACTGATGCCTCCTGAAGCCCCAAGAGTTCAGGGCTTGGTTTCTTGTGGTCTGTCTGTGTCTTGATCTCTGAGGTCTGGGGGCACTTCTCTCCTCCTGCTGGTACAGAGTCAGGGCACAGAATCCAAGCACAATGCACAATGATGGAAAGAAGTGAATTCATTTTCTAATAATGCATCAGTTTAAACAAGTGACTCTTTTTCATAAAATGGAGATAATTAAGAGAAAATATTAGCTTATTTGATTTATTCATTTTGGTTATATACTTTTTATTTTTTTAAATATATTTTGTGATTTAAAATGACATTAACAAGAGAAATGAGCGTAACAGGAAATGAGCCACTGCAGAGCTTGGCCTGCTGATCTAAGGACCAGGTAATGGCCCTCAACAGTGACCGCTAGGAAATGCCGGGCCTTCCAGCACGATAGTGCTATCTTATGCAGACTGAATAAGTAGAGTGACTCTTCAGCTTTTCCTGTTTTCATCCTAGGTGTTAACAATTCAATTTCACTTTCTTGCAATGATTAAGTCTAGTTTTGATGACATTCTCCCTGCAAGTTACTTCTCCTTGAGTAGCAAGTTAATGCAGGGTCTACTGCACCTTGGCCCCGGTGGCCTCCGTTAATATTTGATTAGTGAATAAATGAATAAGTGGGTCAATAAGCCAATCTAGATGTCGGGGCTCTGACATCAGCTGGAGGAGAGCAGAAGGAGCAGCCTTTGAAGCTGGCAGCGTGTCAGCAGGCTGGCAGGGGGCCAGGTAATTGTCCTGGCTTGGTCTCCCGGAGATGGTTTCAATGACACACTTCCATAGTGCGTGGAGAACTGAGGTGGGGGAGAAGTCATTTCTCCCCCCACCTTTTTTTTTTTTAAAGGTTTTATTTATTTATTTAAGAGAGAGAGCGAGACAGAGTGAGTGAGGGAGAGAGCAGGAGCAGGGGAGGGGGAGAGGGGAGGAGGCAGAAGCAGACTGCCCACTGAGCAGAGAGCCCACTATAGGGCTTGACTCCAGGACCATGACCTGAGCAGAAGGCAGATGCTTGACTGACTGAGCCACCCAGGTGCCCTGAAAAGTCATTTCTTAATTCACATTTAGAAACAGAGCGAGTAGCACGCGCCTTCCCTCCCGGAGCTCTGCTGTGTCCTGGCCCCATCACGGCTGCTTCTCGTTTGTTCGTTTGTGTTGATTCTCTTGCCGCTGCATCCTTGCCCTCGGGATCAAGGAAGACATTTGTCCGGGTGTGCTGGGCGTTCCCTAACCTCCTCCCTGTGCCATGCGGCAGCCCAGCCTAGGAAGGGTTTCAATCAGGAACCTTCTCAGCCCACGTTGCAGAAAGCAGGTGCAAAGAGCCCTTATGACATAGAAATCTCCTAAGGCAAACTTGACAGGAGCCAGACGGTGTTGCCACAGTGCAGTCTGTCTGCGGCTGAAGTATTTATGGAAGAAGAGCTATCTACTGTCACGTCATTCTTGACGGGGGGCATCTGCCCCAGGCCACATTTGTTGATTTGCTGCCATCCACACTGGGGTACAGGCTGGAGACCAGCCTTGTCCCCTCATCCATCACAGCCCGCACAACACCAGTTCCTGTCTTTCTAAATCCAAAGTGTCTGATCGGCCATGTCCTCCTCTCCAGCCGTCTGAAGAGATTGGAGCCTAGACATCCAGTGGCCAAGCACTAGGCCTGTGACTCCAGGTTCCATGACTTCACTTATGTGTGACAAGGCCCAACCGAGATACCTTAAAAAGCATGATGGAAAACAGGGACAGAATTACATACCATAAAGGCACCATCAGGGAGAAATTTTCCTTTACAATTAAATGATTTGCTTCCAGGTTATTCTACATTACTTGAAGTTGTTGGAAGCACAGACCTGTAAGTTCTGCCCTTGAAATCTTGTTCAGTCGTCACACCCACAAATGAGGCAGATGACATCACAGTTGGTACTTGAGCAGCTGTGTCCCTTGACGTTGAGGATCCCGACACCCAGCTGGGAAGTCTGGCTTCAGGGATCCAAGACGGCGAGACCCAGAGCCTCTGCGCCTGTGTGGTCAGCGTGGAAAGGGGGTCCTGAGAAAGTGCCTAGAGCAGGGCCTGGCACGGAGTGGACACTTGGTAACCACGGCCTGTTATAACATAATTTGTCTCTATAAGATAACTTCTAAGATAAGATATTGATAGATTCAGGGGCAACTGACCAGTAGCAAACTACACCGCATTTTAGATTCGTTCACAGGCTCTGGTGATTCAAGACACCCAACTGAACGGAGCCCATCTGAGAGCAGCAGGAGGACGGGGGCTGGGACCACAGAGCCACCCCTTGCATTTTAAAAGGTGGTGGGCTTTTCTCCTCCGCTGCCAGGAAACTCACTGAAGCTTGTGCTTAACTAGCAAAACACTGCTTGTTGGGGACACAGAGTTTTCACTTCACTTAGCATCTAAATTGTGTTTCTTCTAGCCGTACATGTTACGGCTCCTCCTTGATCTAAGTCTTCATGAGGTGGGACGTCTTATATTTAGTATATCTGATGTGAAATTCTACTAAACATGTGACACAGGTATTAATTTTTATGATCTCTTTTAAAGCTCCCCTTATTGAGTATCCAAGAATATTCTAGATAGGCCCCTCTCCGTGCTCAGTGAATGGACAGTGGCACCAGGCAGAACTGACTTCGAATCCTGTCTTTGAGATTTCTTCGGAGCTGTGAGCATTTGGGCAGCTCGCGTGGCCTCACGGAGCTCTGGCTCGGATGCCCCGTGTCTGCCCCATAGCCTGATGGTGAGGGTACCGATCATCACGTGAAGCACCTGGCGCAGCCCTCGCGCAGGATGCAGGGAAAATGATCCCACCAGTTCCTTTCCTTAGCTCTCTGCTTCTGCCTATTTTGCTTTTCTTGTTTTTCTTGCGGTGTCCCCCGACAGAAGCTAATAACATGTAGACGGCATCCTGAGACTGTTGTCCTGAAGCCCCTCCCACCCCATGAAACACCTGGATTACGCTTCTCCCTCCTTTTTTCATGCCTCAGCTGGGTTCCTGGCCGGGAGAGACAGCAGCCTTCTTAGGGAGGCAGAGTGCCCGCGCTGACGTGGGCGCCATCTCCTGGTCATCTTCGGGAGGTACACACATATTTTCTCAGGGCTTTCTAACGACCAGAAATGTGAAATTCAAGTACTATTACTAAACACATTGGTGTAAAAATAGGCAGAGTAGCAACTCAAATAGTTCGCAAGTTCTTTGTATCTTGGCATCTCTGTTTAAACTTATAGCAATACCATGGAGGAGAGATGAAATTATATAATTCTTTGTCTATCTTACAAAATGACTTTTTTAAAAAATGTTTTTTTATTGTTAGTCACCATACAGTACATCCCTGGTTTTTGATGTAAAGTTCGATGATTCATTAGTTGCGTATAACACCCAGTGCACCATGCAATATGTGCCCTCCTTACTACCCATCACCGGCCTATCCCATTCCCCCACCCCCCTCACCTCTGAAGCCCTCAGTTTGTTTCTCAGAGTCCATAGTCTCTCATGCTTCATTAC
Organism: Ursus maritimus; assembly: GCF_017311325.1. NCBI lineage: Eukaryota > Metazoa > Chordata > Mammalia > Carnivora > Ursidae > Ursus > Ursus maritimus. Next base: position 81,556,943 of record NW_024426774.1, read on the forward strand.
CCCTTCTGATTACCCCCCTTTCTCTATCCCTTTCTTCCCCTACCGATCTTCCTAGTTCTTATGTTCCATAGATGAGAGAAATCATATGATAATTGTCTTTCTCTGCTTGACTTATTTCACTTAGCATTATCTCCTCCAGTGCCGTCCATGTTGCAGCAAATGTTGAGAACTCGATTTTTCTGATAGCTGAGTAATATTCCATTGTATATATGGACCACATCTTCTTAATCCAGTCATCTGTTGAAGGGCATCTCGGTTCCTTCCATGATTTAGCTATTGTGGACAATGCTGCTATGAACATTGGGGTGCATATGGCCCTTCTCTTCACTACGTCTGTGTCTTTGGGTTAAATACCCAGTAGTGCAATGGCTGGGTCATAGGGTAGCTCAATTTTTAACTTTTTAAGGGACCTCCACACTGTTTTCCAGAGTGGCTGTACCAACTTGCATTCCCACCAACAATGTAGGGGGATCCCCTTTCTCCACATCCTCTCTAGCAATTGTTGTTTTTTGCCTTGTCAATTTTTGCCATTCTAACTGGCGTAAGGTGGTATCTTAGTGTGGTTTTGATTTGAATTTCCCTGATAGCTAATGATTTTGAACATTTTTCCATGTGTCTGTTAGCCATTTGTACGTCATCATTGGAAAAGTGTCTGTTCATATCTTCTGCCCATTTTATGATTTATTTGTTTCTCGCGTATTGAGTTTGAGAAGTTCTTTGTAGATCTTGGATACCAGTCTTTTATCTGTACTGTCATTTGCAAATATATTCTCCCATTCCGTGGGCTGCCTCTTAGTTTTTTTGACTGTTTCCTTGGCTGTGCAGAAGCTTTTTATCTTGATGAAGTCCCACAAGTTCATTTTATCTTTTGTTTCTCTTGCCTTTGGAGATGTGCCATGAAAAAGGTTGCTTTGGCCGATGACGTAGAGGTTGCTGCCTATGTTCTCTCTAGGATTTTGATGGATTCCTGTCTCACATCGAGGTCTTTCATCCATTTGGAGTTTATCTTTGTGTATGGTGTGAGAGAGTGGTCAAGTTTCATTCTTTTGCATGTAGCTGTCCAATTTTCCCAGCACCATTTATTGAAGAGACTCTTTTCTCCACCGGATGTTTTTTCCTGCTTTATCAAAGATTAGATGCCCAAAGAGCCAAGGGTCCATTTCTGGCTTCTCTATTCTGTTCCATTGGTCTATGTGTCTGTTTTTGTGCCAGTACCATGCTGTCTTTGTGATCACAGCTTTGTAGTACAGCTCGAAATCCGGCATTGTGATGCCCCCGGCTTTGTTTTTCCTTTTCAACAGTTCCTTGGTGATTCAGGGCCTTTTCTGGTTCCATACAAATTTAAGGACTATTTGTTCCAGTTCTTTGAAAAATGTCATTGGTATATTTTGATCAGGATAGCATTGAAAGTGTAGATTGCTCCAGGTAGCATGGACATTTTAACTATGTTAATTCTTCCAATCCATGAGCATGGAATATTTTTCCATCTTTTTGTGTCTTCTTCAATGTCCTTCAAGAGTGATTTATAGTTTCTAGAATATAGGTCCTTTACGTCTCTGGTTAAGTTAATTCCAAGGTAACGTATGGCTTTTGGTACTATTGTAAATGGGATGGATTCCCTAATTTCTCTTTCTTCAGTCTCATTATTCGTGTATAGAAATACAACTGATTTCTGAGCATTGATTTTGTATCCCGCCACATTACTGAATTGCTCTATAACTTCTAACAGTTTGGGAGTGGCTTCTTTTGGGTTTTCCATATAGAGTATCATGTCTTCTGCGAAGAGAGACAGTTTGACTTCTTCTTTGCCGATTAGGATACCTTTTATCCCTTTTTGTTGTCTGATTGCTGTTGCAAGAACTTCTAGTACTATGTTGAATAATAGTGGCGAGAGTGGGCATCCTTATCGTGTTCCTGATCTTAAGGGAAAGGCTTCCAGCTTTTTCCCATTGAGAATGATATTTGCTGTAGGCTTTTCATAGATGGTTTTTATGAGATTGAGGAATGTACGCTCTACCCCTACACTCTGAAGGGTTTTAATCAGGAAAGGATGCTGTATTTTGTCAAATGCTTTTTCTGCATCTATTGAGAGAATCGTATGATTTTTGAATTTTTCTTTCTGGATAAAATCTGTGACATTGATTGATTTGCAAATGTTGAACCACCCTTGCATCCCAGGGATGAATCCCACTTGGTCATGATGGATAATCCTTTTAATGTACTGTTGGATTCTATTAGCCAGGATCTTGTTGAGGATTTTGGCATCCATATTCATTAGGGAAATCGGTCTGTAATTCTCCTTTTTGATGGGGTCTTTGCCTGGTTTGGGGATCAAGGTAATATTGGCCTCATAGAATGAGTTTGGTAGCTTTCCTTCTGTTTCCATTTTTTGAAATAGCTTTAGGAGAATAGGTATTATTTCTTCTTTGAATGTTTGGTAGAATTCCCCAGGAAAACCCTCCGGGCCTGGAGTTTTGTTTTTTGGAAGGTTGTTTATCACTGTTTCAATCTCTTCATAATTAATTGGCCTGTTTAAAAAATCAATTTCTTCCTGTTTCAGTCTTGGTAATTTATAGGTTTCCAGGAAGTTCTCCATCTCTTCCAGATTGCTTAATTTATTGGCATAAAGCTGTTGATAAAAGTTTCTGATAATCCTTCCAATTTCATTGGTGTTGGTTGTGACCTCTCTTTTTTCATTCATAATTTTATTAATTTGGGTCCTTTCTTTATTCTTTTGGATAAGTCTTGCCAGTGGTCTGTCAATTTTATTAATTCTCTCAAAGAACCAGCTTATACTTCTGTTGATCTGCTCTACTGTCTCCTGATTTCTAATTCATTGATTTCTGCTCTAATCTTGGTCAACTGCTTCCTCGTGCGTGGATTAGGCTTGTCCCTCGGTTGCTGTTCCAGCTTCTTGAGGTGAGAATATAGATACTGCATTTTAGATTTTTCTATTCTTTTGAGTGAGGCTTGGATGGCTATGTATTTTCCCCATAGGACTGCCTTTGCAGTATCCCATAGGTTTTGGACTGTTGTGTTTTCATTCTCATTGGTCTCCATAAATTGTTTAAATTGATTTTTGATTTCCTGGTTTATTGAATCATTCTTGAGCAGGATGGTTCTTAGTCTCCAAGTGTTTGAGTTTCTTCCAAATTTTTCTTTGTGGTTGAGTTCCAATTTCAAAGCGTTGTGGTCTGAGAATATGCAGGGCATAATTTCAGGCTTTTGGTATTGGTTGAGACCTCTTTTGTGTCCCAGAACATGGTCTATTCTTGAGAATGTTCCATGGGCATTAGAATAGAATGAGTATTCTTTGGTTCTGGGGTGTAGTGTTCTATATATATCTTTGAGGTCCAACTCGTGGAGTATGGCATTCAAAGCCCTTGTTTCTTTTTCGATTTTCTGCCTGGGTGCTCTGTCTATTTCTGATAGTGGAGTGTTGAGGTCCCCTACTATTAACGTATTTTTATCTGTATGTCTCTTTATTCTGGTTAAGAGTTGGCTTGTGTATCTTGCTGCTCCCCTATTGGGGGCATATATATTTATAATTGTCGTATCCACTTGCTGGATGCATCCTTTAAGAATAATATAGTGCCCTTCTGTGTCTCTAACTATAGTCTTTAGTTTAAAATCCAATCTGTCAGATATGAGAATTGCTACCCCAGCTTTCTTTTAAGGTCCATTGGCATGAAAGATGGTATTCCATCCCTTTACTTTCAGTCTGAATGTATCTTTAGGTTCAAAATGAGTCTCTTGTAGACAGCAAATGGATGGGTCATGTCTTTTTATCCAATCTGCAACCCCATGGTGTTTTATGGGAACATTTAGGCCATTTACATTGAGACTGATTATTGAGAGATATGATTTTAATGATGCCATGTTGCCAGTAAAGTCTTTGTTTCTATAGATTGTGACTTTCTGTTCTGTATCACTCTTGGGGCCTTTTTACTTTTATAGAACCCCCCTTAATATCTCCTGTAGGGCTGGTTTCGTGGTTACGAAATTGGTCAATGACTGGCGATTCTGGAAGGTCTTTATCTCTCCATCAATTCTGAATGACAGCCTTGCTGGATAAAGGATCCTTGGCTGCATGTTTTTCTCTGAAAGCTTTAAAATTGCCCCCCCCCTTTCTCTCATTCCAGGTCTGTGTAGACAGGTCTGACGTAATTCTGATACCTGTGCCTTGGTACATGAGAAATTTCTTTGCCCTGGCCGCTTTCAATACTGTATCCTTGTATCTAATATTTGCGAATTGCACTATGACGTGACGTGGCGTAGGTTTGTCGTGGTTGAGCTTGGGAGGGGTCCTCTCTGCCTCTTGGACACGAATGTTTGTTTCCCTTGCTAGATTAGGGAAGTTTTCAGCTACAATTTGTTCAAATATCTCTTCTAGACCTCTGTTTTTCTCCACCCCCTCGGGGATGCCGATGATTCTGACATTGGAACGTTTCATTGAGTCAGTAATCTCCCGTAACCTACATTCCTGAGCATGGATTTTTTTGAGTCCAGATTCTATTTTAGCTTTTTCTTCTACTAACCCATCCTCCAATTTGCTGATACGTTCTTCTGCCTCATTCACCATGGCTGTCAGAGCCTCTAGTTTTGACTGCATTTGGCTCATAGAATTTTTAATTTCTGCCAGATTCGCTCTCATTTCCATCCTTAGAGATTCTATATTCTCATTAACATTTTCGTTAATACTTTTTTCAAGTCTACACATCATCTTGACCATTGTTACTATGAATTCCATTTCTGATAATTTGGTTATATCCATATCCATTAGTTCTGTGGCAGAGGCCACAGACTCATTGTCTTTTCTTTGCTGGGGGGACTTCTCCTTCTCGTCATTCTGATGAGGAGAGGTTGTGGGGTTGTCCAGAGCCCAAATTATTGACCGGGACCCAGGCCGTGTGCCCTTGTTTTATAGGGATCTTAGGGATGTGGGCTTCTTGATTTTTCAACCTGCCTTCTGGGGGAGGGGCCGCCGGGCCGATACTCAGGCAACCCTGTTTGGGTAGAGTCTCCGTGTCCCCTGCGAGGGGGGATAGGGATGGGTACGCTGTGAGCCGGTATTTCCAGGCTTTTGTTCTCTGGCGGCTTTCCCTGGCGGTTTGCTGTGCCTCTTCTGAGAGTCAGAGCAGCAGTGGCCGAATCTCAGCCTCTGTCTCAGAACAGAGGGATCGCGGACTGTTCTCCACTGATGTTCTGGCCAGTTTAACTCTGTTTCTGTTGGTGCTGCTCAACCCTGCAGCGTCCAGGGATGTGCACCCCACACCCGGTGTCCCAGCCCTCACTTCCAGGGCCGGGGCGTCTCTGTCCTTTGTGTTTCTAACACCGCCAGCCGCCAGCTGCCGCCAGCCGCCCTGCGCACTCTGGAGCTCCGGCCCTCAGTCTGGTGGCGCGCGCTCCCGGCTCACCGGTCTCAGTCCGCTCTCTCGCATGTGCCGTCCGCGAGTCCGCCCGCTCCCCCGTGCAGGTGGCTACCGCTTCCCGGTGCCCAAACGCAGTGGCTTCCTCCCCCTTCTGTTTATCTTCCGATATCTGTGTGCGGTATCACGGCTCCCCACTTCGTACCTCAATACTCAGCGCTGGAGGTGTTCAGTTGTAGAGATCCAGATGTATATTCCTGTGTCTCAGGCTGGTTCCGTGGTTGTTTAGGCTGGTCTGGTACCTATCCAGCTTGACTCAGGGGACCGGCTGAAAAAGGGGTCCCCTACTCCTCCGCCATCTTAACTCCTCCTCACAAAATGACTTTTATCTGAAGAGTTGAGTTTTTTTTTAAAAGTGGTTAAAATGTTGTAGAAAGCAGCAAATGATGATTCGACATCATTGATATGAACGTTTTGGATCGGATGGGCATGTTAGTGATGTTGAATGAGGTTTACTTCTCCTACTCCCCAATCCCCCTGAAAGCAAAGCAGAACCATTCATAGATGTAGGAAAGCTTTCTTGGTAGTGATGATGTTGCCTCCCTGAACACTGCATTTCTTCATGAACCAGGTGGTACGTGTGAGGGGAATGCACTCACTGGACACCCTCTTTGGATGCCCACCACCTCTCTCTTCAGGAAAAACCTGGGCCAGCCATTCCAACAAAGCGACATCTGGATGCTTGGGTAATGTCAGGTAACCATGGAGCTGACCTTTTCTTCCACCCCTCAAAGCACCCCAGAGAAGAATCCTTTCCAAGGGCAGGAGACCTTGGTGGGGAGAGCAGACAAACAGTGCAAGGAGGCAGAAAGGAACCGCCTCCAGAAACGTGCCATGAGGGAAGCTGGTTACCACCCCGGAAGTGGAAGCCCTTCTTGTACCGCCAAGATGGAGCCTGTCTTGGGAATGACACAGCCAAGAAGTCACCCAGTCCTGCCCGTGAAATCAAGCTGCCCCCAGCGAGTGAGACACCAGCGGGATCATTGAGAAAGTCCCTAGAATCTTATCTACATGAAGCATAGGGTGTGCGACTGTCACTTCCACCCACACCCCAACCTCACTCACCACAGCTTGTTGGAGTTGTACAGGACAGTGTCTTCAGCTCTTCAACCATAGATAAGTTGAGGTTTTTTGGGTACCCGAGTCCCTCCTTAAATGTCCTTTGAAGTCAGCACACCACATTGCTCTGTGGTGCACGGACAACTTCCTGGTAGGAACAGGAAGACATTTTCTCCCTTACACACAAATGGTAAGGGTCTATGATCACATTAACTCGGTGACAGATAGCTACTAATGAATAACTATTGTCATGTAAGCCTCAAAAGTTTGATAGAATGTTCTCAACTTAGCTGTTTTATTTTTCATCATTCCTAAGGCAAGTTACTTCATTCAGTTTGTTATAAAGGTACATTTCAGCATTAATCCATCTTGGCCATTATACCATGAACTAGAATGGATAAAGCAAGGCTTTCAATGGATATTTATTTAATTTTGAGAGAGAGAGAGAGAGAGAGAGCACGAGTGCGTGTGGACTTGTGTGTGGTGGCGGGGCGGGGGGGAAGAGCAGAAGGAGAGAGAGAGAATCTCTAGCAGTTTTCCTGCTAAGCATGGAGCCCGAGGTGGGGGGGGGCTGATCACATGACCCTGAGATTGTGGTCTGAAATGAAATGAAATCAAGAGTCCTGTGCTTAACTGAAGAGCCACCCTGGCGCCCCTCTAGGGACATTTTCCATTGAATTTTTGTTTATATGTTTGTTTAATGGCTGAGGCCAGTTTTTGATCTGCTTAATTTACATTCTTTCTTGGATAAAATCCTTCCAGCCAAGACTGTATCCCCTGTGGCTATAGATCGCTGCATCCACACCCTGGCAGCAGTTCTTACCTATTCACATGGAAACTTCGCTTTGCTTCTCCAGCCCAGGCCTGCCTGGAGCTCCGGAGCCATCCAAACGTCAGCCTGCCTACTCAGCATCACCTCCTGGATTTTGCAAACTCAACATACTCACAACCAGTTTCATGGTTTTTCCTCCCCTTTGTGCCCCTCCCACTGCCACCGCAGCCCCTCCCACTCGTTATACACCAAACCTGTGTTCCTGTTTCACCAGGAAGTGGCACAAGCCAAGAACCTAGCAGGGCTCCCGGGGCTCCACCCTTTCTTACAGCCACGCATTCAGTTCAAGTCCATATCTGTTCATTGTAATTCGCAGTTGACTCTTTCCTCTCCAGCTTCACGACTGTCACCCTAGTCCTATCATTTCTTTTTTCAAATGATTTTAAATTATTTTTTAAGATTGTATTTATTTATTTGAGAGAGAGACAGAGAGAGCACGAGCAGGGAGAGGAGTGGAGGGAGACGGAGAGGGACAAGCAGATTCCCCGCTGAGCACAGAGTCCATCTCACCCATCTCGGGGCTTGATCCCAAGACCCTGAGGTCTTGAGCTGAAGTCAGATCCAGGTGCCCCAGTCCTATCATTTCATGGTTTTTAAATACAATTTTAATTTTTAGCATATATTTTAATTAGTAATACAAAGATTTAAGACCCCAAATCAGAAGGTATAGAACAGTATGTGCTGAAAAATCTCCTTCCTGCCAGTCCCCTAGCCAACCTGTAACTGTCCCCCACACAACTCAGCCTCCTGGTCCTTGTGTGTCGTTCCAGAGAGTGTAACATATCCGATTACTGCACTAGGCATCTGGGTTTATTTTAATTAAATAATTTATTTGGTGTTCATTCCACAAAGAGCTTCTTTAGTCTTTGAACAGTTACATATCATCCTATTAAGAAATAAACTGCAATTGAACTAGTCTGTTATTAATAGGTATTTTGGTCATTGCCAGTTTTTCCATATCCAGAAGTGAAGTTACTAGATTAACTAAGAGCAAAGCTGCCATCATTTTTCCTAGAAGCAAGAGCTTCCTAGCTGGTGTTCACTCACCTACTCTTTTCTTTTTTTAAGGTTTTATTTTTAAGTAATCTCTACACCCAACGTGGGGCTGGAACTTACAACCCTGAGAACAAGAGTGATGTGCTCTTCCAACTGGGCCAGCCAGGTGCCCCTCCCTCATTTACTCTTGACCTCCTGTGATCTTTACTCTACTCTACAGCTAAAGTAATCATTTTTCCATACGGGTGTCCATTGTTCCAGCACCATTTGTTGAAAAAGACTTTTCCCTCATTGAATTGCCTTACACCATTGCCTAAAACCTATTAGCTCTACCTCTCTTTGTATTGATCTCTATATGGATCTCTATTTCTGCCTCTGAACTCTACTTTGATACATTGACCTACATGTCTACCCATACATATATTTCACAATCTCGATTACTAAAACTCTTGCTGTTGTGAGTCTTTTATATTTCAATATAATTTTAGAATTAGCTTGTCAATTTCTATTTTTAAAAAAAATCCCATTGAGATGTGGATTGGGACTGTGTGGAATTGATATAGATCAAGTTGATGATTTGGGGGAAAATCAACTTGGGCAGAATTATATCTTGCTAATATCAAGTTCTCCCATAGATGGCATTATATATACCACTATTTTTATGTAGGTCTTCTTTAGCTTCTTGCATTGATATTTTATATTCTGTAGGTCATAGAAGCAGCAACACCCCAGCAGCAACAGCGCAACTAGGGCCATGTCTTGGTCCTGGCTCCCCATCTCCAACAAGGGGAATGGGGCCCCTTAGAGTATGGGTTGACTCCAGGGTTGGGGCATAGACAATACAAGGAGGAAGAAGAGGGAGGAGAAAGAGCATAAGGAGGAGAGGGGAGGGAGGGGATGAAGGAGGGGGAGAAGGAGGAACAAATTGGAACAATTTGAGGGACAAAATAAAGTTTTAAAATATTGGATTATAATGCAAAGAATAAAAAAAATATTTCTAAGTCCACATTGGTATCAGTATGTTATTAAATAATAGGGCATAAGAGACAAATCTTCCCTATAGAAAATTGATAAATAATAATTATTAGTACAAATAATTAACTAGTAATATAAACAATACATGATATATTATTTATATAATATAAATTACAAATATATAATAAATGATTAATAAATAATAATTAATTAATAACTAATAAATGTAGAAGGATTCAGGGAAATAGAAAATCACCACCAGAATACCATAGTGATAACTGCTTGCAGGCAAGGTCCCAGTGAGGAAACCTCAGACCAACCCAAACTGGGAGATTCTATACAATGCCTGGCCAGTACATTTCAAAGTGTCAAGGTCATGAAAGACAAGGGCAGACTGAAGGGCTGTCCCAGACTGCAGGAGACTCAGGAGACATGAGGACTATATGCAGTGGGGGATCCTAGAACAGAAAAAGCCAGTAGGACAAAAATGGGGAATCCAGATGACATCTATCATTCAGTTAGCAGGATTGTGCCGATGTTAATTTCTTAGATTTGAACCTTGTACCATAGTTATTCAAGGTGTTAACACTGGAGAAAGGTGATTGAAGGAGATACAGGAATTTTGCATATTATCTTCGCAATTCTAGGTCTACAATTATTTCAAATAAAAGGTTAAAAAAATCAGGCAATAATTATGGAGCCAGGGGAGATCCAGATATCACAGTTGTTACCCTAACAGGGATTTAAAAATAACTATGGCTAAAATGTCATGAAATTAGATGACAGGCTGAAGACTGTAAACAGACAAGGAGAAACCATAAAATAGAATCAAATGGAAATATTTGAACTAAAAGGGACAATAACTAAAATGAAAAACTTAATGGACGCATTTAGCAATAGATCAGACAAATTTGTATAAAACAGTCCAGAAGAGAAAAAAGGATTTAAAAAAAAACAGAAGAGAGAATGAAAGATGTCAGTTACAGTGAAAAAAAAAATCTAGTGTATGTGAAATTATAAAAAAAGAGCCTCCTCCCCACTTCTCCATAGCATGCCTTTCTTATCCCTGCTAACCAAGGAACCCTATCTTTTGTCACCCTCAATTAGAGGAACAAATATTAATTTAATTACTTAATAATAACTGATACAAATAATATTGATTAATATTAATAATTAACAATATCCAAATATTATTTAAATATAAATAATACATTCACACAAACAGATAATATTTACAATGTGCTATATATGGGTCACCTGGCTGGCTCAGGTGGTAAAGTGTGTGACTCTTGATCTTGGCATTCTGAGTTCGAGACCCATGTTGGGTGTGGAGATTACTAAAAAAAATAAACTTAAAAAAAAAAGCATTTAAAATGTGCTATATATGCTGGACACTTTTGCTAGGTGCTTAACCTATGAAAATAATAGCTAGTAAGTCAGGAGCTCTTACTATGTGCCAGGCACTAAAGGCAACGTCCCTTAACTCAGTCACAGCCTCTAGACTAGCCCTGCCCCCTCTGAAACTCAATGGGCCGCCTGTGCAGTGAGGTCCCTGTCAACTGGAAGCCACCGGGGCAGGAAGTTATGCTTATTGTCCCCACTTTTCAGAAGGAAAAATGTAAGGCCCCAAGCATTTCAGTCATTAGCTCAAGAGAACACCAGGAAGAGGGGGAGCTGAGGTCCCAACCCCGGCAACCTGACCCCAGAGCCTGGGCTCCCAAGTCCTGCTGCATGCAAGGTAGCCCAGTCTGACTCAAGGCTCGGAAGCTAGGGGCTGAAGTTGGCCTAAGTTCCTGGCCATCCCTGTTGCTCTTAATAGAAAAGATAGAGCACATTCTCTAGGGTCTCACTGGGGGCTTAGGACAGCCCTGACTAAGGCCTACAGGAGAGTCTAAGCAATTCATGTAATGGAAGGAAATGAAAGTTTGGGGAACCACAGCAGCAAAGTGCAAGGTAAAGGGCCTAGAACATTGGGAGCCATCCCTGGGGCGGAGAGGGAAATGAGGAAATTCATATTTCCTTCCTGGAGAGAGCTGATGATTTCATGAGATCAAAGCCTCCGACAGTGAGCGCTGATAAAATAAAAAGAAGTTTCAAGTCTGCTCTGGGGAGAGGCTTTCAACATACGGATTATTCTAGCCCTCCTCTCGGAAGGATGTGAGTTCGTTTGCCCTTTTCCCAGGCCATTCGTGGCAAACTCTGCCTTCAGCCCCTTTTAGCTTCAGCCCGTTGATTTCGTTTTCTTCTAACAACAACAAAAGGCACATCTGCTCCTTCACCCTGAGACAGAAAACAAAACAACATTCATGCACACGGACATCTCACAGTGGTGATCTCTCAGAAGTCATGGGATATGCTATGACGCCCTGTTGTGCTTTCCTTAACACATTGTTTAATCAAATGTGCTACGGTTACAAAGCCACTTGACTTTCTTGAGTTATGTGTTTTATTTTATTTTTTAAGATTTATTTATTTATTTGAGAAAGACAGTGAGCAGAGGGGAGGGGCAGAGGGAGAGGGAGAGAGAGAATCCCAAGCAGACTCCCCACTGAGCACAGAGCCTGAAGTGGGGCTCCATCTCATGACCCGAGATCACAACCTGAGCTGAATTTGAGAGTCAGACGCTTAACCCACTGAGCCACCTAGGCAGCCCTCTTGAGTTATGTATTTTAGAAGTGAAGACAACTCAGAAGTTCTCTGGCTTTTGGGTAGGTAACTGTGAGGGTCCACATTCTTTAGGCAAAGCTGCCAGAAGGCACAGAGGTCAATACCTTGCTGATGTTTCAGAGCTGCAGATCATATCCTCGCAAGCCCAGCCGGGCTCTGCTCACCTTGGGTTTCCACCTGGGTGGGTTTACCAAGGATGCCGCGGAAGGAAGAGAGACCAGGATGGGCCCACTGGAACAGCTGGCAGTCAAGGCCTTCTGAGTGGCCGGGAGCTGCTAAGGCAGAGGCTCCCAAACTTTAGTGTGCCCCGGAATTTCCAGGGGAGCTTGGGACGGTGGGGAAGCGACCTCTAGAAACTCTGGCGCATTCATCCTGGGGTGGGCCCAGGGGATTTTTGACAAGAGCGGAGGGCTACAGGATAGCCAGCTCAGAGGAGAACAAATATCGGGGGTGGAGACCCATGGAGTTCTCGTAATGTCTTTTGAATGGCAGGAGCAAGACCCAACAAATCTCCTGTTCCTTAACGTGTCTTTAATTTGCAACAGGAACAGTATTGCTGTAGTAAATAGTAAGGCTTGTCCAAGCTTCTTCAAGAGCAGCTGGCAGGGACAGAGAGGGAGCTGGAGCTGGTGAGAAAGAGTTTGGTAGACGCCCCTGGGGGAGTGAAAGCTGGCAGCCGCTGTTGGCATCACAGAGACACTCCCCTTTGGGTGAGTGAGGTCCTGGGTGCACAAGGAGGGAAGAACAGGAATTAGAGCCCTCAGTGTCAATGTCACACATGCAACCACAGCTGGCAGGCATTCGGGAATTGGGTCTGAATTTGGGCCCACTGTCCCCCCCATCTTGCTCCCCCCACACGACTCCACTTCCTGGGTTGACTCCTAGTTATTTTGCAACTTCAACTTTTAAAGGACCAAATACTCCCTTCTGGTCAACATCAGCCCTTTTCCTACTGCAAATAGGCTGTTGGGAGTGATTGCTTGAATGATTTTTCCTACCCAAGGGGCTTAGAGCAGGCTGGCTACATAATTTGTGGGATCCAGTGCAAAATGAAAATGTAGAGCCCCTTGTTCAAAAGGTGCTGTTAATGGTATTAAATATAAAGCTTTTTCCTTTCTTCTGTGGTCTCTCTCCTTAACTTGTCATGGCATTATCTGCTATATAAAGTCATGGTAAGTAAAGGAAGATGACAATATTACATTATTAGCATGAATTTCACTGTTCATACTTACATCATACGATGCTAATTTTAAATGCAAATACAAGGATTTAACTCATATTTGAAATCTCCAAAATTATCCAATTCAGATTTCATAGCTCATACATGTGTATTTCCTTCATAACAGAACAATGGAACTGCTGTACCAACCTAATTCTACTGGGTTTTATTTCACTTCTTACTACATGGATATTCCACCAACACCATCTTTGAAGTAAGGAAAGACCAGAAGAAAGAGGAGCTGTAAATTGTCTTTTCCTCCTTGGTCATTTTCATCACAGGCAGAACAACAGTAAGAAAGGATATGATAGGGTTTATTGGTTGTGTTTCTGAGAATGCTAATTGCCTTCATTCCGCATTGGAAGCAAGTTCAGGTTCAAACAGAGATCATGGCTGCTGAGGGCTGTCAGCACCCCCACTCAGTCAGTGGTAGGCCCACCCAACTTGTACTTATTTTGAGTCTTGCTCAACTCCCACGAGGCAGTCCATGACAATTCTGTCCGCAGGGGGCATTCTGAGCACGCGACCCTCCCTGACAGCATAGGTCACCTGCCTGTGAAGCCAGTCAATATGATTTGTGCGATGCAGGAAAAATGGTAAAGTAGAAATTTACTACTTTCAGCAGATCAGACCAAAATTCACGATGACCTTCAACGGAATAATTCTACTACACCAAAATCAATGCTAGTTAGATGTTAAGGTGATGGTAACTTGTCAAGTCAATTATCTACCAATTTCTTTCATGATATAAAATTTGCTCAAAGCATTTTCTAAAATGAGACAAAATGAACAACAAAAATGTAACTATATCCCATTTTATTATTCTCGTATAACTTCTCTGTATGATCAGCGCCTTAAATAGCAAGATGAGACAGCTTATTATAAAAAATAAAGGTGGGCTTATATCATTACTTTTTCTCCGGTCTGAATTTTTAAAACTCGCTTCAAAAGTTAAAACTTACTGTTAAACTACAGCTGTAAAACATAGATTTCTCTTGAATTGTTGCAAATGCTCTAGTCTTCTGAAGAAAAACACAAAGACTCCTGAAAAGCACAACACAAATGACTAAAATGTAAGTTGCAGATTTTTAGAGGGTCATCTTGGTTCCAGAAAAAAATAAGAACTTTGATAAGGTAATATCATATCTGTTAATGAAGGGGAAAAAATCTTTACCTATTGACATTCTGCAGGCAAAGGGAAAATTCTCATTTCCCCCTGCCAAACGCTCCTGACAGAACATTAAGCAAAGGAGAAAAGCACGTCTGTGTAGATTGTGTGGGAACCCCCACCAGCTGGTATCAAGAATTGCTCTGGTCACCTGGAGAAACTGCTTTCAAAAGAGAGCCAAATACCGGTTAGAGATTTAGTTCACCACACCAGAATTTGGAAGCCCCATTCGTCTTTAGGTGAACTGAGGGCCTTTTCTTTCTAACCAGGACAAGTAATTCACTTCAAGGACCACTTGGGAAAACGTATAGTAAGGAGGTGGGTTTCTCACATGTCTACAAGGCAATGGTGTTTTAGTATATTGCCCAAGTTGCTCTTTTGTGAAGCACGGCTAGTAAGGGGTGAGCTCCATTTTCTGTCATTTTCCTTCCCCTCTGCACCCAGCTTCTCACACAGCACCTTGGTGTGCCTCGGGCTCACAGCTGAAATATATCAGCAGGGGGGGTTTTAATGCCCTGGATCCTGCAAAATCTTGATAAGAACCCAGATGAAATAGGAGGGTGGGAAAAGCTGTCCTTGGCATCAGTGAAGCTCTGTACTGTCATCCAATAGGTTTGCTCAGGTAAGAAACCAATGTTGGTCTACTGACTCGAAGCAGATAGAGCCGTTGCTACTGCTAAGTCCTTCCCACAGTATTTGTCAAAGTCGGAGAGCACTGGGTATCATACGCAACTGATAAATCATTGAACACGACATCTGAAACTAAAGACATACTATATGTTGGCTAATTGAATTTAAATTAAAAAATTTTTAAAAAGGAGCTATTCTCGTCATGGGTGGGGCCCTGAGGAGGGGGATCCAAGGGATCCATTCGTGCCTGTGAACGTCTTCAGTCACAATGAATACAATTTCGTCCTGTAAAATTTGGTTTTATTTTCAAGGCAGTAAGGATCTCAAAAGACATAGCTGGTATGCCTTTTGGAGTAATCGCATCCATAGTTTAGAGGGTTATTGACAGAAACACAAATATTTTTATGTCTGAATCTCACTAAGATTCATTCTTTTGTTGTTCTTGTTTTAATATATATGGCACTGTGGGGAATGGAAAACAGATGCTGGCAAGGATAGCCCTATTCTAGGATGTGAGAGTACAAGGCAGGAGATGCTACCTGAAGGTAAATAAGAAAGATAAAAGAGAGTGGTAAGAGTCATAAAACAGGTAGAAAAGCTGGTGTATAGAAAAGAAAGATTGCTTCTGTCTACTGTAATTCAGAAGGGCTTCATGGAGGAGTCAGAATTTAAGCAGGGTCTAAAAGATGGGAGTGTCTGTAGGGTGTTTTCTGATACCACATGCGTGGTATTTCCAAACGCCAACCAGTTCTCCAATTCTCGGACACCAACTGGATGTTTTCCAATCCAGTTCAATCCTAACAGTAATGACCTGGAGTTAGCACAGGCCCCACAGGTTAAGGGTTTAGTCCCACAAAGCTCCCCCATTTCAGAGTTCAGTCGCAAGTCCCAGGACTTCTGACCAACTGGTGATAAATTTAAGAGTTCCCACAGTCCCCTTCTCAGGCTCAAGAATTTGCTAGAATGGTTTACAGAACTCAGGAAACACTGTATTATTATTGGCTTATTTTTTTTTAATTTTATTTATTTGAGAGAGAGAGAGCGAGCGAGCATGAGCAGGATGGAAGGGCAGAGGGAGAAGCAGGCTCTCCACTGAGAAGGGAGCCCAACATAGGGCTCCACCCCAGGACCCCGGGATCATGACCCGAGCAGAAGGCAGATGCTTAACCAACTGAGCCACCCAGGCGCCCCTTATTATTGGCTTATTATAAAGGATACAACTTGGAAGCAGGCAGATGGAAGAGATGCCCAGGGCAGGGTACGGGGGAGGAGGGCGGAGAGCTTCCACACCCTCTCAGGTCACACCACCCTCCCAGCATGTCCACATATTCAACCCAGAGGATTCTTGAACCCTGTTCTTTAGGGGTTTTTATGGAGGTTCCATTACATAGGCATAACTGATTAGATCGTTGGTTGTGATTGAAACTGTCCAGACCTTGTCCCCTCCCTAGAGGGGTTGAACCCAAGGTTCCCACTTTCTAACCACAAGGTGGATTTCTTTGGCGTACAGGCTCCCTCTCTCCCTCCAAGAATCACTTCATTAGCATAATCCCAGGTGTGGCTTGCTCCAAATGACGAGGGACTTCCCCCTTATCCCTAGCACTCAGGAAATCCCAAGGGTTTTTAAGGGCTCTGAGCCAGGAACTGGGGACAAAGACCAAATAAATATTTGCCTTTATACTGCAGAGTGATTTAGACACATTAATGTGGAAACAGGAAGAGCAAGGCAGAGCTACCCACATTGGAAATGGCAAGTTCAGCCTGTGGTGTATAGTCAGGAAAGGAGTCCTAGGTTTAATTTCAATCGTAGAGGTGCATCACTGAAGCTTTTGAACTAGGGAGTGACTTGATCTTTTGATGGTCAGACAATTATTCTGCAAGAGGGTGCAAGGTGGGTGAAACTGGACAGAGCATGGAGGAGGGAGACCAGCCCGGGGGTGTCAGAAATGTCTAGGCAATAGACAGCAAAGCTCTGCACTAGAATAGAGGTGATGGAAATGCAGAGAATGGCAGTTGTTTGGTTTGGGGGACAAGAGAGGAGGCAGCTTTAGAATCCAATCTGATGATGCAGATTTTTTGGTTTTTTGCTTCTTGTTTTTTTGCAGTTTAGGTTAGAGGTTTTTGCAGGTTAGGTTAGACTCCCCCATGCGCAGTCATGGTACAAGGAGAAGAGGATTTTAACAGAAATTTCCAATCTTGTACATTTTCTTGTCCAAACTCTTCATTGCTCTGTCTTTGCTAGCTTTGTGGCATTTTAGGGAATTATTAGTGATCACTTTATTTTTGCATTTTCATAAATTTGTGGACAGGGCGGTTCACCTGATCTGCTTTTGAAACTGGAACATTTGGAGATGTAGAAAGCGCCCATTGCTAGAGCCCCTCATCTGGGAACGTGTTGGGTATGCATGACTTGGTACTTTGAAATAACCAAAGAGATAAACTCTTCACACCGAAGCATCCATAGCTTTCCGCTGAAGAAGACTCTGCCTGTAAATTTCCTGCTCTCCGTTGCTTGTCATTGTGCCAACATTGAGGAGCAATGGTGACTGTACCTCACGCTCTTCCTTAGATCTGAGCTTCTGAAATTGACCTCAAGGGGAGCAGATTTTGCCTCCCCAAAATGTGTCTCTTTGGCATAAGGATTATCTTAAGCTAAAGGCAACCAAAACCCAGCAGATTCAAGAAAATCTCTTTACTTCTCCTTCAACTGCCTAAATTTAGATTGGAAAGGGGGACTGGACCAGAATGAGCACCATTACCAGCAGATATCTTTCTAAGAAATTTATCTCCCTAACAGGGCAACCTGTGTTTTCCAAACAACATCTCTGCCTTCCTGTGAGTGATCTTCCTTCCCTTAGTATCCCTAGACCCCTATCTCTTTCCTTAGCACAAGATGTTACATGATCCTCAATTCCTTGGCTGCCTTTGGGTCTCATACTTTATGGGGCTCCTGTATGTGTGTAATGTGTTTATTTTTCTCCTGTTAATGTGCCTTATGTCATTTTAATTGTTAGACCAGCCAAAGAACCTAGAAGGGAAGAAGGGAAATGTTTTCCTTCCCCACAAAATTAATATTAGTGTTTCGCAAAATGTGTTATAAAGATGGGAAATACTTTTCTGAGTCGAATAAGCTTGAGCAATGCTGGGTTGGACAATGGAGACAGGTTACTTTGCTGCAGGCTTCTCAGCCTTCAGCACTTCAGTGTGTATGGTAAAGCCCTAATGAGTGTAGAGTATGTTGCCCTTCCCAAATTCAGTTGGTTAAAATACACTTTTCATGCATTATATCTTAGTCAGGTGTCCCAACACGCATTGACATAGGAGCCCTCAGCTAGATGACTTAAGAGGCCCATATACCCAGAATCTATAAAACAAGCCACCTCCGGAGTTCAGGGCTGAGGGACTGAGAAGACCATGCTTTGTGCTAGTGCCATGTCTGTGTCTTGGGGCCCACAGCAGCCTGCCCTAGCTCCCTTGCCACGCATGGTGCTGTGTGTGGTTCAGCCCCAGCCCCTGGCTGAGCATGCTCATTGCAATGGGACTGCATGAAAGGGGAGGATGCAGAAGGGAATGAGGCACTGTCTTAGAGTCCAGAGGCCTGAATTAGCAACACTGAGGTGTCTTCACCAGCTTTCCGATCTTGGGCAAGTCGCCTAAACTTTTTCAGTCTCTTCTGAAAAATGAAGGTAATAATCCACCATATCATCAAATAGTTACCCATCACTTTCTGTATGCCAGGCACTGTTCTAGATACTGGGATGCAAGGTTTGCTCCATCCAGGGATTTTTTTTATAATAATATTTTTTTTATTATATTATGTTAGTCACCATACAGTATCAATTCAGGGATTTTAAACGCTGTCACGGTGGGACCCCAGTTCAGGCTCCATGGTCCTAATTATTGATATAAGGAACCATGAACGAGTTCTTCACAATTTGCCTGCAAGGTGACATTAGCTGTTGAAGGCAAAGAGCCAACAATTTGGAGCGGAATTAAAGCCTGTGATGAGCACACAGCCTGGCTGCAGCACCATGAGAATTTCCAAAGGCAGAACTTGGCCATCGTATCTTATGCCATCTCCCCGGGGAAGCCAACACTGACAGATCAAGGCTCTTCTCCAGAAACGTGCAACAGGAAAGACAGCATTTCCCCTGACAAGTCTTCTATATCAAAGCGGCTCCACATAAAGGCCGAAGCTCAGTGGGAAGACTGAAGTGTTGAGTGGAAAATGTCTTCTTCAAAAAGCAGAGCCAAGGCACTGACGGGAGGCAGGGTTCCGGGGAGACGCCTCCTGCACCAGTGGCAGAAGGAGGGCAGTGTGGAGGTAGGGCGCCTGTGTGCTCTGCCCCGTTGCGTGCTCCGTTTCACGGCTCCTTGTCAAGGACGCCACGCCCCGGGCTTGCGGAGGGAACACACTGTCCGTTGATGTATTTTATTTCATTTAATCCACACCACAGTGCCTCAAACCCTCTCTGTTCTGTGCTGGGGAAACTAAGGCTCAGAGACACGGTATGACTTGCCCAAGGAAGTAGGAAGTTTGAGTGGCATATTAATAAACTTGATCTATTAACTCATGTTTATTTTTACTGATGATGCTACCTATATCAGGAAACAGGAAACAGATGGCACACTGAAAATAGGGTAATTCAAGGAGATTTCTTTACTCGGAGACTACTGGTGAAGCTGCGGGTGAGCCTAGTATCACTTGGTAGCAGCCAAGCTGTTAGGTTCCTGAAAGAGGAGGCGAGCGTGGCTGCTGGGCCCAGGAGGAGGGCTGCACAGAGCAGCTGCCTACCGAGGAGGGTCACGGTCATGTCCAGGCATACCTGTGGGGAGGAACAAGCCCCCTGCCACGGTCCTCCTGGCCCCCTTCCTCACTCCCTCCCAGTCCCACCAGACCCTGCGGAGCAGAAGCCAGGGGGTGTGGACGCCCTCGACGTGGTGCATGGGGGCCAGCCTTGGTCACAGAGCAGGGCAGGGGAGCACAGTGAGCAGCTCTGAAGGGTGAGGAGTGAAAATTAGCTCAGACCCAGATGGCAAAAATGTGCCTGGCATTGCCTTAGTTGGGGATGATAGATGCAGACCAGCCAGGTGACAAGTTACAGGTGTCCCTCCCAGGGACAGGCTGACTGAGGCGCTGACATGGCAGAGCGGCTGCTGCATGGAAGAACCGTATTCTTCCAGAACAGAGAAGCTCTCCGAAGCTCAGCACTGAGAGGCGCATCCCCCGCGGGACCTCGGTCAGTGATGGGGACGCTGCCTCCATTTCCACTCCAGGGGCAGAGTTTCAGATGCAGGGATTCCAGACACGAATTCCACATCCATCTTAACTTTGTGACTTCCGAGAACACAGGACCCTGGACTCTACAGTGCGGACCCGAGGCCAACCCACCCTCATCCAGCCCCGCCTTGCCCTGAGTTGTTGTATGTAAATTTCACCCTGCCTCCAAGGTCCCCCCCAATCCTGGATGACTCTATCTTTTCTCTTCTTAGTGATGCCCCCAGTTCTGGGTGCCTCTCCCTCCTTGCCAGGAGCCAACAGACTCGACTCTATCAGATTCCATGTTTGTCCTGGGGCGTGGATGTGGGCAAGGATCCACGAAGAAATCTGGCTCCCCCTTCCTCCCGCTACACTGTGAGGTGATGACCAATTTTTTCAATCTCTCTCAAGCTTTCAGAGAAGAGCCTGGGTGCGAATGTTTGCAGGTAACCTGCTTCTTTGCTCTGGAACGTTCAGCGGGTTTCTCTTTTCCATTGGAATTTTCTGTTTCTGTGAACATCTGTGATTTTGTTCTTCCCTGTCCTGCTTCGTATTCTGTGCGGCCTTTCAAGTTGAGGTTAGGCTCTCCTGCCTCTCCTCCTTCCAGGATGGACTTGCAGCCCTTCGAGAGCAGGTGCTGGGTGTGGAGGGATGGGCATCGGGCTGCGCCAGGCACCCCTGGGACGTGGGTGGGCCTGACGCCCCACCAGCTGGTTTGACGGATTGGTTGGTTTTTCTGGATGCCTGTGAGGCCATTCTCCAGTGCTTTCCTGATTCAGAAGCTGAGCAGTAGCCCCCTCCATACACCTTCCTCAGCAAAACCCTTCTGACTGGAGATGCTGGTCCCTTGGGCTTGAACATCGCTACTCCAGATTGAGACCAGTTTGTGCCGAATGTCTGGCTCACAGCTGAGTTAGCAGCGGTCTCCCTGCTCGTGAGGTCTAGGGGTCACTGGACCCCCGCAAGGTTGCCGGGCCCCTTTCCCTCCCACTCCTCACTGTGTCGGGAAGAAAGTGGCACAGCATTTGAACCCCACTTGGGGCGTTGCCTGTTAGCCTCACCATGGGCTTAAAATCAGTGTTCTGCTGTCTGCGGGTAACCCTCCTTCCCTCACTCCCCACCCACACCCCACTGGGGAGCACTGTGCCACCATCCCAGGCTCAACCCCTTTCCTTATAAATTGTCGGGATCCTAACCCCTAAATTCTTCAAAAGGGGACCCTTACATTCAGACCCCCCACATTAGACATATTTACTCTGCCATGTGGGTTCAAGCCCAGCTCCTGGTACAGTCAGGTGACACAGCCCGGAGCTCAGCCATCAGTTCAGGAATAATGGGGGTAGAGTGTCCCTTCCTACCTCCCTGCTCCCACTCCAAAGGGAGGTGGCTGGGCAACCCAGACCCCCAACATGAGGGGTGGAGCAGTTCTTTGTGAGGCAGCCTGTGTGTGGGGGACAGGAAGCCCTCCCCGCGGCTCCTCTTTCCTGGGTGGGGGGAGCGTCCCCAAGTGCTCTGTGGAGTTCTATTAAATCCCCCGGGCTGGAGGCCCTGGAGGGAGGAGCAGAGGATAGTATTTGACTTTTATCCAGTTATCTATGGTTTGCAAATTGTGATGAGATACACATAACGTGTATTTGCCATCTTCGTGATTTTCAAGTGCGCAGTTGAGCCGTGTTAAATGCGTTCGTGTTGTTGTGCGACCATCCCCACCATGCATCTCCAGACCTCTTTCATCCTCCCAGACTGGAGCTCATCCCCTTCAGCACTAACCCCCATTCCTCCCCCACCCCAACCCGGACACCCGCTTAGTCTACTTTCCGTCTTGGGAACTTAACTGTGCTAGGAGCCTCATGGAAGTAGACTCACACGACATTTGTCCTTTTGTGTCTGACCTGCTTCACGGAGCACAGGGTCCTCACAACTCGCCCCTGTGTAGCAGGTGTCAGAATTTCCTTCCTTTTGAAGGCTGAGTGATATTCCGTGATGTGTATACACCGCATTTGGGTTATCCACTCATCCACCGGCGGACACTGAGTCCAAGAGCTGCCACCTCGTGGCTCTTGTGAATAATGCTGTGTGAGTTTGGGTGTTGAGTGTCCCCCTGGCAGTTGGCTCTGTGATGCCTGCCAATCACAGTGCATCTCTTGCTACCCACAGATCAGCAGGGATCTGAATGGGGAGCTCACGAATCCACAAACAGAAGGGAACTTTCCCGGTAACACAGGAGTCACGGAGCCATGAGTGGGAGAGGCCTGCGGGCCTCAAGTACATCAGGTCTGATGGCACAAGTTTGTGGGAGAGGCTTCGGTTTCGTGGATCTAGCGACAACTACACAAGTAAGCTCTTCTCCCATAGAGAACACAAAGCACTCTCGTTCTAGAGATCTTGGCCAGCCATGGGGTCCCTGAGCTCTGCAGGTGGGAGTGCTCCTAATTTGTCCAGATGCCCCTTGCCAGATGGGGGGATGAAGTGCTCCCTGCTCCAATCTCATAACGGTTTCCTCGCCATGAATGTCACAGAGGTCCTGTGTTGCTGGCAGAATCCTGTGATATAATTTCTGAGGGGCTTGACCCTCATTCATGAGCCCTTGGTGGCAGCCCATACAATGTCCCATTGATTGGAGACAGTTCCCACCAGTCCCTAGACGTTTGTGCTTTAGAGAGGGCCTGCACTGTCCCTGTAATCACCCTTTTTCTACTTTAGTGACTGCTGGAGGCTCCTAACACTGGTGCTGCCGATCTGCCGTCTCCACCTCTCCGAGCCTGGGGAGCAAGACAGCACTGGGGACACTGGGCATACGGTCCCTCTGTGGGCCCTCCTGGGCCTACGCAGGCCAGTAGAAGGTGGTGAGCAATTTGATCTTTGTCTGCTGGGCAGAAACTCATCACCTCCACTGCCAAGTCCCTCCTGTCTGGTGAAGCAGCCACCCAGCACTGTCCCCACTGAAGACTGGTCAGTGACAAGGCTGTCTTGGGAGAAGAAGGCCACCTGTCCCTCTGGAGGAGGTTGCGATGCGGCAGAAATGCTGAATACCTGTTATGGTGGAGGTCTGGGGCCCATCGGTAATCGCCCCCCCCTCCCCGCCCCGACGCCCCGAGACTCTTTTGGATGGTCTCCTGGGGCGTTTCCGGCAGTCCAGGGGCAGGACCTCCATGGGGCGCACAGCCCGTGCAACCGTGGAAGGCAGAGTGTCTGTGGAGGCCAGGCGCACAGAGGCCGCGCTATGCTGCACCCCGCTCTGGCTCCCACACACCTCAGCGACGCCCCAGCCCCTGAGGTGCAGAAAGAGACCAGAAGCAGGAAACCGACTGGAAGCCCAAGGTGTGCCTTTCATGACCGGGCGTAGGCCAGAGACAGTGCCATAGGATGGGATCACAGGACAGAAGGCTTCGTCTCCTGGAGGCATCTAAAACGCCCGCATGAAGGGTGCCATGTCCAAACCTTGGGGTTCCTGTGCACACTCATCTGAGTGTGGCCCTCACCCCATAGCAAGAAAGGCACCCACGCCGATCCACACAATAAGCCAAGAGGCCAGGAGTCCTCAGACCACAGGTTCTCAACCTCGGTGCCCTTGGGACCAGACAGTTCTCTCTCGGGGGGGGGGGTGTCCTGTCCAGTGTAAGATGCTTATTTGGCCGCATTTCTGGGCTCTACCCACTGGATGCCAGCAGCACCCGCCTGAGTCGTGACCATAGAAAGATGTCTCCAGGGGGCCAAAAGCAAGAGTTATAGGAATTTTTTATGGCCAGTACAAGTTCTCTGTGTACTAACCTATGTGATTCTCATTATGCAGTCAGTGTTACTATTCACCCCATTTGCAAATGGGGAAACTGAGGCTGTGAAGGATTAGGTAATGAACGTGAGGTCATCCAGCTCGTGAGCGGCAGTGCTGGGTGAGAACCAAAAGGTCGGGCTCTAGAACCATGCCCCCACAGCTGTGCTCTCCTGCCTCATTTATTCTAATGATCTCATTTCATTTCCTCCGTAACCCATTTTACAGATATGAAAACAGAAGGCGGTTGAATCACCCAAGGTCACACAGCCGGTGAGAGGCAGAGCCTGAGCTGAAACCCTGGTGTGTTGGCTCCTCAGGTCCTGCACTCTAAAGCGTAGCTATCAAAGGAAGTGAGGGGCAGCAGAAGCAAATCTTCCCTATCACCAAACAGGCGGTGAGCTCACGTGGGCTGACGGTGGATTCTACAGAGAGCACTAGGTTTGGGCTGGACACAAGGCCACGGCAGCCGAGACGGCGGGCTGTGGTCACGGCTGAAAGCTGTGACAGTAACAAGTGACCCGGGGAGTTTGCTCCCTGCCTCGGAGGTGAACTCTTCGAGGCCCACTGCCTCTTCCATCCCCAAAACACCCACCTGTGGGCTCCTGAGACATCTCAGCACCTCCCAGCCCTGGAGCCCCTTCTTGGGAGGGCAGTTGCCAAGGCGTAGAGCAGGCTTGACTTGGAGTCTCTCTGTGCCATAACCAGCTTGGTGCCCTTTGGCAATTGACTGAGCCCACATAAGCCTCGGTGTCTAGCCCACCGCCGGGGAGTGCTGCCCCCAGCTCGCTAGGCTTCAGGGTGTAAAAGCCATGGCGAGCTGCTAAGTGGCAGCTTCACACCAGCGGACGCCATCCCCCACGCTCTGTGTCCCCTCTCACGTACTTGGAGCTGCGACAATCTGTCCACACTGCATCTCCGACTACAACTGACTGAGTGGCAGGATTGCAGATTTTTTTCTGAGAAGGTGGCAGTAAGCTCTAAGTTGCTCAGCTGCAAATCGGTGTTAGAACTCGCATCTGCATACTCTTATAAACAATAATCATGCCCGGATCCCCTGCGCGGCTTAGCCCTGCACAGTAGCATCGAGATGAAAATCTGCAGCATAGGATTCCTCTCATTTTCCCTGTCAGATAGCTCTGCACTTAGTTCGAGCAACTGAGAATGAAATGAAGCCGATGGTGAGAAAATGATCCATCAGGAGAGACAGGGACAGGGCAGCACACACCACTGCGTGTGGCTCACAGGCGACACCAGGAGCTCGGAAGCCCATTGCCCTGGCGGCAGGGCAGCTTACCTTAGTGCGGAATGACCCCCCATTTGCAGGAGTGGGGTGTGCTCCGGCCCCATTACCTCAGAGGCATGGACGCACAGGGAGATCAGAGGAAATCCTGGCTGCTCCGCTCCCGGTTCCAACACTTGGGGCTTGGTATTGGCTTCCTGAACGTTGACTTGCTCATTTGTAAGATGAGGAGCACGATTCCTGCCCTGCGGGGGTGTTTGCAGGCATGCAGTGGATAGGGGCTCTGTGGCCCCCAGGACAGGGCCTGGCACCTCGTGGCTGCTCAGTGCGCCTTGTGGCCCCGCCACGGAGCGCACCCAGCCCCCTCCATTATCCCATCGGGTGCGTGCACCCCTTTATTCTGGCTGCCTGACAGCTGACGCTCCCTCTGGTGACAGACACAGCATCTGAGAGTGCTCTGGAGTGATATAAATGGAACTGGAATTCATTCAAGCAATTTCTAGTGCTTCTGGCCTGGGAACTGACTTGAATCATCGTTCTGATCCAATCCCCACCCCGTACTCCAGCCGACAGGTGGTAGCCTGCCTGTGCAGAGACCAGGCCCCGTAGGGAAGGCTCCTTTCTCCCCTCCCCACACCCCAGGGCAGCATCATTCACTAGCCGATGTCAGGGAAGCAACCTCCATCCGTGGCGAGCGAACGCTTTCTTCCCACGGCACCCACTGAACATCGCTCTTGCCTGGGCAGGTTCAGACTCACTGGATGCTCAGGCCGCGAGAACAAGACAGCAGGGCTGTTACTCATAAATGTAGCAACTGCTCGCATGACGTCCTTACTGCCCAGACCTCAGAAAAGGCGCCTGTGCGCGGCACTGCTCACCGTGAGTCTCGTCCGAGGTTGGCCATACCCTCCAGGGCACCGCCGTTTTAAAGGAACTGACTGTTCTGTATCTGAGTCCTCTGCCTGGAAAACTAATTTGCTGAAGGCTTCTCATTGTCTTAAGTGGTTTCTAAGCGTATTTGTTGAGGAGCAGTGAGAACCACAAGATCCAGTGCACGCACAATGCAGTGAAGCCTGGCGGCTGGGTCCCATCCCCGGACACTCTGATTTCATTGGTCTGGGTGGGCTTCAGCCCTGGGAGCTTCCTGTGCTCCCCAGGGTGTCTGGAGTGAAGGCCACGCTGAGAACCAGTGCTAGAGGGACCGCAGCGTACATCTCTAGTCACTGACAAGGTGAATCTGGGGAGTCGATAAGCTTCTCTGAACTTCAATTTCTCCTCTGTGAAAGCAAGGATAGAGTATTGATCCCAGAGCCTTGTCTCGAGGATAGAATGAGACAGGGTATATGCAGGGACTGCCTCACACAGCAGGTGCGCCTGCAGAATTAGAGCCTCCCCACAGGCACCGGGAGGAGTGAGTGACAGGTCTTCGGGAAGATGTGTGCCCTTGGGAGAGCCCTCGGCCTGTTGGATTGGAGCCCACAGGCGGGGCCACGTCCTACGGCGCCCCCCTCCCCTCCCGCCCACAGCAAACTGCCCCACCTCCAGGCTGCGCCAGGCATTCTATGCCACCTGCCGCCCGGCAGCACCCCAGCACAGCTGGGAGAAGATGGAATACTTTGAAGAATCAAGTTTGTTATTTCCAAACACCTCAGGCACCGAAGTCTCTGGTTCTTCATCTCTTCAAGGTCATAGACCTTCATATTCTGATGATCTTCCCCCAAAATGCACTCAGACACACCCAGAGCAGTTTGAATACAGCTCAAGGATGTATTGAGCCGTGGAGCCCATCACTGCACCCGTGCTGAAAGCCCCAGATCCAAATGAACCCAATATTGTTCTTAAGTCTAAAGGACTCACGAAGCCATGCTTTATTCCTGGTCAGATGCCAGGCAGTAGTGGAACTGGCAAGAAAATTCAGGTTTCCTATCCCTTTTCACTGGTACTGAGGACTCATTTTACACTGCCCTTTGCAAACGCAGGAGATGGGAAAGAGCTTGGAGGCCATTGTACTTGAGGTACAAGGAAAACGTTTATTAGGGAGGTTCCCCAAATCCAGCGATGTGCCGCCCCCAAAAGTTCCCAGAGGCTGCTGGGCTTGCCCCACCACGACAACGAACTCTTCAGGGCGCATTTGCCTGTTTGCTTGTTTGTCTCCCTCTGAGGGCCTGGGGCACATCTGTCCTATTCACTGTGGTGTCCCTGGCACCTGGCCCAGGTTCGGCAATCAATAAATATTTACGGCGTAAGAGTGAATCACTCTAAGAAAACCTAGAACAGTTAAAATACATAAGCATGATGAATAGAACGAAAAATTCAATGCACTATCCACGCAAAACTCTTTGAATTTTTATTGTAAGTATTTAAATATTTAGTTATGTTGGCCTCATTTGTGTGTTTTCTGTTTCCTACTGCTTCCCACCCTCCCCCCTGCCCCGTCCCTGTATCTTTTGTCCCTTAGTCTGAAGTGGGAACCAGAGTGCTCGGTACCTATAGATAAGAACCTGCCAATTCTGATCCTAGGGGCTCAAGCAACAATATCAAAGGGCATCCGGAATATTTTAAAAACACTGTCCCCTCCCAGGGAGCGTTAAACGCTATCATTGGGCTGGCACTGGGTACGGAAGAGCATGCCTTTATGTTCTCTTGATGAGGTGCTATCATGAATATTAATTCTCTAACCTTAGAATAAACGACACCCTGTGGACCGTGTCCCCAAACCAGCAAGAGATGAATACGGAAGCCAGCGGCCACGGTCAGGACGGTGCCGTGCAGGCAGGCGAGCGGTCTTTGAGGCAGAGGCAAGGAAACGCCAGGATCTGGGCGGTGATTTTACAGTTTGGAGATGAGAAACGTGGCAAGGGAATCTAAGGAATCAGAAGCAAGAGCAAAACAACCATTTGCAGAGAAGCCTTTGAGCCCTAGATGCCTTGCTGCCACCTCAGACTCACAGAATGGATTTCCGCCCCTTGGAGAAACTATTCACTGTGGACTGACCTACTTTTCACATGAAAGATAAACGCACTGAAGTGTTCTTCTCCCTTAGCTGGATTTTTTTTCTTTTCCTTTTTAAATCCTTCTTTTTCAAGCTCTGACACAGCTATACTGTAGGATAGAACTCATTAACTAAGAAGAATGACCTATGGGGGGCTGTCCTAGAGAACTTTCCATGATGACAGGATGTCCTATATCTGGGCTGTCTGGTACGACAGCCACTAGCCACGTGGCTCTGCTGAACACGTGAAATATGGCTGCTAGCATGACCGAGGAACAGAATTTTAAATTTTATTTAATTTTAATGAATTTAAGCTTAGCCACACGTGTCTAGGGACCACAGACCAGACCAACACATACTGGATCAAAAGAGTTCCTAGTTATATTGTCAAAGTGAAAAAAAAAAAAAAGAAGCAGCAGCAGCAAACTGTAGTGTTATACATTGAAGGCAATCTCCTTTTATGAAAATACACTCACCCAAAATGAAATAATACATTTACATTTGTGCATATAAGTGCTTTCAAATGCATCTAAAAATGGCTGAAATTATACCCAGCAGACCACTGGGGTCATTACCTCCAGGGAGGAGGAAAGAGGAGAGAGCAATGAGGTCCGTGGTTTAATCAGCTTTGTTTGAATTGTTTAAAATGAAAACGTATTCATGTATGATTTGTATAATGCAACATGAAAAAGGAGAACATTTAAAAACTGCTTTCTTGCCTGATAGAGCTGGAGTTCTTTTCTCTTCGGTCTAGTTACCGTGGTAAAGGCACCTGAGTCCGGTGTCTGAGAACAAAGAAGCCAGAGAACAGGTAGATGATCTGTGAGATGCTCTTTCTCAGGAGCCGAGGTCCTTCTCAGCAGGTTGCGGGGAGAAGTCAAAAATGCACAAATGCACACAAGTGACATGGAATACGCCATTCTCAACCTCAACTGTGTGGCTCTTTCAATCCAGATGCTAGAGTCCATCCCAAAGACTAGCCGTCAGTTTGTCTGGAATGAGCCAGGGCAATAGGATTTTTAAAAAGCCACCTGGGTGATCCTGTTGTGTGCCAGGGTTGAGAACATCTGGCTCGGGGGCAACCCGCAGGGGAATAAGCAGCAGCAGGAAGCAGCAAAGCGGGCCAGGGCCACCCGGGAGGAGCCATGGCCCTTGAGTGAGGGGAAGGACACGTGGGCGCTTGCTCAGGTTGGCATATCGTGCAAAGGAACACAGCATCTGACCTCTGGAAGGCCCAGGTTGTGTTCTGGTTTCTACGTGGGTCATCCCTCCCCTGCTATGGCAGTAAATACCTGATGGCATCTCCACACAGTGACTGGGGACCTTTGGCCTCCATCCCTGACTCTAGACTCAGATTTCCAACTCCCTGTATGTGCTTCCTGCGTGGACATCTGATCAGCCCTCATGGGAGCACAGCCACCCGTGGACCTCCCTTTTCCCCCCAGATGCCCCGATTCCAGAAAACAGCAGCACCATTGGCCAGATGCTTGCAGGAGCTGACTGACTCTTACCACCCATCGGGTGCATCTTCGGCTCCTGCTGGCTCTACCTGCAGAAAGGATCTCTATCCAGCCATGTCTTGCCACCGCAGCGCCACTTGGGTCCAGGTCCCGGTGCTCCCTCTGAACTCCCCACCAGCTCCCCTCTGACACTCCTCCACCAGCTTTCCCCTTCCTCCCCACAGCAGAGGCTCCAAACCACAGCAGGAAGAAATGTGTCAGCACAGCTCTCCCTTCCCACCACTCCACGCTCAAAGCCCCCCTAGTAGCCCCCCGTGCCCCTGTGAACAGGGTCCTTAACCCTCCCTCCCTTCCAGACTCATCTCCCGCTAGCGCCTCCTTCCTTCTCAGACCCAGTCAGGTGTCCCTGTGCCCTTGAAGATATCCTGTCCCCAGAGCATCTGCACTGGGTCACACTCCCTACATTGTGCCCCTCACTGGGTCTCTTCTCAAATGTCCTCTTTGCGGGGGGGCTTTCCTGGCCTCTCAGATCTCAGTCAGGAGACCACCTCTCTCCCCTACCAGTATCTCTTCCTAGTGCCTTACCTGGCCTTCCTTTCCACGCACTGCTGAAACTGCCAGAAAAGACTGCGTGCTTTTGTTTGCGGTCCCAGGTCCTCCCCTGGGGAGTGAGTGCCTGAGGGCAGGGACGTCTCTGTGGCTCACAGCGGTCCCGCCCCCTCCTAGAACAGGGTCCGTAACCAGGGCAGCCTGTCCTCGCTGTTCCTTGACTGAGCGAGTCTTCGTTATCAGTGGCTGACTTCACAGGACTGTGTTTGCTCATTTGACGTTTTTTAATTGTATATTTTTAAATTATTTTTTTTCAGAAAGAGAGAGCTTAAAAGAGAGTGTGTGCATGAGCGTGGGGAGGGGGATGAGGGGGGCAGAGGGAGAGGGAGAGAGAGAATCCCAAGTGGGTTCCCTGCGGAGCCCGATGCAGGGCTCCATCTCCCCACCCTGAGATCATGACCTGAGCCGAAATCAAGGCTCGGACGCTCAATCTACTTAGCCAGCCGGGCGTCCCTTGATTGTAAGATACAAAATAATCTACATTATAAAATATACATAATACAAAATTTAGCGGTTACCCGGTTTAGTGTATAGTGGATGGCATTAACATTCACACTGCTGTGTGACCCTCACCACCATCCATTTCCAGAACTTGCTCGTCTTTCCAAATGAAAACTGCCTATAAAACCATAGCTCCCCACTCCCTTCTCTCCAGCCCCAGGCAACCACCCTTGCACTTCTGAATCTCTGAGTTTGACTACTTCAGGTCCCTCAGAGAGATGGAATCACATAACATTTATCTGGCTTCTTTCACTGAGCATAACATCCTCACGCTGCATCCTTGTGGGACGTGTTTCAGAATGTCCTTCCTTTCAAAACTGGGTAATATCCGATTATGTGTATGCAGCCCATTTTGTTTATCCCCTCATTCGTCGATGGACATGAGGGTTGTGCTTGCTGACTTTCGATAGAATTCTGTGGCAAGAGTGCTTGCCAAATGGGAGGTATGAGGAGCAAAAGTGTACTATCTGATCTAGTGTTTTCTGTGGCCCGAGCGTCCCAGAAGCCAGCAAAGCAGGATATTCCCCGGACCCCCAGAGCAGCCTTGTAGGGAGTGGTGGCTGGACCTGAGTGGCCTGGACGTGTACAGGCCTTATTTATTTCAGCATCAACAGTACACTTCGTAGTTACTGATGATAACCTCTTCTCCCACCCCCACCCCCGCTCCGTGCTAAGCGTGGCTTGAACTCATGTGGCTGAGATCAAGACCTGAGCCGAGATCTAGAGTCACACAGTTAACCCCTGAGCCACCCAGGCGCCCCCCATAACTTCTTCTAATTACTACCACAAAACTTCTGAGAACCTGGAGATTTCAAGTGACAGGGAAGACTCCTGGCCTTTGTGTGGTTTGGTGTGGGGCTGAGGTCCTTCTGCTAGCCCGGAGAGGCTTTCTCAGCTGTCCCCTCTGGCCACCTGGCTTCCCCCTCACGCCAGCCCTCTGGCCCGCCCAGATTCCCTGTGAGGCCAACTCGAACCAAGGAAGGGGGCTGCCCCTCACTTTCCCACCGTCCCCTCTCCCCGCTCAGCTCCCAGCCCTGCAAGTCAGGATCCAAGAGCCAAGCAAAGGGACAAACAAGTCCACCTTTTTTTTTTTTTCCTCTGAAACTTGAGGTCCCAGGAAACAAAGCAAAGTCTGGTCAAATTTGGTTGCGTCGCAGATGAAGAAAGGCATGGCATGCCTTCCAGAACGAGCCCAGGGTGCAGGTGGAACGGTGAGGAGGCTTGGCTGACCGGGGCGGGAATGGGGAGGGGAAGCTGGGAAAGCAGGGAGACAGTTGACGAGGGAGCTGGGAAAACCATGAGGGGGAATGTGGATTTTTCTAGAGAGGAGTCTCATCTCAGGCAGGGGTGAGGAGTAAGGAAAGGAAAATATCATATTCAGCTTAGATTCCCTTTGAACGTTCCTTAAGTCATCGCAACCACTTGCTCCGCTCCTCGAAGCCAGGTCTGTGGGCCAGAGGTGGGGGTGAAGGGTCTGTTTCCATACCACAGTGAGGTAAACACAGGGGTGAGAGAGGAGGGGACAAACTGGGGGCAGGTGACGGGCCAAGACATCCAAGCACATGGCCGGTGTGATCTGAGACCAGCTCAGGTGCTGTGTCCCTGGTGCTGAACGTGGGGGACAGAAGCTGGGGCCTGCCAGGCCCAGTGGGGCCCCCGTCAATCCTGGAAGGCTGGAAGACAGCGGTCCTTCACCACAGACAGCTTGAGGATGCGGCCCTGGAACGCCAGCTCATGACCCAGCATGCCAGCGTCTCCTGCAGCCTTCACACAGGGCCTGTTCTCAGGCGGGACACCCAGTGCAGTGGCTGGCCCGCATTTTAGGGGCAAATGTCCGAGCATCTCCCTACCCGAGACACACCTTCTCCCAGTGGTTAGATACTTTCCTGTGAGCAATGCTGGGACCCAGGCCATCTGAGGAAACAAGAGTTAACTCAACGTTCTCTCCCACTCACAAACGTTCTCACTGGCTGGAACGGTGGGTGAGGTGCCCCTGTTACTAAATGCCTTTCATTAATTTACATTGTCTTCTCTCTTTCCGTCCACACACAGTTGAAGTCACACAAGTTAAAAGTATGCATGGTTTTGCTCCCTGGTAGAAACGATGAAAGCAAAAACTCTGTGTCCACCACGAACCGGGCCCCAGGATCGTAACTTTCCATGGATTTTGTCATTGACTCTTCACATCAGCTCAGGGAGAAGGAGGCTGTTATTGTCCCAGTTCTACACTTGGGGACATTGGCAAGAGTTGTTTTAACTCTTCCTACTGCCTGTGTTGTAAGTTGAATCACTCACTTCCGGCCCCTGCAAATGCTAGCTTGGCACCCTAACCCTCCGTACCTCAGAAAGTGACCTTAGTTTGGAAGGAGAGTCCTTCGAGGACATCATTAGGGCAGGCCTTGACCAATATGACCGGGGTCCTCACAGAAAGGGGACAGTCACCCACAGACACATACAGGGATGGCTGTGAGGGAACACAGGTGGAAGGCCGTGTTAAGACAGAGGATGGGACTGACGCATCTACTCACCAAGGAATGCATGAAGATGTGGCAGCCGCCCACCAGAAGCAGGAAAGAGGCAAAGAAGAAGGCTCGCTATAGGCGTTAGAAGGCATGCGGCCCTGCCACAGCTCTGACTTTGTACTTCGAGGATCCAGAACTGAGAGACGATACATTTCTGACGAGGCCCCCAGTTCTGGGTCTTTTGTTACAGCAGCCATAGCAGATGCATATACTTTGTGATCAGGAATTACCAAGTGACTGAGGCCTGGCCAAGCAAAGCCCCCAACCACCCTCTGTCCACAGTGATCACAGCTCGGGGAGGAGCCAGGGATCCACACTGGGTTGATGAAGAGCAGTGCAGCATTTGCCGTAACTAAGGGAAGGAGGGGTGCTTTGTTCTGACGAGTCCCTCAGCTGTCAGTGTTGGCTCAGCATGTCTGTAGATCTCCTGGATCCAGCCATGCCTGAAGCCATTGCCATTTGAGTCATATAAAGCACAGACTCTTCTTTTCTTTCTCTTGAGCTAAGGTGCCCCGCTTGTAACCAGAGAGTGACTATGCCAAACGGTCCACATTGTCATTGCAGTTTTGTGCCTGGTGTCTGACCTGCTAGCCGTCTTTCCTCAGCTCTGCCCGTGAGACCCCCTTGGCATGGGGAGGGCTACAGGAAGCTTGTACTGCTGAGCCACCAAGCTAAATAACTGTTCAGCAATGTTGCCAAAATAATAGCCTCCTGAAACAGTTTGATGTCTTTTTCTTTATAGGTGTTCCCAAGCAGGGCCATGAGGTTGGCATATCTGTGTGCTGGGTGGTTTACTCAGCGGGGCAGAGGGAGAAGTGTCCAGGCTTCAGCACCTTTCAGAGGAAGCTCCATGATGCTCCCCTGGGCTGGGACCTCACGTGAGTGCAGACAATGGCACGGGGAGGGGAACGGAGTCCCTTCGTCAATCAGTCATTCCTGACCTCACTCCCAGGGTGGCAATCAGGTCTGCTGTGAGAAGGAAACAAATTATCTTAATAGATGGGTAACCCTGGATCCTACTGGGAAAAAAAAAATTAGATCACGGGGGACTATGTATTTTAAATTAAAAATTGGCGTTTTTATAAAGAGTGTGTAATTTTAATATTTCTATTCTGTGCCCTCAATGCAATTTAAATATGACACGTCAAGCACACACTCAATTTTGTTCTTAAAAGAAAAAAACCAATCTTGTGTCTCACTAGAATTCAGCGTGTTTTTGAACTGACAATGTTAACAGACAGCATTGTTGAAATGTAAAGTAGAACATGCAAGAGTGAGAAGCTTATTTAATTTCATTGAACTTTTACTGAGTATCTTCTAATGGATATGGAATGGAGAGAGCAGGGCAAAGCAAATAACCTGAAAATTCAGATGCTAGTCCATGGCAAAGCATAAGGCTTGAATTTTGGAAAAGAATTTTGGAAGGCTTTTGGATGCAAGAAACAAACAAATAAATAAGCAAAAACATGACTCAACCTATACCATTACCAGAAATTTAAAAACTCGCAAGACTTAAAGTCTTAGGGTAGTTTTGCCTTCAGGTTAAGCTTGATCCAAGCCTCAAATTGTCTGACCAGGATTCAGTTTCCTTCCATCTTTCCTCTATCTTTTTGTATCTTCCCCATTTCTTAAAAGATTTTATTTATTTATTTGAAAGACAGAGAGAGACGGAGGGAGGATGAGTGGAGGGGGGCTGAGGGAGAGGGAGAAGTAGAGTCCCTGCTAAGCAGGGAGCCCGATATAGGGCTCAATGTGGGGCTCAATCCCAGGACCCCGGGTTCATGACCTGAACAGAAGACAGACACTTAACCGACTGAGCCACCCAGGCGGCCCCATATCTTCCCCATTCTTGGCAGTGTCCTCCCCGCTCCTGTTGTCCTAGCCTGTACTTTCAACCCTTCTAGTGTCCTGCTCCCTGGGGATCAGGAAGAGGTGTGGAGAAGACAACACTTTGAAATCTGAAGGCAGAATATGTGCTGGATTGACCAAGGAAGCACATTTCGGCAGAGAGTATCCTGAAAGGCATGGAAAAGGGACGCTTCTGGAAAGTCCGGGGAGCTGCACAGAGTTTGGCGCTGCTGGAGGAGAGAGTTCATTTGAGGCACTGTGAGTGCGTTACACTGGGCTCCGAGGGGCGACTGATCTCTGCCCTGAGCTGAGGGGAGGAGGTAGCCCTTGAATTCTAATGTCATGGGCAGTGATTCTAAACTGGGTGTGCTCTGATAAGATCTGCACTTTTAAAAAGAAAACTAAAAGGCCAGCCTCAAGCCGGTCTAAACAATCAGGAAGTTTCTGATCTTATATAACTGAGTTCTGAGGGAGGGTGAGTCCGGGCTTGGCAAGACGGGAGCTCAAAGAGGTCCTCCAGGACTTGATTCCTTCCTGTCTCTCCGCTCTGCTCTGCCGTCCTCAGTGTGAGCTACAACCAAAGCCTGGCTCCCCTGGGGTCACAAGATGGCTGCCTGTGGGGTCACAGGATGGCTGTCCTATATGCATCCAATAGTGGGGGTCAGGGAAAGGATGGGGGAGTGAGGGGAAGAGGGAGGAGACAGAGCCAGAGATAAAGAGAAGTCAGAGAGGCAAGGGCAGAGGGAGGGAGAGGGAGGGGGAGAGCTGAGGGGGAGAGAAGGACAGAGGAGCAGAGGAGGAAGAGGGGGAGTGAAGGTGGGGGAGAGGGAGAGGGAGATAATTCTCTGAAAACTTGTAACTTCTTCCCAAATGGCCTGGTCAGGATTTGGGCAATGAGGGTTGGGTGGGAACCAACACTGCCCCAGGGCAGGTGCCCAATCCCTTACCTCACACCCAGGGGCCTACTGTATTTCGCAATTCAGAATGTTTTGGATTTTGGCAACAGTGCCCATAACTCTACATCCTCCCCCGCCCCCAGGGGGCTCCGAGGCAGTGCCCCAGACTTGAACAGTTCAGTAGGAGGTGCCTGGACCCTCATGCCCCAGGGATAATCCCCTAAACAGCCCCCACTGTCAGCAGGCCTTGTGGCCGCTGAGTCCCAAGCTTGCTATGTGCTGCCCTTCTGGGTGTCCAAGTGCAGGGAGGGAATCCCGGAGGAGGGGAGGGTGACCGGGAAGGGTCAGGGAGGCTGCCCGAAAGCCATTTCCTGCGGCTGAGGGATGACGGGGAGGGGGCAGTGGCCATGCGAATGGAGAGCTGGGTGCACACGAGATATTCAGGGCAAAGGATGGGGCAAACTACAACCGGATTACCTGGAAAAAGAGCAGAGCCCTTCTTCTGCCGCTAGAGGTCATGAAGCACTGAGGCTAAGTCAGTTCATAAACTGCTCAAGTGTGCACAGTTCATTTACGTGGAGTCATCTTCAGGACAAAGAGCTGGAACTTCTGTTTGTGGAAGGTGTCTCCGATAACACACCGGGAGCTACACACTTTCCCAGACGTGCTTAAAAATGTATTTTTGTTGTGTCTCCCAAAGCACGTGTATGTAGAGTCTTGAGAACTCACACGTTGAAATGTGTTTGTCTCCTGCCCTCGGGGTGCAGGGGGCCTGCCTCTTAGGGCCCCTGGCCCAGGCGGGGAGGCCGCCCCAGGGCTCCCGCATTGCCGTGGTCAGTACAGGGGAGTCGCACCTCGCATTGCCAACCCAGCAACCAAGAAGAGGTAAATGACAGGGCAGAGAATCTAGACCTGCCATCAAGAATTCCGTACTTGCCAGCCCAGCCTTGGGGGAGAAGGGTCCAGCCCAGGGCCCCGAAGCCTAGGGCTGAGGGCTGGGTGTGGGGCAGAGGGAGAAGAGAAGCGGTGGAGGCCATGTGTGGTGTAAGGGAAGTGCAGCAGCCAGGACAGGAAGTTTTACTGCCATTACTGGGAACCATGCATGTATGCATAATCCCTGTCAGAATGTTCCAGAAATCCTTGAGCTGGGGGGGAGGCTTTATTTGCTGGACCATGGTTCTCACCACTGTGAGGACAGTGACAAGGGGGAGCACCACCAAGGAGGGAGCATTAGCGTGAGAAGGGGCGCAGGCTCTCAGTCCAGACTGCAGACTGTCTGTGGCAAGGGTGGGAGGGAACAGAGACCAAAAAGGTGGGGTGGCCTTCTGGAGGCCACAGAGCCTTGTGGGGGCAGAACTGGCAGGAGATCTGGTTCCCCAGGCGGGAGGCCCAGGCTCTCACCCCTGTGTGACCTGGAAGACACGGCTCTAAGCCCCGTTCATTGAAGGACAAGCCAGAAGCAAGTGCTCCTTGCGGTTTCCACCCACATCTGAGGTGCCCTTGACCCCTTCCAGGATTCTGGGTCGTCTTGCCCTGATATAACCCACCCCGCCCAGGGTTTCAACAGATCCCATCTCACACCCTCCTGTTTATGGCCTTGGCTACTTTCTCTTTGGCTGGTCTGGAAGCCCAGCTCTACACAGACACCTCACCCCAACTGCAAATACAGATAAGAGCGGCCTCTGTCCTCCACGGCTCAGGCCCGCCTGGGGCTCCTGCCACACGTTCCAGCAGCCCTCACGAGCTACTTTTCTGGATTTCCGTGGTGTGACGCTAACAGATGTAGGCCACGCTCCTCTCTGCCCCTGCTCGGGTGCCAGGCCTGCTGCCCTGAGATGAGCCAGCTGCATCCTGCCCCGCACCGCCTCCCGGACGGAGGCCACACGAGGGGCCAAGGTGCAGGCTTCTTTAAGGTGGCAGCTAATGCAGTCGCCCTGACAAAGCCCAGGTTTTCCCTTTTACAGTGAGAATCACCTCAGCGCACAAGAATAGACAGCCGGGGAGACACACACGTGACTCTAGTCTAGTCAAGAGAATTAAACTGGAAAAAAGCTGTTGATGTGGAAGGCGTAGGGTGAGGTCCATTGCTAATGAACTAATAGAATGTTCCATAAATATTCCATGAGAAGCGTCCCCTGGGCATCACCAGGTGGTCTGCGGTCGCTCGTGGGAACCTACAAGACCAACGGATGTAATACGCGGTCCCATAGCACCCAGAACACATTTGGGGGCAGGGAGGAGCCAACAGAAAGGCGGTGCGCGGAGCCCGATGCTCGTCTCTCGGGGGTGGCAGGCCCATTCAAGGGGACATGTGATCATTGTAAACCTTGTATTAGACTCTAACAAAGGGGTATAGATAAATTAGTTTTGGTATCGAGATTTTTTTGGTTGCCGCATTCAGCATTTTATTAACTGGGATATTTGAAAGCTCTTCATGCGTAGTGAATAGAATAGTGTTGATGCTGGGATTTATCTGGCAACGCAGGAGAAGAAAAGCACATTTAGAAAAAAAAAATCCCCTAAGATCCTTGTCAGGCTTGTTTTTTTTCCCCCCCTGTACTATTTTTTGCAGTAAGGATATTGTTCATCCTTCACTCTGTTCTGGAACTACAGAACTAAGGAGGATTTTCAAGGTAATTTTTACCCAAGGACAGAAAAATAAAAGACACGCTATCAATCCCCTGAACGTCCGGATGGTCGTTTTTTATCCCATGCGTTGTTGACTCTGTCCCTGCTGGTCCTCTTGAAGCCGATAAATGATTCCTGTAGACTCCGTTCCCTCCTCTGCCTTGCAAGGGGTACCTTCGCCTGTACAGACAACATTTCACCCTCTTTCGCCTGGAATCTGGTTGCCTCCCGCAGAGAGGACTGCGCCTCCCTGTCAGCCAGCAGGAGCAGCCCCCTCCGTGTGCACGGACCATGCTGGTCATGTATACACCCCACCCCGCTCAGGTTGTTTTCACTTTGAGGCGAAGCTTGCCTCCATGCAACCCCAGAAATACTTCTTCCTGGGCCCCTCTCCCTTCTTTTTCTGACCCTACTTTCCCTAGGGGACAGACGGGTCAAAGGGATAAGGCCAGTTTGCACCCGTGAGAATGGTTGCTAATGTTGACCAGCTTTCGTAACAGGACTTCAGCATGTTCCTTTAGTAAAAGGCCCGGTCTCCTTTAGAGGGGAGGGTAGAGAGGGCAAACGGTAAGGAAAATGCAGAAGACAGCAGCCTGTCCCACCGACCTGGAGGCCGGGGAGCCACAGAGAGTGGACGGGTGAAATCTCTCTCCTGGCCCCACTCTGGTCCAAGGCTTCAGTGTCCCCATAGGCAAAGCCCCCATGTGTGCACCCATGGAGAACTGAGCACAGGGAGGGCCAGGGCTTCCCAAATTGCACACAGCGGCACCCCTGGAGGGTTTGTGAAAGCCCAGGAGGCTGGGGGTCACCCCGCTTCTGATTCCATGAATCTGGGATGTGGCTCAAGCATTTGTATTGCGGACTCTTTACCAACTGATGCTGGTGCTGCAGACCCAGGGAGCTCCCTGGGAGAACCACCGAGACAGGCCAGTGATGCCAAGAGTAGGTGAGCCAAGTGCCAGATGTTTGACCTGTATGTTGAATTGTTCTGTGACAGCTGCTCACGGCAGCGTCTCTTCCACTTGCCAGATTATCTATCTGGATTTTTCTTTGCTAAGTACTGGGGGGCTAAGGTTTAGCCGACTTGCGAGCTGACCTGATAGCCTACCCAGATTCCCAGGTGCTGCCAGAGGATGTGAGATACCTGGGTCAGAGACAAAGGACCCCATATAGCCTTCAGCCAGAGCAGCAGCCAGAGTTCTCAGCATTTATGCCAGTTCTCCCAGCACCGATTCCCACAGGCTGGTGCCCAGAGGGCCAGGGGACACGTGGCCCTGTGGTGGGTTGTGGTTCCAGAGAGGCGCCCGACACTCAGGGAATCTGAATCTTTAGTAATGGACAGTAAGCTTATCTGACTTCTGCCCCAGAGGGAGACATTTCTTTATTCTATTGACAGTAAAAAACACCTCTGCTCCAGGGGTAGACACTGTGGCCATGTGTCAAGGCTGTTTGTTATACAAACATTCTGGAAAATGTGGTCTGGAACAAAGGAAGCATGTGCCTCT
The DNA here is from genome assembly GCF_017311325.1 of Ursus maritimus. Taxonomy (NCBI): domain Eukaryota; kingdom Metazoa; phylum Chordata; class Mammalia; order Carnivora; family Ursidae; genus Ursus; species Ursus maritimus. The sequence goes on from NW_024426774.1 coordinate 81,597,154, forward strand.
TCTCTCAAGATGTGCAGAAACCTGAAAGCCCCATGGAGGATTGTCTCCAAACATGCGTGTACTCCTTCTACCAACTGTTCTCATTGGCCATTGCCAACATGCAGAATTCCTTGAAGGCTACGGCGGGAGGCAGAATAAGGACCTCCTCATCCCAAGGCATTGACATTCTCCTCCCTAGAGCCTATGAACATATTATTTTACATGGTGTATTCGTCTCTTGGGTCTCCCATAGCAAAATATCACAAATGTGGTGGCTTAAAACAGCAGACATTAATTTTTCTGCACTTTTGGAGGCTAGAAGTCTAAAATCAAGGTGTTGGCAGGGCCACCTTCCCTCTGAAGCTCGTAGGGAATGACCCTCCCTTGCCTTCTCTACCTTATGATAGCTCTAGGCGTCCCTTGGCTTGTAGATAACAACACTCCAATCTCTGCTTCCATTTCCACATGGTGTCCTCCCTGCAAGCGGGGTCTTCTTACAAGGACAGCAGTCATACTGGATGAGAAACACACTCCACTTGAGTGTGACTTCATCTTCACTAATTATACCTGCAATGACCCTGTTTCTAAAGAAAGTCACATTCTCAATTACTGGGAGTTAGAACTTCAACATACCATTTTTGGTGGGCGGACACCATTCAACTCATAACACATGACAAACGGGACTTAAGGTTGCCAAACCCACCTTAAAATAAGCAGATGAGCCTGGATTGTCTGGGTGGGCTCGAGGTAATCATGAGGTTCCTTAGAAGGGGAAGAGACAAGCAGAACAGTGGATCAGAATGATGAAATGTAAGAAGGACTCAACCACCACTGCTGGCTTTGAAGATGGAGGAAGGGACCATCAGCCAACAGATGCGTGCAGCCTTTACAAGTGGGAAAACACCAGGTGTCAGATTCTCCCCCTAGAGCCTCCAGAAAGGAGCTTGGCCCTGCCGACAGCTTGATTTCTACCCAGTGAGGACTTCTAAGCTACAGAAATGTAAGATAATGAATGTGTGCTGTTTCGGTCCACCATGGGTGGGGCAACTTGTTTCGGCAGCATAGGAAATGCTAGAGCCGTCACAGTACAGTTGGGATACCACGAGTTCACTGCCCAAGCTACTTCCCTTGTCCTGCATGCCACAAATTAAATATCTTTCCCGTGATCACTGTTTGCCATTTCTAACCCGCTGACCGTTACGTTTATAACTCTTTCCGAATCTCAGAAAGAAGGAATTTTGCTCAGAGAGCCAACTTCTCTTTGCATCCCTCTTTTTACCTTCTTTAGAGCCTTGCATTTCCTGGTACCCACTTCCAGTTCACTGAAATCACAGCGTTGCTTTACGTTAGGCTTTGCTTTGTTTTTCAATTAAAGTCTTTTGTTGGTAGAAGATAGGAGTGCTTGCTTGCTTCAGGTCTGTTTATCTAGCCCGATGATGCGGTGTTTGTACAGCAAGAGCTCAGGAAATTAATCAATATTTGTGATGAGACAGCAGCCTCCTCCTCCGTATGCACAACGGCTTGGAAGGTGTGAGTTGTCTGTATTACAGCCAACTCTGGCCACTTCTTCTCTATATTGTTCGTGCTATGAGGGAAGGGACTGGATCTCCTCCGCCTTTGCATTCTCTAAAGTGTGAATCCTCACACAGCTGAAGGCTTGCTAAATAATGGTGAATTATCAGAGCTGGGGATAGTTGTTTTCTGGAGATGTTTTCTCATGTTCTGGCAGCTTTGATTTCCTGTGTCTCTTTATTGTTTTCTGCTCTCCTGGCATCCCTCCAGTAACCACCTCATCTTTCTGTAACGAACCTTCCTGAAACAGAACAAAGTACGCTAGGTGTGGTCTCATTTGAGTCTCAGAGCTGTGAGGTAATGCTTCTCTTCATAATGGTACCTTGTTCTTACCTGGCGCCTCACGAATACAATTCCCCGTTGGTGAAGAGCGCGAGCACATGTGAGCGCATGTGTGCACACACGCACACATTCACTTACTTCCAAAAGCTGAGAAAAAGTAGGTTATCAGCTCCTTCAGAAAACAGGGAACTGCCAGCTAGATGCCTCCATATTTTTTCAAGGGATCCACTTAATAGCACAACGTGTTTCTGACAAAAGCTAATAAGGTTACCTTGCAATTTTAGAATGCCTGTCCTCTTGAATGTCAAAGTACCAGTAGAAACTGAAGTTTACCTTTCCAACACCCTCGTGGGAACAACATCCTCATGGGAACAGCACCCCTGCTTTTGAATGTGACCCATTATTTAGCTTAAGTGTAAGGTGGGAAGCTTTGGGGAAAAGTCTACCCAGAGGGTGGGGCTTCTGAAAGAGCATCCAGAATGACGTCAGTGAAAGAGTGTTCAGGAAGGTGGCCGTCAGGGAGGGAAGATTGCAGCGCAGTTGATTTGAGGGAGAATGTAATTTTTCTAGAAGAATCAAGTACTTCCTGACAAATATCAGATAATGAGAGTTTTCTGAACTCTTACACACTGACCACCAAGGGTCATCAGGCAACATGCTCAGGATGTTTTGGAGTTAGTTGGAGCTCGCCTCTTAACACCATCCGAAAATGTGCAGTCAAAGGCCTCAGGGTTAAGTGAAAGAGAAGAAGGGCTTGGATTCGCTCAGAAGTTTCCAAACAAAAGCTGAGGTGTTTCAGTTTAGCCTGGCGTGGATTACACTAATCTGCTAAGGTTAGGATGTTGTGAAAAACTTCCTGACGTAAATTATGGCAGAAAACCTAAATTTATGTTGTCTTTCATCTGGCTGTGGGGGCTGCCTCGCTGTTGGGTAATGCCTCAGATGCTCCAAATGTCCTCATAGATCGAAAACACTAGTTTCAGGGCTTCTTTGTCTTTTTTTTTTCTTAAATAATAATTTTTTATTATATTATGTTAGTCACCATACAGTACATCCCTGGTTTTTGATGTAAAGTTCGATGATTCATTAGTTGCATATAACACCCAGTGCACCATGCAATACGTGCCCTCCTTACTACCCACCACCAGTCTATCCCATTTCCCCACCCCCCTCCCCTCTGAAGCCCTCAGTTTGTTTCTCATAGTCCATAGTCTCTAATGCTTCATTCCCCCTTCTGTTTACCCCCCTTTCTTCTTCCCTTTCTCCTCCTACCGATCTTCCTACTTCTTGTGTTCCATAAATGAGTGAAACCATATGATAATTGTCTTGTTAACTCATGCATATGCCTTTTAACTCATCAAAGTTTTTCAAAGAGATGTATATTGTGGTGAAAGAAATCCCACTTGCAGGACACAGACGTATGCCCACCAACGCTGGCCAAGTTCATCTGCCATATGCCAGGGTAGCATTCAGTCCAAAAGTGAGTCAGGCCAGACTGGATTAGCCCTTAGTTTTCGGATGTTCAAGTAACTGGCATGAGGGACAGTGAAAATATAATTTGCGGCCTCTTGTGAGCTTTACAGCCTGATGTGGTCATGAAGAATAGCAAGATCATTAGGACGGGTTAAATGTAGTAGATTGCCCCAGCGCCGTGCTGAGCCATATTGGAACACGGTGCACAAGGAAACGTCAGTCACACTGATCTTGTCTTTATTTAAAATTGCAACATTTTGTTCATGGTGGATTTTTTGCATTAATTCCGGTTTGTTAAAAAATTGCGGTAAATATTATTTATCTCGATGACTGAATTTTTTGGTGCCCCCTTAAACTTTGCTTCCAAGGCAGATGAGTCACCTTAGTCTTAGTGCTAGACCAGAGGTTAGCTCCGCCCCTCCTGAAGCCCCACTGAGATGGAGGTCTTTATTTATTTATTTATTTATTTATTTATTTTTTAAAGATTTTATTTATTTATTTGACAGAGAGAGAGACAGCCAGCGAGAGAGGGAACACAAGCAGGGAGAGTGGGAGAGGAAGAAGCAAGCTCCCAGTAGAGGAGCCTGATGTGGGGCTGGATCCCAGAACGCCGGGATCACGCCCTGAGCCGAAGGCAGACGCTTAACGACTGAGCCACCCAGGTGCCCTGTGATGGGGGTCTTTAAAAGTCATAAACCCAGAAAGGCAAAGAGAATCAGAGAATACCCTGGAAGGTCCAAATGGAATGGAGAAGTGGTACTTGACTTAGCGGAGTGGAGAAAATTACTCCCCCGGCTGGCAGTGGCAAACACTGAGAAACTACCTTCTCTGCATCGTGAGACCCACCTCCCACACGCAAACTCTTCAAAACTGGTGGAAGCAAGTGCTTCTGTGGCTGGCAGTGCAAGAGGACTGGATAAAGTCTTCTTCTTCTTTTTTTTTTTTTTTAAGATTTTATTTATTTATTTGACAGAGAGAGAGACAGCCAGCGAGAGAGGGAACACAAGCAGGGGGAGTGGGAGAGGAAGAAGCAGGCTCCCAGCAGAGGAGCCTGATGTGGGGCTGGATCCCAGAACGCTGGGATCACGCCCTGAGCCGAAGGCAGGCGCTTAACCGCTGTACCACCCAGGCGCCCCTGGATAAAGTCTTCTTTAACATGTGGCTAGGTTCAGCATTGGCCTGGAGGTTTATTTTCTGGAGAGAGTAAACCGAGGCTGTCTGGTCTGGGAGCACCAAGTGCAGCTGAAGGAAGGAGCAATAGTTTACAAAGTCATGTTCAAAACTCCAGAGTCCTTTCCATTTTAGGATGGGGACCCTGGCAACCAGCCGTATCCCCTTCAGGAAGAAGATTGGAAGTGTCTTTTCTGGGAGACTTCATCACCAGATGAGGAATACCCAAGACACTGACCCCAGGAGCTCCTAAGGACATGGCCCACCCTGACCATCTTACAGTAAAGACCGTGGGCCATGAGAACTGGAAGGCTTCCAATCAGCCCTTAACAGCCCCCTCTTACACACTGACCGCCAAGGGTCATCAGGCAAGATGCTCAGGGTCAAGTATATCCCAGCAACAATGAAGAGCAAAGCAACAGGAAAAGAGCATCTTGCAGAAGCAGAGACCACTCGAACAGAAGAAAAGAACAACAATAACCTCTGAGAGGTAAGAGAAGATACTACATCCATAAAACAAGGAAAACATCTTATATAAAAGGAATATGCAGGGTAAAAAAGAAATCTGAGAAAATAAAAATATGATAGCCAAAATTTAAAACCCCATAAGAAAGTTGAAGGGTAATGTTGAAGAAATCTTCCAGAAAGTAGAGTAAAAAGAAGAAAAAAAAAAAGATAAGAAAAAATAAGAAAATTAGAGAATTAATCCTAGTAACAGGAATTCAATGAGTGAATCATAGGAATGAAAACAGAAAGCAGTGGGAAGGAAATCACTTAAAAAATAGGAGAGGAATATTTCCTAAAACCAAAAGAGGCTATTTCCTAGATGAAAGGAGCCCACCATGTCCCCTGTCCAAACTATGAAAATGATCCATGCCAACCAAAGTACATCACTGCAGAATTTCAGAGCAGTGCGGACAAAGAGAAGACTCGAAGCACTTGCAGAGACAAGCACATGGCTCACAGATAAAGAAATCAAGAATCAGAATGACATTATAATTAAAAAGATAATAAAAGGAACTACTTTGGAAAAAACAAAACAAAACAAAAAATCAGAACATCAGACTTCTTTGCCTCAATCCCAGAAGCTAGAAGACAGTGAAGTAATGCTTTCCAAGTTCCAAGAAGAAATTATTTCTATGCTAGAATCTTATCCCTGGCCAGAAAAATCCACTAAATGTGAGGGTAGAACAAAGACCTGGTAGGATGGACAAGATTTCAAGAAACTCAGCACAGGAAGAAACTACTCAGAAGCTGCTACATGACCTCTAGAAACCACAGAGGAGGAAGAACCAGAATATAGAAAATAAAGGATATGGCAGAGACATTTCTTCGGAAAACATGACCTGGTAGATGTCCGCCCATGTTTGGATGTATAGAAAGGAGACTCACACAAGAATGGTGTGTGGGTATACAGTGGAAATAAATACACAGGGAATTAAGTCTGCATACACACACACACACACACACACACACACACACACACACAGAGTACAACGATAAGCTCTAGGGAAAACATAATATTGTGCAAGAAGGAAAAGTCACAGTATACCGTGGAGCTGTAAATAGCATTTGCAAGCATAATTATGTAAGCACTGGCTACTGCTGCAGCCAAGCTATGGTACAACTGTATTAATATCGAGAGGATGGAAAGTCGGGAAACGCGTGTGGTTGAAGTAGGGTACCATGGTTCTGGGGTGTATGAGAATAGGCTTGTCATCCTACATAAAGGGAAGTTCACAGATAGGGCCAAAAATGGAAGGCTCCCGGAAGAGGAAGTCGGGCATGTTATTTGCAGATAGGAAAGGAAGTACAAAGGGATGTGCTAAACTCGTGGCCAGTGGGTTGCCTCTTGGGGGGGGGGGGGCGAAACATGCTAAGGAGCTTCCACTGTTTTTCATAAAAAGCCTTGTGGAATGGAACAATTTGACTTTAAAATATGTGCATATGTAATTTTGATAGGAAAAAACCCACAAATTAGAAAAGGAAGAACTTTTATCTGAGGAGTGTTCACAGAGTCACGGTAAGGACCAGGAAAGAGGGCAGGTGACTCAGAGGGGCACGACTTCACGGGTGTGGTGGCAAAGGGTGGGTGGCCGTTTTTAACCACACCTTCTTCTTCAGAGTCAGAGAACTTGACACTCCCTCCGAGAAACAAGGGACGTCCTGTTGCACTGCTGCTGGATTGCGGTAAAAACATGGCAGTGGATGAGTATGTTTCCAGGGTAGGACGTATGGATGATAATTTGAATGAATGATTAAAGATTCCACTGTGAGCCTGGGTAGCATGAGAATTAATTATAGATTTGATTAAAGAGATTCGGGTTCATTAAAAGTTAAGTGTTCTTATTCCTCAGAATTGTTGAGCTCAGTAAAATGAAGTTCTCTGTTCTTGAGTGGGTCTTGCCCCAGGTCCCTGAGTGCAAGCTAAAACAGGTTAAGTACCCCCCTTTTCCTGTCACTCATGCCCCTGTCGCAGGGGTCACACCTCGTCTCCATGCACACACCACTGGTAGAATGTCTTCAATCCTTACCATTTCCCCTCAGGGCTGCTGCACGCACTGGATGCTTGAATTTGTAATTAAGCTACAGTTGATGCTGTCTACGCAGCTATATATTTTCTAAGATTGAAATGGTTTTTCTGCTCCCATTTGGATGGCCTTTCCAATAAGGCTGAAATAAAGCTTTCTGGAAAATGGAAGTACAAAAGGGTGTTCACTTTTCGAAGATGAGAAGTAGGTAATTATCAACATCAGTATGAACAGAAACAAGAGCTCTGGGAGAAAGCCAAGGTTTGGTATTGTGCTGGGTATTTCCCAGCTGGCCCCACCGCTCCCTCGTTTTCTGCTTCCCTGCCCTGTGTGTCCCAGGACTCTAACTTGTGCTGGCACCTTCCTTGGTTTCTTGGCCCTTTGACTTCTGGTCAGGGACTAGGGTTCGGCCGGGGAAGCCCCGTAGGGGTGGCTGCAGACCTCGGTGGCAGCTTCACTTGCTCTGGTTCCAAGCTGTCTCGGGTTCCACTACATGACACCCTCCCTCTGTCCCTTCAGGTCCAAGAGTGGTGACAGTTCCCTCGGATACTAGGCACCATCTCTCGGTAGTTCCATGAAAGCCATCCACACTCTGAATAGTTGGTTAATTAAACTCAATTCAGTTGGACTTTCTGATGGTGCCATCTGTTTTCTGCTAAGACCTTGAGTGATAGGAGTGTGGTTTTCAGCGATGTCAGCTATTTGTCTCCCAGTCTCCCCCAGTAACTAAGGAGTCCCTGAGAGCAATGGCTCGCAGTCATTCATCTTTGTTTCCCCAGTGTCTAGTACATGGCCTGGTATATTGTAGGCATTCAATATATGCTTGACAGATGAAACAATGTACCCATTAGTGAACTCCTCCACATGGTTTTTTTTCGTAAATGGAAATTTTAACAATATTGATTTTCCAATCTGTGAGCATGGAGTATCTTTCTATTTGCTTGTGTCATCTTCAATTTCTTTCATCAATGTCACATAGTTTTCAGAGTACAGGTTGTTTACCTCCTTGGTTACATTTATTCTTAGGTATTTTATTATCTTTGGGGCAATTGTAAATGGGATTGTTTTCTTAAATCCTCTTTCTGCTACTTTATTATTAGTGTATAGACATGCAACTGGTTTTTCATGTTAACTTTGTATCCTGCAACTTCACCGAATTCATTTATCAGTTCTAGTACTTTCTTGGTGGAGTCTTTAGGGTTTTCTATGTATATCATGTCATCTGCAAAAAATGCAAGTTTTACTTCTTCCTTAATGTGGAGTTTTATTTCAGAGAAAAAGTTGAGGTTATTTAACGTATCTAGACCAGGAGACAAGAGTGGAGGTTGTACGTTCAGGAAACATGCACCATTATCTATGGTTTACTGTCGTTAATTGTTTAGGTCAAGTTTCACTGCCTCACCCTTAAGATTATAGGCCTATAAACCCTTCTCTACAGACTGTTTCATTTGAAGATATTAGATAAAGGTATAAAACAGAAGCCCATATGCACAAAACATGCAATACCGTTTTAGACGCATCCAGCCATGAACAGAATATTCTATTTCTAGGGCTGAAAAAATAAAGTTCATTATTATCTCACATAACAAAAATTCTAGAGGCTTCTGGTCCTTCTCAGGCTTGCTGTAGTCCCTACGACCCCTCCCTCTTCCAAACCCACAAGATGGCGGCCACTTCCCAGGCACGAGCTTTCCACAGGACCAACAAAGGCAGAAGAGGAAAATATTTTCACTTGCTTTGTTTCCTTAGTGAGGCCTTTACAGGTGCCCAGTCCTGTCCATTGGCCTCGGCTGGCTCTCAGACCCATGACCTAGCAGCAAGAGAGGCTGGGGAATGAATGTTTGGTGTTTTCAGCATCTGCAGCTGGAGGCAGTCTCTACTAGCAGGAAAGAAGGGGCAGAGAAGCAGTTGGATGAACCACCAAGAGTGTCAGCAACGTAACTCAGAGAAACAGAAGAGGAGAGATGCCAACACTGCCAAGGGTTCAAGTATGCTTAATTGAGAAGATGATTTTATATGTTAACTATTTCTGTTCTTCATGTAGGTTGGCTTATTTGACTAAAGAAGCTCTGGGGGTAGTAACGGTGATGATGCCAGTCTGTCCCTTCTGTGACATGAACTTCATACTGACGGTTAATGTTTCTAAAGGCATTCTGCAACCTGCACGTGAAAGCTGTCGCAAACACTGAGCACATACACCCCTTTGTACCGAATTCTCTTTATTCCCAGTTATATTTTCCTTGTTTATTAAATGCACTTGCATTTTATAATTATGGCATCTGACTCACCAAAAAATTGTTGCTCAGAAATTCTACTGTAGGTCTTCCTTTGCCAGATAATTGCTTAAGCAATAAAAGTTGTCTTGAGTTAAAGCTTACAGTAACATATCATAAAAGATGAGATGCTATTATTCTTTTTCAATTAAAGAAGAAATATAAATGTTTTTCATTGCTTGAAAGAGGATAGAACAAACATTTGTCAAGTTCCCTCTGTATGCTATACATCTTGCATGTAACCTCACAACTGTGTGTGTGTGTGTGTGTGTGTGTGACATATGGGATATGTACGTGGGGAGGTACGTGTGTGTTTGTGTAGTGGTATGTGTGGCGTGTGTTTGTAAGTATATGGAGGTGGTGCGTGTGTGTGTGTTTGTGGTATTTTACATACAGGTGGTGTGTATATTTGGTGTACATGTAGTATGTCTGATTTCTAGTGTGTGTGTGTGGCGTGTGCATGCAGTCGATGTGTGTGTATTAATGTCCGCCTTGTATAGTGAAGACGCTGACACTCAGGACAGCTTATGCCATTTGTTAGGGTAAAGCCCAGATTCAAGCCAGGTTTATCCATGATTTTTCATGACCCCCATCCTGCCCACTCCCCAGATGGTGTGACGGTTCAATGACTGTGGCATTTCATCAAAGATTTGGAGTCCCTTATAAGACTGGGTCCCAGGGCCAAGGGTAAGTGTATTGGTTTGCTAGGGCTGTCATGACAAAGTACCACAACCTTAAAACACCAGACATTTGTTCTCTCTCAGTTCTGGAGGCCAGAGGTTCCAAATCAAATTGTCAGCGGAGTCAGTTCTTTCTGGAGGCTTTGAAGGTGGGATCTATTCCAGACGTTTTCCTGGCTCCTGGTCACAGCCAGCAAGTCTAGGCGTTCCTCGGTTTAAAGACACACCACTCCAGTCTGCCCCAGGATTTACACGGCCTGGTCCTCTCTGAGCAGCCTTCTCTCCCCTGAGGACACTAGTCATTGGATTTAGGACCCACTCTAATCTACTATGACCCATCCTAACGACACTGATTATATCTGCAAAGACTTACTTCCAAATACGACTACATCCTGAAGTTCTTGGGGGGACAGGGATATTTTTGGAGGGAGATGCTGAGAAATCGAAAGAATTTGACTTTTACCTGGCATATGAGCAGTCAGGAAACATCTAGAAAGGGCAGAGTGACATCTGGTCTTCAATTCTTTCAACAAATGCTTATTGACGCCTATTAGGTTTTCTAAGCACTGGGATCCGGCAGCGAACAACACAGAGAAGGTCCCTGGCCTCCTCAGTTTCCATATTTATCCTGTGCTTTGTTCCCTGACCTTCCAGGGCTAACAGGACAGGTGACACATGTGAGCAGGTGTAAGCCTGAGGCAAGATTTCCCCACAGGATTTTCCTCTCCTTCATGCTGGCCCAGGATAGAGATCCACCATCATCGTCACACATGGTCCCAACCCTCCTCGTGTTTCACACAACACTCTTAACGCACATTACACTATTCAGTTCTCTCAAAAACACTTGGACATGGTTCTTATTTTTGCCTTACCAACGAAAACAATGAGTAAGTAATGAAGCTGGGACTGGAATATAGGTCCCCCACTCTTACGCTTTTATTTCTTTCCCCTGTGCCTTTGCAGCCAGACAGATAATGCAAAGGAATGAAATGACCATCAGATCACGCAACATTGTGGGGACCATGACGAATAGGAGACTGCAGATGATAAATACAGATTTGCAGCCAGCTTTTAGACTTTTAGAAGCTGCTCTGAGGATGTATGCTGAGATTAGAAATACACGTGCTCTTTGACTCGGTGCTGCCACCCCCAGGAAGTGTGTGAGACAACCTAGTGGCCGTCAATCGTGACCCGTACGATAAATGCTGTTCTATCTGCACAAAGGATTAGTATGCAGCTATTAAAAATGACATAGTTTTGGGTGCCTGGGTGGCTCATTCGGTTAAGCGTCTGCCTTTGGCTCAGGTCATGATCCCGGGGTCCTGGGATGGAGTCCCACATCAGGCTCTCTGCTCAGCAGGGAGTCCGCTTCTCCCTCTCCCTCTGCCCCTCCCTCCTTCCCCCTGCTTATGCTCTCTCTATATATATCTCAAATAAATAAATAAAATCTTTAAAAAATGACATCATTTTTAATGTACTAGTCTGACTCTATCTCCAGGATACATAGCAAAGTGCAGAATGCATTTGTGTAAGTGCACATACCTGCTTGCACGTTCATGCAATTGCTCTAATATGTAAGAAACTGGTCACTGATCACTGCCAGGGAGGGATTCTTTTCACAAATATCCTTTGATAAATTTTGGTTTTTGAACCACATGAATACATTTCGTGTTTTTTAATAATGAAATAAAATACTGTGTAGGTCAAATGAAATGCAGGGAGGCGGTCTGTTTTGTGACCGCTTCCCTGGACCCAAGGCTGTGTCATCACCACTGTTCAATCTTTCCCTGCACCTTATCCCCACGTGGCATGCAATCGGGCTCATTAAATATGTAGTTTGTTGACCCAAATCATTTCATTCTTTTAGCTTTGCGGATCAATACTTGAGGCTGTTTGGGCCCAACGTTGAATTAACTCTTTGCTGTAGAGGTGCTGGTCCCCCTGGGCTCTCTTCAAATGGCATCTGTCCCCTCCAGGCCACCCCAGGTCACACTCCACTTTCCTCTCGTTCATTCCCCTCCCCCAATGCACCCGGGTCTCTGCCCCTGGTCCCTGTACCCCAGCACACCCACACACATTCCTCCTCTGTCTGCTTTCTGGAAGTCTCTGAAGCTCCTTCCATTCCACCCACCCTCTCCACCCTAGACATTGGTCTTCGTATCTCCAACTGATGCTCCTGAATGACCTCCCTTCCACTCCTTTCCCCCTCTGTAGACCTTTCTACCCCCTTCCACCAAGATTATCTAAGGATACAAATCTCCTTCTGTCATTTCCCTGTTTAAAAAATCCTTTGGCCCTCAGTAAGAGTTCAGTCTTCTTTGGCATAGCACCTGGGCTCTCTCAGGAGCTGGCACCAGCCTGCCGTCCCCTCCCCACCCACCCCTCTGTCCAACTTCCCTGCCTCCATCCTAACTAGTCTTCTCCACGTTTGGTAGTCATCAGGCTGGGGCAGATCCAGCTTCTACGGGGCTGGAGACTTACACCGTCGGGGCTGGGGAGGATTTCTTTAAGAAAATGAATATAAAACTACCAATGCAAATGATCCCACATGAAATCAATGTGTATTTACAACAATAAAAAGTCTTAACAAATTGCACATTTTTAAAAACCTTAGAGTGTCCAGGACATAAGATAATATTTTCATTAATTAACTCTATGACAGACCTTTAGTTGTCTGAGGGCCTTGTTATGTGGCCTCAGTATGTTATACTGATGCTTTATTGCATTTTCATTTTCTAAAGGGAACAGAAGAGAGTGCGATCTTTTCTCTAGCATGGTGGATTGAAAATTCCTTTCATTGTTGACAATTAAGTGAAGACACATCAGACATGTGACCACACACACACACACACACACACACACACACATTCTTGCTACTCATAGTGCTGCTACCGGCTTGGGCTTGACTGACACAGGAATTCTGGACCATTCCATCTTGGGCAATTTGCATCAAAAAGGAAAGAGACTGCGTGGTGTGTTTGTAATGGCATAGGCTGCAAATATTTGTTCCAAGTGTCAGTAACACCATCCTTCCTGTGGGCTGGTTATAGACCGAGAAGAAGGGCAAACTTCCAAGAATTGTCAGGAGAAGCTGCTAGAAGTCTGAGGACAAATGAAGGCCAGGTGCTCCAGGGTTGAGAGAAAGTCCAGCCTAGCAGCAGAGCCCATGCCCCAAAGTGTGACAGCAGACAACTGGTAAGCAGTGAGCAGGGGCCGCCTGCAACTGGAGGAGGTTGACTTAAGAGAGAAAGCAGCCTGGCTCCAGGCAAGTTCCTTAGCTGGTGGAGCTTTCGCTTTCTGACCTGTAAAAAGGGGACAAGGGCACTTGCCTGCCAATGACAAAACGAATGCACAGACCTGGCCTTATGCAGACCCTCATTGTGAACTGTCCCTCTCCTTCCCCCTCCTCCACAGTTGGGGGAATCCAATGGCCTGGTCATGACTCTGGCAAAGAACTCTTCAACCTTCCCAGGGCTCAGATATATCCCCAAAACAGAGAAACCCCTCTCTTCCCTCTGGTTGGGAACCTTGGGGCCTTCCTTCCACTGAAATGGTGTAGGCCTCACACGGGTTCATGAGTCTGTCCCACAGATGGACAGAATGGAGACTCTTTTCTTTCATCCTTCCACCACTTGACTCTCTAGATTCCAAAAGCACATATTCATTGTTAAAAGTAACAGCAATCTTGGGGCGCCTGGGTGGCACAGCGGTTAAGCGTCTGCCTTCGGCTCAGGGCGTGATCCCGGCATTATGGGATCGAGCCCCACATCAGGCTCCTCCGCTATGAGCCTGCTTCTTCCTCTCCCACTCCCCCTGCTTGTGTTCCCTCTCTCGCTGGCTGTCTATCTCTGTCGAATAAATAAATAAAATCTTAAAAAAAAAAAAGTAACAACAATCTTGAGAGACCGGTCCAGCTCATTTGTGTTGCGGGTAGAAAAACTACTCTGTACCTGTGACCAAATTCTGGTTCTACGGTGTCTTATTTCTACAGGTCCTCATGCTTCTTTAGGGATAATTATGATTTGCCACTCAAGTCAATGGGTTTTAAGTTTCCCATGTAATATGCATTTACTCGGAAACTTCTAGAAAAATGTCTGAGTTCAATAGATGGCTTGAGCACACCAGGCTCTCAGACAGGTCATTAAGGGACCCAGTTTGGGCTGTGTGGGTGCCGCCATCAGCCACAGTAGCTTGGAACCCCGTCAAGTTTCCCCAGAAGAGCAGTCACCTGAGTACCTACTTGTGACGCACCCCAAAAAGAAACTGGAGCTCAGAACATGAACAGAAATCATCCACACTGAGAAAGACCATAGGAGGAGAGAAATCACCATGGAGGAACCAGAACGAGTTTCTGTCAAACGGTCAGATGCTTAGGTCAAAGACGGGCCCAGATGGCCCCGTCACCTTGCCTTGCGGCGCTCTGGCTGGGCCTCTGCAGCAGACTCACGCAGCTGTGAGGCAGAAATACCCTCCTTGGGGCGCCTGGGTGGCTCAGTAGGTTAAGCGTCTGTCTTCAGCTCAGGTCATGATCTCAGAGTCCTGGGATCAAGCCCCGCATCGGGCTCCCTGCTCAGTGGGGAGTCTGCTTTTCCCTCTCCCTCAGCCCCTCCCCCTACTTGTGCTCTCATGCATGCTTTCTCTCTCTCTCTAAAATAAACAACCAAAATCTTAAAAAAAAATACCCACCTCACTGCCAGAGCTCTGTCTGGTGCCTTTGTAAGAGGGGTGGGCAAAGGGATCCCAACATTGTCTTTGTGGAGTCTCCCCTTATCTGAGCAGCCCCCCAGAGCTGGGGGCCCCCTGGAGCAGGCTGCCAAAAGGCCTTGTTGAGACCTTGCATTAAACACAAGCCCAGATTCTTTTGAGCATGACGCTTGGGCCCCTTTGCTCAAGTAGGCAGTCTGGAGAGGAGGAGGGCTGGGAGGGTGACCCTGAAAGATGGTGGCTTTTTCCCTAGCATGTGGAGAAGGCAGAATGTTGCCAGGTGAGTGGTGGCTGGTATGACTTGGTGTCCTCCAGGACAGGTGAGGGAGGCCTGGTCTGAGAGGAAGTGATAGCTTCTTTTTCCCACCCCCAGCCATGGTCCCCAACCCTCAGAGGTGAGCCCATGCCTTCCCTTCTGTGTGCGGGCCTCCTCAGGCCTCTCCTAAGCAGAGAAGGCTTTGTTCTCCACGGATTCCTGCCCTCTCTTCTCCTCCCTCACCTCGTTTCTGAAACAGGTAAGACAAAGTTAAACTGCCATTCCCCATTGCAGACTGAGCTCCCACTCCCTGGAAGGCCTGTCCTAATAACTGGAGCAGAGAAATGAGGCAGCAAGGGGCCCTCAGGGGAATAAAATCCTGGCCTTATTCTCTAGGAGCTCGTTGGGGTCAAAAGATTTAAATGATAGCACAAGGCACTAAGGCTGAGAGTCATGTGAGCAGTGAAGTGGACTTGCCCCACTGGCCCCCAGAGCCATTCTGCAGTGGGAATTCAGGGACGTGCATGAGGGCCACGTGGCCTTCTGGAGCATGCTGGACCAGGACCCACAAGACCCGTGCATTAATAAGGCTGATTGGACGAGTGGTGTTACGATGGGTGAGTTACTCAGCTCAGTGATTTCCCTGAGGCACACAGGGAGGGCGACTCTCGCAGAGTCACTGGTGGACAGAACACGGGTTGGGATGGTCAAGAGACCTTGGATCTCCTTCTCACTCTGCCAACAACACTGGCATCTTGTATCCTCAGCCTCCTGGACTTCAGCTTCCTCATCCAGAAAATCAGGGCGTGATGGTCTCTCCAGCTTTCCAGCTCCAAAAGTCCCAGACACTCTAATGAAATAATGTATATGGAAGCTATAAAAAGTTACACATTGGTAAGGCATTATTATGTTATTACTACCACTGGCAATAAAGATTTTGTAGAGGAAGTGGAACCTGAACTTGGCCTTAAGGAATAGTAGCTTTTGGATTGTGCACCAAAGTGTGTAAAGAGCAGGACAGGTCAGCTGAGACAAAGAGGGAGAAAGAAGTGACCAAGCAAAGGTCCTTCTAGGGGGACAAGCTGATGAACTATGTAGGTGGCTGTGAAGGTGGGGTTCTTCAGTGACATCCTCCTGGGGCAGGGGCTCAGGCAGCAGCATCACCTTCTAGAAATGCTTCAGGGGCCCTGACCGAGGCCACATGGGCCTCATTTCCCAATGGCTAAGTGCTGTGAGATAACACCAACCCCTTTCCAAAAAGAAGTCTGAGAAGAGATTGTGACTCTTTGGTCGACTGTCCTTAAAAGCTTTAACCTCACATGGAGCCTTCTTCTGAATATGCCAGAGGGCTCCCCTTTCCTGGGGCATTGGAAAACACTCTGATCACTGAGCAGCCATGGCATAAAGGACTACTTTTATGAAAGTCCATTTTTAAGTGCTTGGCATACAGCCCTGAGAATTCCCCAGGCCTCACTGGCACTGAAGAAGTCACGAACTGTTGCTAACATTGACTTTGAAGTTGTTGCTGCAAGGGGAAGCTGTCTTTGGTGTGGGAGGAACTCACATTTAATTATACTCACAGACACTCCTCAAAACTGTTTCTGGATGCTTCAGCTATTATTCTGGTTGCTTCTAAAATAAAGTCTTGTGATTATTTTGTGTGTGTGTGTGTGTGTGTGTGTGTGTGTGTGTGTGTGTGTGTACGGATGGCCTGCAGGGATGCCTGTCTTGTTTTATGAAGTTGGTTTATCGAAAGGTAATGACAGAGCTCGACAGAAGAGGAAATGCTCTGTTCCTGAGGAGCCGTGAGTGTGCTTGCTGCAGAGAGGAAGCGCTAGTGACCGAGTCTGGAGGAGTCTGGTACACTTCCGGGCGGTGACCACCTGTCTGATGTCGCCTGCCAAGGAATGCATGTTTTAGGTTGTCACCCCTGGAGACAAAATGACTTTGCAGCCCTGGATGTGGGGGTGTTGTCTCCCAGCACCACTGTCTGCTTCCCAAGATTTCTTAGACCCCTGGGTCCCCGACCACCTGAGTGAGAGCTGTTTGAGCTTTTCCTGGCATTGTCTCGGGAAAATGATCACTCAGGTTCAGCCAGCTGGGGAGGAGAGAGGCGGCCTCTGGTTAGGCCACTTCTCGCTGACATCAGCCCACAGTGCAGCCGGCTGTGGTAACGGGGCCACCAATCTCAGGCAGTCACAGGCTTTGACGCAGTAGAGCAGGCGAGCAGAGCGTGGGACTCTTGTCAGGGAGCACAAGGATAAAGCGATGAAAGACCCATTTCCAGGGCCTCGTGGTTATACCAGGGCTAACCGCCGTGCGGTACTTCCCAGGCTCTCTCACGGGGACATGGGCAGACCTTCGACGCCAGTGCCCAGGTCCCTCCTTCCCAGGGATATGTGTTTCAAAAATTGCTCCTGATGTCACCCTCATTTTAAACCAGCGTGTAGAAACACAGTGGCAATGGTTTATACTAAAAATTCAACATGATGGCGAACAAGAGTTCTGAGTCTCAGAAGCCCTGGCCTCACCTTCTTACCGTTCCTAGCAAAGCAAAGCTGGGGACCAAGAAAGAAGCGCAAGGAGAAAGAAACGTGGAAGAATAGCACAGAATGCCCTCAGGAGCTTGGCGTCACGCAGCTGATTAAGAGGAGCTGAGACCTCGTCATTAGTCTATTCCTAACCTTGGTGCCCAGATTCGGGGCCAGCCCCGGAGGACCTGTGTCCTAAGAATGACCATGTGGAGAAGCTCCTTGTGTGTATAGACCTGACTATGGACTAGCAAACCCGGTCGGTCCACTGTGACATTTATTTTGTAATTTAGGGAATGCAAAAAACGGCAAGTCTGTGCAGAGGGTGTCAGAGAATCCAGGCCCAGGAAAAAGCTTTTAAGATGCCGTGTCATGTAGTACTTTTTAGTTCCTTCAAGGCAGAGCCAGAGGGAGTCACTGACCGCCATGCAGAGGTCAAAGCCCTCCCCCACTCCCTCTCTCAACTTCCCCCCACTTTGTGGCCCTGGAAATTTCTACCATCTGAAAAATCCGATTATGTTGTCTCCAGCCAGCGAGGGTTAAAGTGAAAGCATATTGCCTGGGAAGGAGTGAAGAAAGGAACCCATTAGCCGTCACTGATGCTTTGGCCCCAGTGAATTTGTCAGGGAGGGCGCTGAAGCTGGGAAGAGGAAGGACAGGACTGCCCTGGGGCTGCTGGACCAGAATGAGGGAGGGAGGGAAAGGCCTGAGTGGCAGCCAGCAGTGGGTGACACAGGGTGCTGCTAAGGGGGAGGAGGAGAAGGTGCTGGAAACAGACCCACCTACTTTACAGTTTTGCCTACAGCCAGTCCTGCATTTAACTTGCCCAGCAATAAACCTGTCAGCAAAGCGGGGGAGGGCTGTTTGTATTTGCTAGGGTTTGCAAAAGCCCACTGCTGTGGCTAGACCTCTTGGCCCACAGGTCACCTCCCCTCTCAGGTGAAAAATGCCTCAGGCTTGGGCGGAGGCTGCGGGCAGGGCCACCGAGTCCCCGGAGTGCCCAGCTCAAGGTAACAAATACCCATTTCCAGCTGAATTCCTGCATCTTGAGCCGCGAGCAATTCAGCACATTCCCAGAGATTCAAAGGCCTCTGTCGCTTCTCCCTTTGGGGACTTGCTTAGACCTCAGTGAGCCTTTTTTACTGGGGAGAATTCTGCTAATTCATCTCTTTACATTTTTATTTAATTTTCTCTGAAAGGGGAGGAGAAACCATCCAGTCCGTGCCTGAATAAGGCCAGATTCCTCTCTCTTCACAGGCATTTTTAGCTTCCTGACTGGAGCCCCAGCTCCAGTCACCTTTTGTTTAAATGACTGCCCTCTTTGAGCAAAAAGTTTCGAGAAGATAAAATCAAACAAAAGGAAAAGGAAAAAAACACTAAACATGAAGTGGCATACCACCCTGGGCTGGTACCTGATGGAAAATTCTGAGCTGTGTGGCCTCCTTCAGCCTGACTAACCTCTCTGACCTTCGGTTTTCTCATTTATAAAATGGAAGATGCACTGCAAGTTTGTTTCAAGCTTCGAAATCCTGGATTCTAGAACTTCAGATCTGCTTCTTTTCAAATAACAATGAAATTCCTCCCCAGTGGGACCGAAGGGAGCCTCTGGAAACGTATTGTTCCTTCAATAGAGAGCCTGCCATCTGTCAGATGACACCTAATGTACCTTCTTTCACAGTATACCATTTATATAATCTTCTCAAGTCTTCTAATCAGTCCAACATGAAACCTAAGAATATAGTGGTTACTATATCATACCCAGGGAGAGACCCAGATGGAGTCCCTCCAGGAACGCAAATGAGGGAAGAGGGCAGAAAGAAAAGAAGATTTACTGATCTCTCTAGAAGGTTGCTTGCAAAAGGGAAAAGATACATGGGAGAATTTCCTTCTAACTTGCCTCTGAAACGGACCCAAATGACTAGAGTTTTCCCCCACAGGGCATAACTGTAAGAAGTTTGGCTCCATCTTATGCCTCTGTCAGGAGAACCGGAAAAGTCAGCAGGTAGTGTGATCGTAACCAATGGCTGAGAAATCGAGGAGGCTGCCTTCCACGTTCATTTCTCCCATGTCTGATCCAGCTTCCAGAGTGTGCTTTATGGTCCACAGCACTCACCATTAATTATGTATAAGATGTAAATATATAATGTCTGGGATCATTGTGATAAACCTCTTAACATGATAGTAAAGAAATCTGCCCTGAACGACATAAATTGCGGGGAGCCTTGCCTAACGTGGCTGGCAAACATGTCTGCCGAGACTTTGATTGTATGGAGTCTTGATTGCCAATATGTCTTAATGGGTCTTTCCTCTAGGAAGGACTGACTGAGTCAAAGAGGAAAATAACAATTGATCACACTTGTTTCTATTTGCAACTTTACAGTGTTAACTGGTAGCCCCAGGGATAAATCTAGAATAATTCCACACATAACTATAATGAAATGGACAGCACTTTTGCCTACTTAGTAATTGGTTCTCCATTTTGTATCATTGCTATGGAGATGGACATCTTAAACCAAGGTGCCAGAGGCATCTCGTCTCCAAATGCATTCTGATTCTGAGAGCAATTTTTTGAGGCAAATGGCAAGCACAGTTCAAACAGTATGGTTGAAGAATCAGGGAATCACAGTGTGAAGTGCCAACCAATTCCTTTATTAACATTGTGAGTTCCAAGGCAGTGATTTGAAAACATTTTTAGTCCACGAAATCCTTCTTCAAACACAATCTAATGCAGAAACCCTGGACTTCAAATAGAAAAGAGGAGAAACGCTGGTTGAAGGAACCTTCGGGAGAATGGCCAAGGTTGGGGAGAGGGGAAGCTTTACTTGATTTAGTTTGTTCCCCAGGGCACTTCTGAAAGCCTTGAGATTCTGTGAGTGGTTTGAAAAATCTCTGATCATAGGAGTTTACCACTTTCTGCCCATGGTGATTTCAGGGCAGCAAAAAGAATGAAACTAACATCGATTCACTTTTGTTAGAAAGCTGAGAACTAACCAGTCTAATTTTTAATTTAATACACGGAAACAAAAGGAACATTTTAGAGACTAACTCACAAACTGACTTCAATTGGAGCCACCAAAAGCTTAAGTTTGAAGTTTTAGTAAGTATAACTTGGAGGAAGAGTAAGGATACAATTGTAACGCAATGATGTGCCAAAGCTGGCTCACCCCGCTAATGAAAGCTGTTAAGTTTCCAGGAACTTCCCAAGACAATTGTTAAACACTGCCATTATTAAAAATTCAACTATGTATCCAGCAGTCGCACTCCTTGGTATTTATCCAAGTGAGTTGAGAACCCTATGTTCATACAACGGCCCGCACACAGATGTTTATAGAAGCTTTATTCATACTTGCCAAAACTTGGAAGCCACCAGGATGTCCTTTAGTAGGTGAATGGAGAAATAAACTGGGGTGCATCAGGACGATGGAATATTATTTAGCGCTAACATTAATGGGTTATCAGGCCATGGAAATGCACGGAGGAAACTTCAATGCATATCACAAGGCAAAAGAAGCCAGTCTGAAAAGGCTACCTACTGTATGACATTCTAGAAAAGGCAAAACTATGGAGGCAAGAAAAAGATCAATGGCTGCCAGGAGTCAGGGGAGAGAGGGGGATTAATAGGCCAAATACAAAGGATTTTTAGGGCAGCAAAACTCTTCTGTATGATACTCCAATGATGGATTTATGTCATCATGTATTTATTAAAACCTAGAGAATGTACAGCCCCAAGAGTGAACCTAATGTAAACTATGGGTTTTGAGGGATGATGTGTTGATGTAGGCTCATCAGTTGTGACAGGTGTACCACTCTGGTGGGCGATGTCGACAGTGGTCTGGACTGCTGCGCATGTGTGGGGGCAGAGGGTATACGAGGAATCTCTGTACCTTTCACTCAATTTTGCTGTAAACCTAAACGTGCTTCACCAAATAAATCCTATTAAAAAATTCAACCATATAAATTTCAGTTAAATAAAGTATACTCAAAGCAGAGGTAATAAACATGAAACTCATCACTTCCTCCTTATTACATATTATTATTATTTAGGTTATTAGGTTTCCTTATATGTCTTGCACCTGTACAGCAGAATTAGAATGCCGTGGTGTGCTACTGTGCTAGTCTTCCCAACTCTGTGTTAAGTGGTCTCCATTTGGTAGCCTAGAATTAAATCAGCCATGGTGGGAGTACTTACACAATGGAAATCACTATATACAGGACCTTCCCCTGCACCCCCCACAGAGCTGGTTATTAAACATCCACAGCACACCGATAATTCTGTGTACAGTTCCTGGGCTCAGATTGTAGGAGCAGTAACACACACATTGCTGAAGATATTGATCAAGGTAGAGCTTTTGCGAAAAGATTACGGACACAGATCTTCATACATGATTAAACTAAGTGATTCACTCTAAAGTCATCCAAGTGCTCTTTATTTAATTATTTAAAAAAAATTTTTTTAAAGATTTTTTTATTTATTTACTTGACAGAGAAAGAGAGACAGCCAGTGAGAAAGGGAACACAAGAAGGGGGAGTGGGAGAGGAAGAAGCAGGCTCCCAGCAGAGCAGGGAGACTGATGTGGGGCTCGATCCCAGGACCCTGGGATCACACCCTGAGCCGAAGGCAGACGCTTAACAACTGAGCCACCCAGGCGCCCCTCAAGTGCCCTTTAAAATGGTTCCAAGAATTCCCTTTTCTGGAAGCCAGGAACTCCAACCAATCTCAAGAATTAAATCACTCAAATTTGAAGAAGAAAAATATGCCTCGGGAGCAGCTCTCTTGCCATCGGAATTACGGAGATCTTGTTCTGAGTGATAGAACCTAATTGCCAAATGGTTTACTATAATTAAGTCTATCAGCATGGTTTGCTCCCGGTGAAAATAAGGTTTGGTATATTATATCTTTTGCAAAGGGAATCTTTTATCTCCCTTAAATTATCAATCTATGATTCAATAAGAGTTCTCTTCAAAACATGATTTTTTTCCTATGAAGGACATAGGGGCACCTGGGTGGCTCAGTCGATTAAGTGTCTGACTGTTGATCTCAGCTCAGCTCTTGATCTCAGGGTCATGAGTTCAAGCCCCACGTTGGGCCCCATGCCAGGTGTGGAGCCCACTTAAAAAAATATGAGGGACTTAGGGGCGCCTGGGTGACACAGCGGTTAAGCGCCTGCCTTCAGCTCAGGGCGTGATCCCGGCATTACGGGATTGAGCCCCACATCAGGCTCCTCTGCTATGAGCCTGTTTCTTCCTCTCCCACTCCCCCTGCTTGTGTTCCCTCTCTCGCTGGCTGTCTCTCTCTCTGTCAAATAAATAAATAAAATCTTTAAAAAAAATATGAAGGACTTAAAAAAAAAAAAAAGAATATCACCCACGAGAGAGAAGCTGGTTGCGGGCCCATTATTTCACCACAAACACTATTATATCGTGGCTCATCTCATCAAGATGACTTAAGTGTATCCGAAGAATGTGTCCACCTTCCCCCAGCATTCGTTTCCATCCATAAACCATGCAAGTTTGAAGTAGGGTGTAAGCTGTCAACGCCTCTTCTGAATTAGTGTGATGGTGCTACCATGCCAATCAAAGATGGAGGCGCTCTCCCTTGGAGCTCCTTGGAGCTCTTGTCAGTGCAGCAGCTTCCCCCTGCCCTGACTTGCTTCTTGGCATCACTGAATGGGGTGGGGGTGGGGGGAAGGCTTAAAGAAGTACTGAAGTCCAGGCCCCATCTCCAGAGATTCTGATTTGATTGGTCTGAGGAGGATCAAGGGCATCATTAAGTTGAGAAGCCTTCCCAGGTGATTCTAATATACACGGAAGATTAAGCAACACTATTTGAACTTCTATAAAAGTCACTTGACGAAGGTGATGTGAATTTGTTATTTGTCCATCTGATCCCTAGGGGAGCAAGTCAGCTATGCTTCTCCTTTATGATGGTGTGATTTCCGCGTCTTTTGGTTAGTTAGTGGAAATTCAAGTGGTTCCACAGCAATGATATCAAAGAGAATCACTGTTTTTGTTAGACAACCTCCGATGTTGAAAGGGTCTGTTTTGCAGCTACTGAGCAGGGAGGTGGCACCCTCACCACCTTCCAGGCCACTCTGTGATTATGCTTCATTCTGCTTGGTATCCTAGCAGTGTCTTGCGTCTGACCCATTTTCTAAGCCGGATCTTAGTTTCCTACCAATTCTGTGAGTCCAATGTCTTTCAAAAAATAAAAATTAAAAAAAAACTTTTCCCCCTTCTTTTTGCTTAAAATAGAGGCACATTTTGTTCCTTGCAAGAGAAAAGATTCCTAACTGATGCTTTGTCATACCCCTAAAGGAAGCAGAAAAAATGAAACTCATTTTTGTAAACATTTTTAAGCCTAAGAACATGAAAATTCAAGAAGAAAAAAGTTGGAAGACTTGCCCTACAAAAACTAAATATTATAAGGTACATACAAAAAGATCAGTGGAATAGAACAGAGAATCTAAAAGCAGACTCAAACATATGGAAACTCGGGGGTGTAGCAGAGACAGCATCATACATTGGAGAAAGGAAGGACTACTTAATAAAGAGTCCTTGGGAAAATTAGCTGTCAATGTAGGGACAACAGATTATTTCCAGATGCATTAAAAACTCCAAATGCAAACAACAAAACTGAAACATTTGGAAGAAAATATAGGAAAATATTTGTATGCCTTTAGGGTAGTAAAGGATATTTTGAAGTGAGAACAAAAACAGCCGATACTGAATGGGAAGCACTAATATACTTGATTACAATTAGGTGAAAAGTGGGGTGCCTGGGTGGCTCAGTCAGTTAAGGGTCTGCCTTCTCGATCATGATCCCAGGGTCCTGGGACCGAGCCCCGTGTGGGGCTCATTGCTCAGCAGGGAGTCTGCTTCTCCCTCTCCCTCTGCTCCTCCCCACTGCTCATGTTTGTGCTCACTTGCTCTCTCTAAAGAAATACAATCTTTTTTTTAAAAAAACAATTAGATGAAACGTTTTCCATGACAAAATACCATAAAGTAAATGAAAGGACAAATCACAGTTAGGAAAAGATTTGTGATTCATAGAACCAAAAAAGGACTAGGACAATAGTATACATAAACAATTTCTACAAATCAATAAGATATGAACAGACCAAGAGAAAAACAGGCAAATGATATGAATGGGCAAAATACAGAAAAGTACTGCCTAGTTGGTAAATATAATGAAGATGTGATCATTCACTAGTAATCAGGAGAATGTCAATTAAATAGCAATGAGTTATTGTAGAGCCAAGAAGTATCGACATGGATGTAGAGAAATGGGAACTCTCAAACTGCTGGCAGAAGTAGAAATTGTTTCACCAACTTCAGAGAGCAACTTGGCAACATTTGATGAAAGCGAAGGCGTTGGATGTCTGGGTGGCTCGGTCGTTAAGCGTCTGAGTTCTGGTCAGGTCATGATCCCAGGGTCCGGGGATCAAGTCCCACATTGGGCTCTTTGCTCAGCGAGGTGCCTGCTTCTCCCTCTGCCTGCTTCTCCCCCTGCTTGTGCTCACTCGCTCTCCCTCTTTCTGGCAAAAGAAGATGAAGGCATGCATATGTCCCACCACGCAGCAGGGGCGCATTTATGGTTCTGTCCTAGAGAAACCCATATATGCAGGATGGAAGGTGTGTAAAGTTGTTTGTCGTGCGTTATTCGTATTAGCAAAAGAAAGGAAAAATCAAAAAGCCAATCAATACTGAATGGATAAATTGTAGTATATTTATGTAGTGGAATATTATATATACTATCTGGGAGTGAAAATAAATAAACTGAAGGAAACATACTTCATCATGGATGAATGGCAAAACATAGTGCCACATTAATGGGGGAAAGCAAGCTGCATTGTTCACATCAATACCAATTTTAAATTACTCCAAACAATAGTATCTATAGGAAGAATGCAAAATCATGGTCAGGAAGAACACTCAGTACCTTGGGGATCATGTTTACCTCTAGTGAAGGAAGGAGGGGAACGAGATCAGGAAACCAAAGGGAATTGAAATACACCTGAAATTTCTGTTCCAGTCTGGGTGATCGTATGGTGATATTATTTGCTACACTAGTTTGTCATATTTTAAATATTTTTGTTAATAAAAGCCCAACTTTGCTTTTTCTTCCTTTTGACTAAGATACTGTTTTCAAATTTCTCATGTCCAAACAGGCAATTATCTTCATTACCTGCCCTGAGGTTCTTCACCTTGTGTTGTTTCTTGCTTCAGATAGGAGGCCCCGGACCACAGGCCCTGGTAATCCCTGGCCGGGCTGGTGTGGCCAGGGCTGAAGGCTGTGGTGCAATCACTAGCCCCTCTTCTCTCTACTCATCCTGGTATTCAACATGCAGTGGGTGTGCGTGTGCGTGTGCGTGCGTGTGCGTGTGCGTGCGTGTGCGTGTGGAACTGTAGCCTGGCGCGCTCTCATTATCCGTCTGTGTTTGCTCTGCTCTTGTATCTCGCACGGCCACCTACTCACAGCTTGATGTGTTGCCAGCTCACGTTTGTGCAATTTGTTTGCTCATATTCTTCTATCAGTCCGCAGTTGGCCTTCCAGCATTTGGAGCCTGTCCTTCCCGGCATCTTGCTCTCCCAGCCACCAACTTTATGAACACCTTCGGTTTTATTATCCACGTCACTGAGGAGGCCGTTCATATCAGGATAGAGAATGGACATCTGTGTAACTCCTTCTCCATCCCCAACCTCCCCGACCACAGGTCAGTAATCACCCATTGAGAATATTCCTCAGATACGTCCATCATGTGTGTGCTTCTCAGAGTCGTGAAATACAACATATTGCTGTATTTAAATCCCTGCCATCTATCTATCATCTATCTATCTATCTATCTATCTATCTATCTATCATCTATCTATCTATCTATCTATCATCTATCTATCTATCGTCTATCTATCTGTCCACCCACCCATCCATCCATGTTTCCATCTATTTCAGTGTCACACTACAGTAGCAATCAAAAAATAATTGTGTTTGAGGAAAGACAGATAATAGAAATAGTTTTATTTAAAGGATAACAAAGATCACACATTTCAGTGTATATATTTCCAGATTTTGGACTGTTTTTTCCCTTAAGAAAAACTGTTGTTACTTCTGTGTAGAGAACCTTCAGACCTGCTTTTTCCCTGAATAATTTATTTCAGACGTCTTTTTCAGGTCAACGACTGGGAGCCGCCATATTCCCAGAAGCACTTGCGAGCTGGAAGAGGCCGGCGTGCTCCGAAGATGACATCTGGCATCACTTGTCACGTATGGGCCTCCCAGGCACCCCTCTCTCAATATCTCTGTCTGGGTTGGGGCAGCAACAGCCTGCAAGTGGTGTGAACAGGGTTCGGACCTACAGCCCGAAGCATCAGTACAAATGCGCGCAAGGCTTTTGGTCTGGCTGTGGCCCGGCTGGGAGCGGACAAGCAGTGGGAAGCTCTCCCCGCACCGTCACACGCTAGCATGGGATGCTGAGGAATCTCATCCAAAACTGATCTCCCAGGCTGGTATAAAGATAGAAAGGTAGAACTTATTTCACAATTTGTTAGCTTGTGTAATAAATTAAATATTTAGTCATGTGCTGGGTAAGCCTCCATCTTTTCCTAGATTGGCAAATATTAAGGGTAGACCTGCACCCTCGTGTATATAATCCCCGTGAAACTAGTTCTCTGGCAATATTTGCAAATTGAGCAGGAATTCATGGGTTTCTGGAGTCAACACTCAGGTTCACAGGTTGAAGGACCACCCTGTTTTGGAATACCTGTACTGGAATCACACCTTATAGGTTACGTGGAGTATTCAAATATCCCCATGGACAGTTGCTTTTCTTCTCTTTACACAAAGGTGGTTTTGAGATTCAGCAAGGTTCGATGGCCTGCCCACATCTCACTTCGCCAGGTCTGCTCACTCGTCCTCCTGCATCCTTCTTAACTCTCCCATGCTGCCTTATTTGTTTATTTATTTTTTTCAGTGCCATCTTCATGCTGGTCGTTCTGGGGCTGAATATTCTAGGATGGCCTACTTGGAACTTGCTCGGTGCTATTTCTAATAACGTCCTTATGGGCCTTCTTTCCTCCTCTAGTTTTGTGACTTATGCAAATGGCTTTACTTCTGAACACGAGTTTCTTCAGCACGCTGGGCCAGGGAAGCCACTGTCCAGCAGATCCGTCTCTGTGGGGCTGTGCTTTCTCGGAACAACCTCTTGTGAGGCAGTAAGAAGCCGATAGATGGTTCTTCTCAAAATCAGTGGCAAGATGGGGACACTAAAGCACCATGAACTTCCCAGGTTCCGACAACAGTATTACAATATTAACAGAATGTAGACTCATTTAATCCCTGGAGTCCTTTCGCCTTGTACCAGGTTGTTGACAGCAGCATCATGCTGAGATCTTTCTCATTCCAAGCTTGCTGGGCAGCAGGGGAAGGCGAGGCTCTGTCTTCTCCCTCTTCTACCTCACCACCTCCTCTTCACTGAAGGTTTCCTTCCCCTCTTTCTTACCCTGGCCCCTCTTTTTCCTCTTGTTACTCAAGATTTGCTTTCTCTCTTCATCTTTCCATCGGATCAGCCAGTCCTGCATCTTCGTGCGACTGCACTGCTTGACGGACCTGCAAAACTTGTGTGGTTAGGGAGCGATAGTCCGCGCCCCTGCTGGATCTCCAGGCTCTGGGCTTCCCGCTGCCACACGAGATGGGGGAGAGCCCTGCCCGCAGAGCCCATTCTCTGCTTAGTTCTCCTTCTCCAAAGGACGCTGGGACTTGGTACATGATTCTCTTAGCTCAGGAATCTATGATCCTTGCCAAAGTTTTGAGCAGGCTTAGTCCCCTTAACAGCTCCTTCTGCGCGCACAGCAGCGGCTTTGTCTCCAAGGACAAGGGATGCATACCTGGGCCTCCCCTGGAAATCCAGGGACCCAGCCCTGCCTCCAGACAGGCAGCGTGGGAATGAACTGGCCTGCCAGTTGACGGTTTGCAAGGCTTTCTCAAGATATTCTTAGCCCTCTGAGGGCCCCTCCATCCTGGGATATGCAGTCTCCCGGCCCCCTGAGGGGGGTTACTCACTGACCCCTCTGTCCTGGGGTGCACAATCTCCCAGCCCCCTGTGGGGGGTTACCCACCGACCCCTCTGTCTTCGGGCGTGCAGTTTCTCAGCCCCCCACCGGCGCCTCTGTCCTGGGGTTCACAGTCTCCCGGCCCAGGTTGCCCCAGGAAGAGGACGTGTTGGCCCTGTCATCTCACCCCCTGCCCCTTTTCCTTCCCTGTCTCCCCACAGCCGACTCTCATCAGGCAGTTGCCTCTTCAGTGCTGCTGACTATAAGCCCCCGAGAGGCCTGGAGAGAGGATGTTGGAAACAGGCTGAAGTTTGGGAGAAGAGAGGACTGGGAAGGAGCCAAATTCTGAGTGGACAGTGTTTGGCCGACTTACTTGACCTTTGATCCAAGCCCCTGGGAAAGCTCACCCTCCTCTTTCATTTTATTTATGGCTTCATGCGTGCTTCCTATTTATGTTAACTTTCTGACAGAGGAGGGTTTTTATCTGGCCAGATCCCGAAACTGGAGGATTTTATCCCCTCTGTGTGACCAGCTGCCACTCTTCCAGGCCTGTCTCTTCTCCCACATCTCAACCGGGCTTCCAGGTCTTTCCATTTGGGCTTTTACATTTTAGAGATGCTGCGACATTTGACGCACGAAACCTTCTGCGATGCGATTGTGGGAAATTCAGAATCAAACCATTCTCATCCCCGTTCATCGGGAGCAGGGCATCGCGCAGCCTCTGTGCTGCATGTCCGCTGGTGGCTCAGGCTTCACGCACAGTGAGGAAAACAGCAGATGCGGACGCGGGCTCCCCAGAACACGCAGCCCCACGTGGTTCTGGCCCGGCAGACCCAGCACTAACTCACCGCAGTGAGATTTCTGAAGGGCCAGTTTGTATCCTCGCCGGCACCGAAGGGAGGGAGGAGCGGAGGAAGCCGTGGGCCAATGTGGGTGACAGACACAGATGTCCCCCCATGTCCCAAGGGAGAGCATTCCCCTGAAATCTTTCATGAGCCAAAATGGCATAAAACGAAGAAGCAATTACATGAACTTATATAGAAACTTTTTGCGTTTTCCCAGCCCCCGAATACTGCCTCTTAGGCTTTTCTGATACCTTAGGACGTATCTTGCTGCGGGAGGCAGAGAATAAGCGGAGATAAAGCCCAGGTGCTCACAGACACTGTCCAGAGCCCTGGCCTCCGGCGCGATGCTGAGATGCTGAGTGCAGACCCCCGGAACGAGCTCGGGGGCGCGGCCCGTGTGACAGCTCGCGGCAAAGCCAGCACTCCATGCTATTGCCACTTTTTGTCTTTTTTCGTAGAAGCAAAATTCCTCTCTGGGTGTCTTTTGGTTAGTGAAAACAGGGCCTACTGTCGGTCTTTCCTAAACCGAGTGGGGAACCAAACTTGGGGAAAGTGGAGAACCCCTGTAATGGCAAAAAGATATGAAACTCATATGGGGAGAGAAAGGTTTCAGTCTGAGAGGAACGACCTCGGCCTGACCTCTGCTATAGCCACGTGGAAAGAAGGGAGACAGGGGAGCCACTGGGTCCTTCCGGAGAGGCACTAGTGGCACACAGCACTTTTGCCTCAGACACCACAGAACACAGTTGTGAACTCATGACACCATCCTCTGACTAAACGTCCCCAAATACCAAACCGGAGCTTTCCATTTTTAATTGGCAAGGGGATAGGTCAGCTTTCAGGAATAGGCATTTAGGAATGCAGGCCTCTGTCAAAGAGCTGAAATCAGACCTGGAGACAGAAAGTTGTGGAAGTATTTGTCGCGGTCAGTGGGAGAAGTTCCACAGACAAAGACGCGGCTCTTCTCAGTCAAGCCTGCCTCTTCTCTGGCCCAACACTGGATCGATGACTTTTTATTTGCAGAGAGCATTTGGCTGATTTTGTTACTTGCGTGCCTTACTTTCAGGGCGCACGGGGCCCAGGCTGTTGGATAATCACCAAGTATTCTTTTCCTCTTCCTTCCTGTGAGGTGGGCCCTCCCCGTAGGGAAGCTGACGGCAGGTAAGAAGGAATCTGCCCAGTCATGCCGCACCTGCAATATGAAGTCAGAGACGAGACACAAGCTCTCTAAGCAAAGGGGACCCTCGATTGGTGTCCTGTGTTGTCCCCCTGGAAATGTTTGTGCCCCCGTCCTTCCCAGCCCTCCGTTGTCAGTTCCGCCCTCCGTGCTTGTGGCCAGCACTGTGGAAGTGCTGACCCTCTGAGAACACCCCTCTGACACTGAGGAAAGCGTCGTGTCTAAATCAACCCGTCCAGCTTCGCCCATTCTATCACTGTGTTTCCCAAGAAGGGGATCAGAGATCAAGAGAAATATGGAAATTCGAAGTCAAGGGCAACAATAGAAAGACAAAAAAAAGTATCTGCAGAGAGGACAACAAAGGGATGTGCGAAGTGTGGGAAATCTGGTTACTGGGTCAAAGAAGGCTACAGAGAAACAGGAAGATAACGTGACAAAAAAATTCAGAAAAATCTTATTGTAACCAAGGGGATGACGCATGAGAGAGATATTGAAAATAATTGCATAGGTTGACACTTTGTCAACTATCAAAGATTTAAAACATCATAACATGTTTTAAAAATATATCTTTGTTGTTGGAAATTATCCAGAGCTGTCAAAATATTTCCAAACCCTACCCATGAAGGGCATACCCAAATTTCTAACCCCGGTGACGTTTGTGAAACACGGCACATGAAAACAGTCCTTTTAAAAGGAAATCGAATGCCTCTCATGTTTCACTCATAAAATTTCGGTGTGTTCTAGCAATCACGTGATACTGAATCCTTCGGAATGTGCAGGGGTTCAGGACTAAAGCTATAACAGCATTCAGAGTTTTAAATAAATATAACTTTATAAAACAATATTGTGATGGTTAATTTTCAGTCTCTAAATTTATCTCTCCATCGTTAGGATGGGGGCCTCTGCCTGCCAAGGCCTGTCCACCCTGAGTCCTGTCGCTGGCCCACTTGAGGACCCATAAACACCGGAGAGGGAGAAACTCCACCGGTCTTAACCACTCCCTTAAGATGAATGGTGGCATTTGTACAAGTGCTTTCAGATTTCAAATCCGAGAGCAGGGGTCCCATAGGAACACAAGCCCAAATCAGGCTTTTAAAATCTGGTTTTAGAATCTGAAATGTTGGGGCGCCTGGGTGGCACAGCGGTTAAGCGTCTGCCTTCGGCTCAGGGCGTGATCCCGGCGTTATGGGATCGAGCCCCACATCAGGCTCCTCCACTATGAGCCTGCTTCTTCCTCTCCCACTCCCCCTGCTTGTGTTCCCTCTCTTGCTGGCTGTCTCTCTGTCAAATAAATAAATAAAATCTTTAAAAAAAAAAAAGAATCTGAAATGTTGCTGCCTTGCCTTTGTCGTTTTGCTTATTAGGCAATTGTGTGTTAAGGAAGTGGAAGTAGAAATCATGAGTGGACAGTTTTTTTCGATGCTATACACGCGACATTCAAAAGCTGGGCAGGAACCACACAATCCTTGTTAAGCAGGGTGTCCTTTGGAGAAACAGTTATTCTTACACTGGTCAAATTCTCCTTATTCTAGAACCCCCGTAGAGCATCTGTGGAACAGGGGGGAAGGAGCCTGCAGAGACTGAGACCATCCTGTGTAATGCTCACTAAGGTTTCCCACAGGGTGGATGCTGGACTCATGGGGCTACCAGCTTCCTGATAGCTTCTTCTTCTCCCCCCGATTGCTGGGCTTCCAACTTAGAACAAAATGGGATGCAACTCGGAACCCTAGATCTCTAGCCGATATGTTTACAGAGGCTGAGCCCTTGAGCTTCTGCCTGGTTGGAGTCAAGTCCCAGGCGCTCGTGACAGTCATCAAGGACGAGGCCAGGCCACTGTATCAAGTCGGCTTTTGGGTTAGGACACCACGGGCATGAATCATATAAAATCATGGTTTATATTTTTCAATACTATTTGCAAATATATAAACTTGAAGTTTATACATCTCAGCAATGAGCAAGGCCGTCCCAGAGCAAATGAGCAAGATCTCTAAGTTGACTTTTCCAGGACGTTGCCCTTGGACACGGACAGGAAGCCTGGGCTATGCTTTTTATGAACGAGGCCTACATTCTGAAGACTAGCACAGTGCCCGGGGCCAAAGCTGATGTTCAATAATCGTTCAAACCACTAAACTGGGGAGCTTCCTAGCTGGTCTAACGTGCTCACTGTTCATTCTGTGCCTTCCTACCATTGTCGATCTCCTACTTGCATGTGAGAAAAATATAGACTTCTCAGTCTGGCCTTGGAAGGCCCTACTACAGGCCTTGGAACTTCCTATCTCTCTGATATGTGCTTTCATGGATTCCTCAGTATTTTCTGAGTGTCTTCCGTACACCTGCTCTAGCACCTTCGAGGAATGAGCACCTGCCTGCAAGGAGCCTCCCATAGACCATTCAACTGGCGATCCCAATCCGGTGTGACAAGGTCATGCATGAAAGGAGGGAAGGATGGAGGGGCCGGCACCATTTCACCTACTCGAGATCACAGGATCTAATCCTCTTGGCAATGATTGATTTTTAAAATGCAGTGATAAACATACAGGTATGCACTGCATTTATTATTCTTTACCTGTTTGTGTCCTAAGTATCCATAATATATATATTTTTAGGGATGTTGTTTTGCCTTCTTAGCATTCTTGGCTCCGCGTCTCATGCTTGCTCCTGCCTCTCTGTGCTTTGGGGAGAGCACTTCTGCTCCAGCTGCCTCAGCGGCTGCTGGGAGGTGCGGTGCATTTTCTGCTTATGCCATGTCTCCTTTGGACGCACAAATACTCTTTCATAAAATGAAGAAAAACAACAGCTCAAGTGTCTTCTACTCCTTTCTGACCTTGTCTAGAAAGATTGTTTTATGGCCTGGCTCTTTGTTTGTTAAAAGGACCATGCCCTATGAATCATTGAATAAAGCCAATAAGATCTTTAGGGGGGAAAAAAAGGACCATGCCCTTCAACAGTTTATAGCACGAAACTGCAGGAGCACTTTTAAGACAATGGAGGGCGGTGAGGGCCCGGCTTCCCACCCACCTGATGGGGGGTCAGGCTTGTCCAGACTGAAAATTGCTTTGTGGTGTGTCTGGTTTGGGTTCGCTGTTTGGGGGAGTGAGGAGGAGGACGAGTCATCTACCTTCACGTGACGGTCCTTCCAGGTCTTGATGTGTATCTGGATCATCTGTATCTTCATACCTTTCCCGAGGTGTGGCCGAGCACCCACACGGACGGCCTCGCCAGCGACCGCAGGAAACGGTTGTGCCGGGGAGGTTAGGCTCTGGGGTTTTATCGCCAGCAATTCCTTGTGCTTTCCAGCTTCAGCATCCTATTAGCCTGATGTTTTCCAGGCTGGTCTACAACTCTGATAAAGGTTTTGGGTCTTTCCCAGCTTTTAACAGCTCTAAGCTGAGCAGACACCAAGATGCCATTTAGACGGCTTTTCCTTTAAGACTTGTCTTAATCTGCTCAGGCTGCCATAACAAAATGCCATCAAGTGGGTGGCTTAACCAACAGAAATTTGTTTTTCACGCATCTGGAGGCTGAGAAGTCCCACATCAAGGTGCCGGCAGACTTTGTTCCTGGTGAAAGCTCGCTTCCTGCTTCGCAGATGAGTGTTCGCTGTGTCCTCAAATGGCAGAGAGACACAGCAAGCTCTCTGGTGTCATCGTAGAAAAGCACTAATCCATCACTGGGGCCCACCCTCAGGACCGCATCCAGCAGTAACTGCCTAGCAAAAGCTCCATCTCCAAATATCATCACATTGGGAATTAGGGTTTCAACATAGGAAATTTCCAGAGACCCCCTTCAATCCATAGCAAGGCTCACACCATCTTGGAGCTTTACTATTTCAGCTCGTGGGCGTTCACTTATAAAGTCAGTCAATCACAGCAGACACATTGAGATGATTTATTTTGCTCCCCATAGCTGTGGCCCCTTGGAGGAAGGAGCTGGGCCTTTCCTTGCTGGTGCAGTTGCTGTGTAAGGGGATTATGGAGGTAGTGCAAGCCGTTCCAGAATTAGCGTTGGCCTTTGCTCCTGCTCTCTGATAACCCCTGCTGTGTGGATGCCTCCATGTTGGGACAGTGCTCTCAAAAATCATTTCAGCCACAGAAAGTTCTGCTCGAAGGAAACATGGTATTTATAAACCAGAGGAACTGCTTTCTTAACACAGGATGCAAATATAGTAGTAATGGTTTTTTTCTAAGTAATTCCTCAAGACTTCACCTCACATATTAACCAAAAAATTCAGTATATTTCTCATAAAACCTCCCTTCTAAAAGAAAATGTGTGCACATGCACACACACACACACACACACCCCAATATAGTTTCCAGGAGCCCCAGTGTAGCCACCAAAGATCACGGCCTGGTGACTTGCTGGCCCTCAGCCTGGCCGTTGTGTACAGGTCTGAAGAGCACAGCAGACACTTACCCACTGCTGCCAGGAGCCTTCCCAAAGACCAAGCTCTCCACTGACCGACGAGGATTTCAGGACGAGATGATCCCCTCCGCCAAGGACACCCTACCGGCTAGGCTCCTGCAGTCACTATTCTGACTGCTCAGTCCCCAAACACAGCTGGCCCCCATGACTGGTGCTGGGACTGCTTACAAGGGCTTAGGACTAACATCCTTTCCCCACCCAGGGCTCCACCCCAAAGGTTCAGGCAGTTTTTTCTTTTAAGCCTACAAAACATGCGAGGTAGCTGCCCTGACCCCCTTTCCTTATACCACGGTGGCTACCCTTCCAGCCTCCTGAAAGTGTTCCCCTCATGGTCTCTCTTTTGGGCAAGGTTGCCTTCTGTGACTCCACCATGATGGAGTAAGGGAAGACTCTCACAGGTGATTCTCTGATGAGGCCTCCCACTGCACCAGAAAGCCTGGTAAGCCCAAAGAATTGAATCCAGGTGTCTAGGAGTAGCTGAGAGGACTCATGGGAGCCCCAGGACTTCCTGAAGCAGAGTTTGACATCCACTGGCCTAGCTAATGACAAGGTCTTTTGAGGCCCCATCTCAGTCCCCCAGGTCCTGGGAAATGACAAGTGTAGTGGAGACTGCAATGTGCACCCAGACGCCACCAGTAGGCTTGGCCGCTGACCACTCATATCTCTGGGACTTGCCCTTGGCCTAAGGAAGCTGCCTTACCCAAGGTCATGCTCCTTCCCAGGGACAGTAGGCATCCTCAGAATGGTCAGTGGGTAGGTACAAGGTCCCAGTCCCTCACCTTGACTTAAACCATCTCTAAAGGGCATCCCAGCCCGAGTTCCCTGTGGGATAGTGTGGGGCCTCTGCTGCTCAATCCCATTTTCACTTCCCAGAGCACTCCCACAAAACTTCCACAAAAATCTCAGAGTCTTGGGGTCTGTTTCCAGGGATCCTGACCTGTGACAACCACGAATTAGGGCACCCCCTACAACTAAGCCCAACACAGTCACTGCCACATCTTCCACAACCAAAGACATTGGGTTAAAACCATGGAACCAGACTTATCTCTCGTCAATAAGGCCATGATGTAAAGAAAACATACTTGAACTAAATTTGAAGATATTTAAAATTTGAGATAGAAAGAGCTTTCTGGATTGAGATGGTTAGGATGGCAGGTTGAACCCAGACATTTTATCTCCTCTTCTTCCAGGTATCCCAATAAAATAATAGAAAAGGAATAAACAACATGTAAATGCAAAATGAATGAAGAGAATCACTAATAGACAAGATACTTCAATAGAACGCTGGGAGAAGGAAAGCAGATAGGGAGGTGTAGGAAGTGCAGGGTGGCCCGGTTTTGAGGAGAACAGCAGATGAAGGGGTCCAGTGAACCTGGCTGACCCTGTGGTTCAGGAGTGGACCCGGCCAGCTCTAGAGCAGGCATGGGGCATGGGGCTGACCACAGGAGATGATCTCAAGGTTGTGAATAGGTCTGTCAACCCCACTATTCCTTTTCTTTACATGTTTCCACCGCTATGTAACTTCTTTAATCGTCTGTATGTATTCCAGTTTAATAACAATGAAACATTTTAAGTAGAGAAAGATGACTGTATAGAAGAGGATTACTTTTCACTCCTCCCTATACCCCATTTGGTCAGATAAGATCTCCAACAGGCCATATGAAAGATGGCTGTCCCTGGGTAGGTAGGGGTGGAGGAGTTCTGTCGACTGCTGGACTCTCCCTCCCCTCCTGGGTAGTCCCTTCACACAGCTCTGTGAGAAGACTGGGACTCCAGGGACAGGAGTTTGAAAGCCATAAGCTAAACTAAAGGAGGAGAGAACCAATCTGCTTTCAAGCAGTTGTGTCCCTCTCAGAGGAGGATGGGTTATCATTTCATGACCCCTGGTGGGGTCCTGGGCGTGGGGTTAGCTGGACCTGAATTTCAGTGCACCTCTACTCACCAACAGCCTTAGGGACCCAGGTTAAAGGGAAAAGCACATCCTAGAACGATTCATGGGACTGGAGACCCTTGAGATTCTTGCAAGGTTTGTTACATTCAGGAGCATTCTTCCAAACCTGCCAAAGGCAGTCTCCTAGCTCCAGGCAGAAGTGCTGGAACCGCTTCAGGACACAGCTCCTGGGATTTTCCATTCTCCGCATCCTGCGGCTCTCTGCTCCAGAGTGCCGGTGCAGAGGAGGAGCCGGGGACAAGCCGCCCAGGAAGGAAGGGGCTGAAAAAGAAGGCTTCCATGGTGATAAGGAGACAGAGTGATTTAGTGTGAGCTAATTCACAGATGGTCTGGGATGGTTTGGAACATACTCGATCAGGAAAATTGGGGGAGCTGGGAACAGCATGTCTGTATTTCATCCCAGAGAGAGTGTGGGAAAACAAGCGGAGTCCCCACTGCGCGTGCGATCCGTCTGCCTCCTGGGCAGCTGGGGAGAGACAACTTACAGGAACATATGAAGAATTGAGAGTGGAGATGCCCCTGATATTCAGCAAGCAGAGAAATCCGTTCCCTTGGTGTAGTTAACGGTGTCCTCAGGTCATGTTACACATGGCTTTTCCATAGCATTATTCTAAAGAAACTATAAAGGTTTGGTAAAAACAAACTAAAAATGAACTTTTATAAACTGGAGAGCGAGGGCCCCGATTATGGGGACAATTTAACTTCTGCTGATTCTTTGTGTGTCCCTGCCTCCTCCATCCCTGTGCAGGGCAGAGCGGTACGTGGATTTCATGTGGTTTTCATGGCGCCCAGCAAGGTAGGTCTGGCAGGTGGTCTCTTTATTTTATAGCAGAGAGAAGACTCCCAGAGACTGGGGAGTCCTTGCTAGTAAATGACAGCAGCAGACATTGAAGTCTAGGTGCCCACTCCTGCTTTGTTCAGCGTCCCGGTGCCTTGTTCTCCAGGAGAAGAATGCCACAGCACTTGGCCAATGTCTGTTTTAACCAGCCCTTTGGATCATTCAGATACCCAGCCAAGTCTGAGAATCTACCCCACCTCACAGCAATTAATTCAGGATCACTGGGATGGGGGTGAGGGAGGTGGGGCTGTTGTTAAAACTCACCCGGTGATTCTAACTAATGTGTATTTAAGGTTGAGCTCATCCTGATCCTGCCTTGAAATGAAGGCAGCTACTAGACCTATAATTAAGGGGAATGGTCAGGGTTAAGAGAGCAGGAAGAGGAGAAATGGAGAGAAGCAGGGTAAAACAGGAAGTTGTTTTAAAATGTCCCCAGGATTTTGTTTTAATCTGGTGTAGTAAAATGACAGACACGGAGACAATGCCTTGAAAGGAGAGTTACCACTCAGAGTTCCCGAGAGGGTGGGGGCATGCCTGTGTCGCCAGCCACAAGGGGAAGTACCAAGGTAGGTCTGGAGGCAGAAGGAGCTAGGGGAAGGCAGGGGCCAGGGCCTTTGTTGTGGTTTTCCTGGGAAGAAATGGGTGATGCAGGGTTGGTATGCTGAGTAAACTCAGGATGGCATAGCTTGAATAATTTCAGTGGGATCTGGCCACAGGGGTGGTCCCAGTTGTCTGGCACCTGGCTCTGGGGTGTATTAGGGTGGGGGTGGGGAGGCATATTGTCTGGCTGTGTGAGTTTGCTAAAGGAAGTGAGTTGGGGGCAGTCTAGGCTCAGGACTGGTTAGTTTGCATATCAAAGAAATGCTCTGAGACTGAATGTTCCCTATCTCTAGGAAATAGCTAACCCTGGGAGAGGCACCCAAGGCCCTGAGGTGTCAAAACATCATAAAATAGAAAAAAAGTAAAAACACAGTCAACACAGAAGTCAAGTCAGACACACCCGGGCTGACTCTCCGGCTTGCTACGTGCCAGCCCATGTAGACTTAACTCTTCTCAGTGTCGGTTTCTTTCTCTTTAAAATAGAGATAATACACGCGTATCCCATAGGGTTTTCTGGAAGTTATGAGATGTTGGACTACAATGTTTGGCTCCACTGGCAAGCATTTAGCGCATGAGAGCTTTAAGAAAAACGAGCAACAAAGCAGTGGGCTAGGACCTGAGTGGAGGTAAGGAGCAATGAGTCAAGTGCAACTCGTACGTTCAAACTTCAGAAAATGACAGAGCCACACTGACAGGCGGGGTGCAGGCTGCATGGCTGTTTGGCTGAGAAAAGGACAGACTTGTGTCTGTGGCGTCCACATCCAAGGGCAGTCATCTTGGCCCAGAGCTGCGAGGTTGGGTCTGGAGGGTGGGTTACCTCTGAGAGAGAATGTGTGGAATGAGCAGAGAAGGTCGCCCCTGCGCCCGAGGCTGGTCCTCATTAGAGGCCGGGGGAAGGAGATGCTAGGGAAGGGAGCTCATGAGTGCCTGAGAGATGGTTGTTCATAAAGACCATGAGAAGGGGGCTTCCGGAAGGGGAGAACAAAGCCCTCCTCTAGGGAGGCCATATTACTTGGCTCTCTGAGCACCTTTGTCATAAAACCAAGATCAGCCTCT
The DNA here is from genome assembly GCF_017311325.1 of Ursus maritimus. Lineage (NCBI taxonomy): Eukaryota > Metazoa > Chordata > Mammalia > Carnivora > Ursidae > Ursus > Ursus maritimus. Next base: position 81,636,540 of record NW_024426774.1, read on the forward strand.
CCTTCCTCTTCTCAATCCATCTGGCTGATGTACTCAAGGTGGATGCACCTTGCACATCTTTGTATGCGTGGGACCAACGTAATGCATAATGCAAGAAATGACTTTTAACTGAATACATTGAAATTCTGAGATAACTTAGCTCTGTTTGGAAAAGTGATTTAAATTGAAGGGCAACGTTAAAGAAAACTTCTTCCCTATGGTCCCAGGTATTGTTATGCCCATTTGACAGAGGAGAGAATGGAGGCTCACGAGGCCCCCAGCGCACACCAGTCCTATTTCCCACTTCTGTCCCAGCTCTATGGCCCGTGTACATGGGGAATGAACCTGAGTTTCCGGTTTTCTCAGAGAGCGTTCTGCAATTCAGGAGACGAAAGATGCTTCAGATCTCATTCTGGGGCTCAGGACTGGATGCGGCTGGACTCATGGGGTTCGTTAGATCTCAGGACAGCTTGCTTTGGAACACTCAAAAGATCCCTCTTGTAGAGAATGCAAAGTGAACCCGATTCACATATACACCACGTGCAGTGTAAGTAAGCCCCTTTTGCTATTTGAATGTTATTCAAATAAAGGATTATAAGCCATCTTGGCAGTTTACATTACCATCTCCAAATGCAAAAACAAAACAATAACAACAAAAAGATCCAGCATTTAGAACAAGGGATTTGTTATTTGAGCATAAAGAAGAAAGGCGTCTTTCTTTTTTAATTCAAAATAATGGAAACTCAGGTATGGAAAACACAGAAGAGGACATTCTAGACTAATCCCTTCTCCTCACCCACCTCCTACACATACAAAAGCATGAACCCCTTCCAAAACATCTCTGACAAGCGGCCTTCAGCTCCTTCTGTGACAGGAATAGGCCTCTCTCCTGAAGCAGCCAGGCTCCATTTTGTCTGATGGTGGAGTAAGTCCCTGACTCATGTTTTGACAACCTAGTGAGAAACAGAATGGGGAGGTTTGATTCTCCTTTTCCTCCACTCTGCTCCTCCTCAGGAAAGGAGGCCCGTATTAGTCTCCTGTGGCTGCTGTAACAAATTCACACACATTTGGTGACTTAAAACAACACAAATGTACCGCAGCTCTGGACTTCTAAAGTCCAAAATGGGTTTCACTGGGCTAAAATTACGGTGCCAGTCAAGCTACATTCCTTCTGGAGGTTCTCGGAGGAAATCTGTTCCTTTGCCTTTGCCAGCTTTTAGAGGCTACCTTCTGTCCTTGGCTCAAACCCTTCCTCCATCTTCAAAGCCAGCAGTGTAGCATTTTCAGATCTCTCTGATGCTCCTGCCTCCCCTCCCCCTTCCCTTACAAGAACTCTGTGATGACAGCAGCCGGCCCAGACAACCCAGGATGATCTCCCCATCTCACAATCCTTATCACATCTGCAAAGTCCCTTTCAGCCCATGAGGTAGCATATTCCCAGTTCCAGGAATTGAGACTTGAGCATCTTTGGAGGCCATTGTTCTGCTTACCACAGAAGCTCAACCCTGGTTTGAAAGGTAAGTTGAAGGAGCACCAGAAGGAACTGGGATGAGGACCTAGAGGACAGGTTGGCAAGCAGAGGAGCAGCTGAAGCTCAGTAGCCCAGAAAGAGAGAGATGCTGGATGGTCCACCCCTCCAGGTGTAGAGGAACCCTAGACCCAGGCTTTCCTCCTAATCCCAAGTGTGGCATGGAAGCAATATATACTCCCCTCAAAGAATGCCAGAACTTAGTTGAAGTTTCTCTGCATCCTCGAAAATGGGACTTGGGCAGGGTTTCCATATGATTTAGAAAAATTAAATAATGTGGTATTTCTTCACCAGAGTGTAGAGATCCTCAGTCCATAATTGTGCCTCATTCATGGTTCTTCCTATAGTCTTGAAATTGCCCTTGAATGAACAAATAGGAATCAGCTTGAGAGTTTTTTCTCCTGACAGGGGTGGAGAGGTCATTCAAGACTCACCTCCAGCCCTACCTTCTCTAAAAACTCCCCCCAGCACCTGTAGTCAGGGGGATACCTCCCTCTTCCCATAGCATTTACTGACCGCACCTTTTATTTGGCACTAGGGGTCTATACTCTTGTATTATAGTCATCTTTTATGGGTACACACTCAACATTCCAACCTTGCCAATCTGATGGTAGATGTCTGGAAGGGCAAACCCACAAACTGCTCATCCTGGGTGCCCTCAGGGCCTGGTACCACAGCCAGCGTGGTAGGTTCTAGAAAGATGTTTATTGACAATGATGATTCCAGTGAAGCTCAAAAGGATTGCATCTGGAAAGTACAGTCACCCACAGTGTGATCGAACCAAGAAGGCCTTTGGGATTGATGGAGCTGGTCTTCCTGCCTTTTGTCTAGTTTGTAGTTTCCTGTCGCCCTAAGTTTCCGTACCATCATTCATTCTCAGTGTAGTTGCCAGGGTTGTTTTTCTGAAAAGCAAAACTCTTCACTCCTCAAGGCAAAACTCTTGGCCCGGATTACACAGTATGACCCTACCTGTCCCTCCAGTCTCACCTTCAAACTACCTCTTTTTCTCATCACCTCCTTCATTGCTAATAAGCTCTCAGGTGATATGGTGTCACTAATTCAAGACACACTTTGAGTAGCCAAGGCCCATAAAATAAACATGAATGGACTGTGTTTTCCTGTCATTTGTTTATATGTAAACCTCTTCCACCAGAATGAGCAGTCCCCTAGAGGCAGGAGCTTGGGTTTCCTGAAGCACTCAGCCAGTATTTGTGGAGGGCAGAAAGAATCTTGGTGTCCCTAGTGTTCAGCTCCGTGCCTTTCTTATAGATGTTTATTAAATGGATGAATAGATAGACTCACTAGGATTTTAGGGTCATCTGCCTTCAAAATATTTGGGTTAATTTTGTCATCATCTTTAAATAAAAATATCCGGGTGTACCCTTTTGTGTTATAATATAAACCCAGCTGCCCATTTCAACAACAACGATAATGACAAGGCCAATCATTTAACTAAAGAAATTTTGAATATATTGTATTTTGCCATTCATTTAAATGAGAAGTAATAATAGAGGTCTTGCTTTATTCACCAGAGTTAGGGCATTAGGAAAGAAGAGGACAGTAGTCCTTGCTCTCCAGAACCTTTTATTCTCCACCAGCTGCTGCCCAATGCTCTCAGTACTATCGATAGAAACCAGAGGTCAGGCTCTCTGAGGTTGTTGAGGTTTAACTGTCAACAGATGAAGCTGAAGACGGTCAGACTGATGTACATATTTATGTGTCCTTTTACCTAAATACCCATCAAGGCGTATTTTATAGTTTAAAATAATGCCAAACTTATGCACTAAAAATTTGTTTTGAAGACCACATTCCCTGGCCCTAAAATATGCAAATAATAGGCCTCTGCTTCTTCCAGTTAGCTCTACCCCAATCCATGAACAGGAATTGCTACAATTGCGTGGAAGGAGACAAAACGGGACAGGTACCTTCCCACCCACCCCCTTTAGGATGTGTATTAGTCAAGATCCTTTGTTCAGAATCAATAGAAACTCAACTCTGGCTAACTGAAGCAAAAGAGGAATCTAAGGGAAGGATGGGAGAGGTAGCTCATGGTCTGGGAAGAAGATAAAAGGACATGTGGAGCTCTAGAATGTAGGAACTAAAGGACAGTCTCCTGTACATGCCACTGTCTGCATGAACCAGCTTCAAGCATTTTCCATGTATCACTCAACTCAAGATTCACATGCCCAGAGAGGAGATTCTAATTAGTCTGGCTTGGATGGCATGTCCATCCTTTGGTCCTAAGAGAATGGGATCACTGATTGAAACACCATCAAGAATGCTCACTGTGGAGGAAGGGGAGCTCCTCAAGAAAAACTAAGCAATGTCATCTGGAAAAAAGAGAAATAGAGGCTGAAATAACAAATGTCTGCCGTGATGGAACAGTACATTAAAATACAATCAGTCCTTACCATTCCTGGATTCTTTATTTGTGAATTTGCCCACTCACTAAAATTTATTTGCAACCACCAAAGCAGTACTCTCTGTGCTTTCATGGTTGTTCGCAGACGTGTGGGGCGGGTGGCAGGGGATTTGAGTTGGCCAATGTGCACCTTCCCAGCTGCGGTGGACCAAGGCACTATCTGCCTTCTTGTTTCAGCCCCCATGTTGCAAAAAGTGTCCTCTTCTCAGTCTATTTCATACTACCACATTTTTTTGCATCTTTGTGCTTTTTGTTGCTGACTTCGTGTTTAAAATGGCTCCATGGACAGTGCGGGAGTGGCATCTGTGTTCAGAAGCACAGGAAGGCTGAGAGGTGCCTTATGAAGAACATAGGGGTGTTAGATGAGCCTTGCTCAGGCTGTTAGCCATGAGTTCAATGTCAGTGAATCAACAGTGTATATTAAATAAGGCGTCTTTAAAAAGAAACACACAGAAAATTAGTTTATGTATTGATCCATTGATCAGAAGATTGCACACCTAATTCTGTATTTCTTCTATTAACGGTGGTTCACTATTCACTAATTCTGTGTTCGAGGTGACGTTATAGACTATAACTATAGTTAACCCTTGAACAACATGGCTTTGGACTACCTGGGTCCACTTTACCCACATTTTTTTACAATACAGTACTGTAAATGTATTTTCTCCTTCTTATGATTTTCTTAACAGTTTCCTTTTCTCTAGCTTGCTTTATTGTAAGAATACAGTATACGGTACATATGACACACGAAATAGGTGTTAATCCACTGTTTATGCTATTGGTAAGGCTTCTGGTCAACAGCAGACTATTAGCAGTTATCCTTGGGGGGAGTCAAAAGTCATGCATGGATTTTTGATTGGGTGGGGGTTGGGACCCCTTACCCCTATGTTGTGCAAGGGTCGACTGTACTGTGAATAACAAAGTTAGAGTGTAAGTATGTTTAGCTACTTGGTCTTTAGGCTTCTAATGGTCACATTACTTTTCTCTCAGATTTATGGTTACTTCATTTGACTTCAAGCTAATGATTTTCTCCCAATTCTTGCGTAGTTATGAGTTGATTGTCATTTAATTATGTGCCATGTCAACATCTTGGGCCTTCTCACCCCAGTGTAGAGAGGAGAAGAAAAGACTGGGGAGACAGGCAAAGTCTTCCTGAACGAGATACCAAAGCTTCCTATCAGGTTGAAGAGATGACAATCTTTTTCCCATTTAAGGAGAGCAATCAGCTCACACAAATGCTGCATTTCCCTTGCAAATGAGCTTCATTACCAGCTTGTTTTATGACTTTTCTCTTAGCTAGAGTGAACTTCTTTCTTATGGCTCTGTGTCCTAGTAGAAAATTGTCTCAGCCCTGAATTATGTTCTCATCTATAATCACAGTTAATTATGAAGTTTGCCATGAGGTTGTGTGTGAGTATATTGGAAGGAGCTCTCTGGTGCAGTGAGATTTCTCTCAGCTAAATACAGACCCTGGATTTGTAGAAAATATTCCTTTAACATATTTTATCTGTAACACTGAACCTATTAATGCCAGGCTTACAGTCATTAGGAAACATAATTGAGTGGCTTGGCTCAAACTAAAATCAAAACCAGAGTCCAAAAGTTCTGAGTCCACATAATTATCCTCCTAATGGTACCATGTGACTTGATTAATAATACTCCAATCTGGACATACGCCATTTTACAGAATAGCTCATTTGCTTAGGGAAATTTTTCCCGTAATTGCGTGGAGAGAAAATTTGTTTTAAATTACAATATCTTCAAGGGTCAAGCTATCTCGTTCTTTAGACAGTCAATATAAAAATAGGTAATGAAAATGTGTTAATAATTTATAAAATAAAGAATAGAAATAATCAACAAACATAAAATAAGAAGACCAAACTCACCAGTAAAGGAGAAACATGCAAATTTAAACAAGTTCTATTTGTTCAAAAATGGATACATACTGTTTATGAAATAATATTAAGCCAGTGTTTATGGAAGTACAAACCAATAGTCATGCTGGAAAGTCGCTCGGTGGTGAGGAAATGGGTATGTCCTCAAAGGAGAATTTGGCAGCTCCTGTAAGCACTTTGAGTAATGTATGTCTTCTTAAATTTATCCTGAGGAAGTCATCAGCCGCTCTGTTAATGGATATTCAATGTACAATGACATTCAGTGATGCATTGATTATATAGTGAAAAATTGAGAACACACTGTATATCCAATAATAAGGGAAAAGTGAATAAGTTTTTATCTGTTTTTAGGATAGAGTATTATGCATCTATTAAAATTGTGTTTTGGGGTAATGGGCAAGGTTAATTAAAAGCACAGTGATATAATATTTTACACCCATCAATCTGGTAAAAATCTGAAAGTCTGACAATAAGGCCGTGAAGCTAGATGAAATCTATGCACAACGGGCAATATCTAGTGTCCCACAATTCCACTCGGGGTATATTCCCTAGAGCTACTCTCCATGGCCAGGAATGGTAATAGCAACCATGATTATAACAGATCAAACACTGGAAACAACAAACAGATGCCCTGGGCTGCTGGATACGTTGCAGCTCACCAGGTAGCAGTGGGGGGGAACAGCCTGGAGCGGCACAAGTCCACGTGGGTGAATCTCCCAACAAAATATTATCTCCGCAAAATAACGGGAAGACAAAAAGAAAAGTAAAGAAAAATAAGGCACCATTTTTTTTCAGTTTAAAAATACAAAAAACCAACACTATAACTTGCTAAAGAATGGAAATATATGAGGGGAAGGTGTAAAGAAATGTACAGGACGGTGATGCCCGAAATCTGCACGAGGCTTGCCTCTGGGGGCGGTGGGGAGGGCAGAAATGAGTTAGAACTGGCAGAGGAGGAAGCAGAGGTATTCAGCTGTATTCCAGTATCTTCATTCTTTGGCTGAGAGATGGCTACAAAGATGCTTTTCTTGTCTTTTGGTGAGCGGTAAATAATGCGCAATTCTTCTATTGTAAGTTTCTATTTCAGTTGCAGTATGTTCACATAGAGTGTTATATTAGTTTCAGGTGCACAACATAGAGATTCAACACATCCATGCATCACCGCGTGCTCATTGTGAAAGTGCACTCCCTAATAATGCACATTTTTAAAGGAATTTGTAATGTCTGAGAAGATACAGTTTCATATAAACTGGAAAAGGCAAATATGAAGTTACATTCAATAGAATTTTGCATGGGTGTGCGTATATATATGGTTCTCTCTCTCTCTCTCTCTCTCTCTCTCTCACACACACACACACACACACACAGAATGTCCATAGTCTAAGTATGGAGATTGTGAGAGATGTTCATTTACTTCTCACATTTATGCCTCTCAAAATTAAATATGCTATTTCTATCACTGGAAAAAATTATTTTTATTGAAATGTTTTGAATGTCACACTTGTATCCTATTGGACCTTTGATTGGTGTGTGTTTTAATCACAGTTTCAGATTAAGTTGCAAGCTTCTTGGAAGCCCTCAGTAAATGCCTTTTCCAGTAGAGCCGGGAGGCTGCAGACGCAATTTCGGAAGGCTCTCAATTACGAAGTAATATTCCCCTTGGAGACAGAAGTAATCATAGCGGTCAGAATTGGTGATAGACCTCTATTAGTAGTTACCGGTCCTGGAAAGGCCATCCATTGAGAGAAGGAACAAGTGTGGCAGAGGGAGAGAAAGAATGCTGATTTCATTTATTTTAAATCCCTGCACATGTCCCTGGGAAAGAAGGGGAGATAGTTTCAGAAAAATGTGCTTGGAGTGGTTAGTAGTTGGTACTCGACCAACTGAAGAAAACAATCACATCGTTTTTCAACCTGGTTTCTGTTTTTCTTCAGCATTTCTTCTTCAGAGGCTTTCAGACATGACGGAATTTTAGAGTGGAGAGGAATTGCTCAAGGTCACAAGCTCTGTAGGGTGAGAAGAGATCTAGAACCCCAGGTCCTGAGCATCGTTTTGGGTCAGACCTGGGGAGTTTGGGGGAATGACACATAGAGACCAGGGCTCAGAAAGATTAAGTGCTATCTCTCCCATCTGCTTGTTCAGCCCTAGAATCTTCCTTCAGAATTCTGTTTCAGAATATGTGGGCCATGCAAACACGCAGAATAATAGGGCTCAGTTATCTCAGCTTATAAACTGCAAAATATTTCCAGAGAGCTAAAAATGTCCCATAAATAATTGAGTGAGTGCTACTTTGTTTTCAAATTCACTCTCGCGATAGCTGGAGGTTATATTCTTAGAAAACTGACAGTATTTTCCCTTTATCAGTCTGGGTTCTTCCCCCGCTCCATGACCTGAGATCCGCTTGCAGCCAGGTTTATTCAGGTAGTGGCCGCTAGGAACCTGGCAAGCCATCTCTTAGATTCACCTGGTGTCGAAGCCACTTGGCCATGTCCAAGAGTCTGCATTTGATCATCAAGAGTGGGTGAAGGATATTCACCTTGTCACATAAGAGCTCCAGCTAAAGTGTGAGGCAAGGGGAAAACATTTCCGTGAATGCTAGCGACGCTCGGAAGTGACACTATGTTTATTTTTCAGCATCAGATCGAAGTATAACAAATAAAATCATACAATTCACTCATATACTGCTTGATAAATTTTCCCAAGGTGGCACTTTTCAATGAGAATATACGTAGATGAGGCGGGAGCTCATCTTTCTTTTTTTTCTTCACGTAAAAATATAGACTCCTTAAAATCACGCCCGGGGAGCAGAAGCCAGAGCAGAAAGCAAAGCAGAACAGAGTGCTGTGTTGGTAGCCCAGGAGGCTCAGCCTCTGTGAAAATATCTCAGTAAAATTGTTCTCTGTAGAGTCTTAGCCCTGAATGCCAAGCCAGCTACGGTGGTTCAGCAGATCCTACAGCTACCGTGGGTTTCCTGGTGGCCAGCCGGGGCCACCCTCCATGTCTCAGCTAACGCCCTCCATTGCAGCTTTGGCTTGGAGACAGTGGCTGGAGAGAACAAACTGGTGAGTAGGGTGACCTGATTTGTTTGTAGCAGTCACCCAGGGACAGCAGCGTGAGGTGGTGGGGTTACTGGGGGGTGGGACAATCCCCTGCCCATCCTATTCTTGTTGGACATCTTGGCAAGGCCTCTCTGGCTGCCATTTTCCTCCCTGCTGCCCCCACGTGCTTTCTTCCTCCTTCCCCAATGGTCTGCGTGGGTAAAGCCAAGTGACGGTGTGGAGTTCATGATGATGATACTGGGGAATGACACGTTGAAGGTGGCAAATATTTTGTTTTCTATTCCCTAACTTGGGCTATGAGGAAATAGAAGTGGTAGAAGGGGAGATGAGGAGAAAGTAGAGCCATCGTGAATGGATGAAAGAAGTATCACCATAAGCCCGCTCTCAGAATGTCATGATTTTGCCTTACCTTGAAATGTTGTCTCTAGGAGATACTGGGAGTGCTCCACCTTTGTCCCCGCAGTCCTAGCTCCCCAAAGTCCTCCCCCGGCCCCCGCCACAAGGGCCACCCTGAGGTACCCGTTCTGCATCAAAGGACTGACAGTATGTGAGAGTCTATAAACGCCAGAGCTTTCTTATCTTCTGATCAGGGCAACTCTGTCGGTGACCCTCACTGTCCGGAGCTCCCTGTGGTATTGAGTGGACATTTGCATCGATGGGTCTTCAGTGGATACTGTATCTTTGTTTGGCCTTCTTCCCTCTCTTCCTCTACTTGCCTACTATGGGGCTTTCCTGGGAATACTAAGAAATCCCTTTGATGTCTTTCTCACGGTCTAGTTCTGAGGAACCTAAACTAAAACAGTACCTTTTCAGCTCCACATAAGTATTTTTAATGCTTCACCTTGATTCATGAAACTCAGGAAAGAAACAAATTCCTATTTATTGCAGGGTGGCACATGATCTCAAGCCACAGTTTCATCTAAGGAACACTGCTAGTGTTACTTTCTTGATGATTTTCATGAAAACGTTACTTTGAGACAAAATTACAGGACATGTGATTTAGAAAAAAAGGAGAAAATGTATCACCCATATAATCATTTGAACCAATTGGTCTCCTGAGGAATAACTCAAGGTCCTTCAAAACTGGAGAAAGAATTTGTGTTCTCTGTCATCTATGAGCTCCCTGAGAACAGATCCCCCACTGATGAATAAGGTGAGGGAGGAGGTGTATGCCAGGAGAAGTTTCATCTCTGGGCTGCAGAGTGCTGGGTGTGCCCTCTGAGTGGCTTCTCGCCAGGCTCTGCTTCTCTAGAATGAGTAGACTCATTCTCTTGCCCACCACTGCTCCTTGCCCACAGTTCAGGGATATACCCCCTCTGTTAGCTAGAAAAAGGAAGATATAGCAGAGTGGGCATGGCCCTTTGCTCCACACCTGTGGCTTAATAACCAACAGAAATTTATTTCCTTGTCATGAAAAGTCCAGTCAATAGTGGTGTGGGAGCTCGGGTCCATGCAATCATTCAGGGATTCAGGCTAGTGGAGACCCTGCTACCTTCAGCATGAAGCCTACAAGTAGCTTTGAGTCTTGACAGTAGCAAATGGGAGAAAGAGCCAAAGAGAGGCATACCAGGTGGCCTAGAAATGACACACCTCACTTCTGCTCATCCCATTGGCAAGAATTCTGATGCCTGATGCCTTCATTTATAATTGAGATCATTTTTGATCATTTTGAACCTATAGAGAAGGGATGAGTGTGGGGGAAGCAAGATTTCAGAAGTCAATAAAGTGTGCTGTGGTAAGCAAATAATAACCACTATCATGATTTTATGCTTGGAAACTTCCTGCTGAGTATTCATACTGAGGCTTTGTGATGTAAGAGCTTGTAGCAAATCCCCTGTAAATGTTTTTCATCAGAACGCATGTGACACATTTCCTGATAGCTGCTAAAAATTGATTTTTCATGGAGCAAACCATCTTGGGAGGTAATGTGTCTTGAAACACTGCATGCCCAGCTTACATCCACCTTACTGCTTGGAGATGAGGGTTCCACCTGCTTGTCCAAGTGGGCTGGGAGTGTTCGCTATGTAACCAGGAACGTGCTACGCTTGGAAAATATCTGTTTTGCCTTTTGTTCCATAGATGTGTCCCTGGTTTACAATGCAAAAACGATTTCTTTCAGTACCTCCAAGTCATTTTTTTCCATCATTCTCTAAACCCAACTTATTTTCCCACAATTTTATTCTCCAGTCAATCCTGCTCATGATCTGATAGCTAGATCACAAGTTGTCTTCATTTCAAAAGTACATGAACTCACCAACATGACAACCCCAAATATGGACAACACTCACCTCTTCTAACCAGCAAAATGCCACAGTGACAGGGCCATTGCTTTATGGCCTCTTTCTGGAGGAAATGTCCTCAGTGCCATTCCATCGACTATCAGTGTGCGTCATCTAGAAGCATCTTTTTTCCCTTGCTACGGCCTGAGCATCAGTCTTTGGGTAGTAATTGTTGTGATTTTTATGATTAACATATTCGGCAGCTCATCCATTTATTCATTTGCTTACTTATCCATGCACCAGAACTTTGTGAGTGTGCTGCATGTCATTATTAGACTTTGCTATGGCTGTCAACAATGGCAAGAAGTCTTGCTGGAGAATAGCATCAAAAAGCTGATGGGAAAACAAAAGGGAGTGTGAATGACTCACTTTCTCAAAGCTTGGGGTGAACGCAGAGCTGAAGGGAGGAATGAAGAAATGAAGAGAAACCTAGGGTCCAATTCCTCTTCAAATGTGAAGTCTAGGAGACCCTCTTAGCCCACCCCTACTCCCTGGCTGGGAGTAGGCTGGCTGGATGCATCAGCCCTCACTCTTCACTCCCCTGTCAGATACACGGGCTGGGGCCAGCTCGGTGCACTCTGCTTACGGCTTTCCTCTAGTATATACCCAGGCATGTCTGGCTCTGCTCTGCTCTGCTCCTTGAATCAGATGTGCCCCATAAGCAAGTTGTCTTTGTTCCCAAATTCATTCTTTTTTTTAAAAAGATTTTATTTATTTATTCGACAGAGATAGAGACAGCCAGTGAGAGAGGGAACACAAGCAGGGGGAGTGGGAGAGGAAGAAGCAGGCTCATAGCGGAGGAGCCTGACGTGGGGCTCGATCCCAGAACGCCGGGATCACGCCCTGAGCCGAAGGCAGACGCTTAACCGTTGTGCCACCCAGGCGCCCCCCCAAATTCATTCTTAAGCTGTATAATTTGCTTGAATATTATCTAAGCCAGTGAGATATGAGGACAAAGAAAGAAATAATGGCTGTTTGAATGTCAAGTACATTGAGTGCTTTGGAAAGAATCACTAGCCTGAACCATCCATGAGCCACAATGAACTTATATTTATAAGTGCAATATATCACAAACAGACCCAATCTAGAGTTGTGGTTTTAGAAGGTTGAACGTTAAGATCTTTTAAAAGGGGTAAAGGTTAATAAGATTCATAACATAGGCAAAAGACGAGAAAAGCAGTTCATAAAAGCATCCTATGTACACATCACATAGAAAAGTTTATCACAAGTCGTTACCAAAGATATGCAAATTAAAATTAGAATTGACTGTTTCGTGTAAAATTGGCGGATGGAAACTAAGACTCTGTGCTGCAAAGAATAATGTGAGAAGGCATTCCTCTTCACTCTTGAAATGAATTTGTACAGAGGAATGTTTCCTTAAAAGCATTGGTTCATATGTATCAAAAGCCATAAAAAAATTAATTCCTCTAAACTTAATGACCCTACTTCTTGTAACTGATTCTAAATAATCAGATATTTGGTCAAAGATGGATGCATAAAGACATTCCTCACAGCATTATACAGCAAAAGATTTGAAGCCACCCAAATGTGCTTAATTAGGGGAAATATATATATATATACACACACACACACATATATGTATTTATATATTTATGTGCATATATATGGAAATTACATAGCCATTGAACGTCAGCTACTTGAACAACAGCAAATGATATGTGGAATTGCCTACTTTATCATTTGAAAAGAAAAAAGAAACTCACAAATTTATATATACAAAATGATATCTTTTTTATTTCAAAATGACCCTACATATTCCTATTTATGAATTGAAAAAAGAAGTAATAAGGAGCTATTCCAGAGTGTTGACTAGGACACACACACACACACACACACACACACACACACACACAGAGGCATTCTGGGAACAGCTGGGCGAGGTTTCCTAATCCTAGATACAGCCTTGGCAGTTTAAAATGACAGGTGTCACCAAAAAGGCTCATTCTGTGCTGGGAAGACCCTCAATGGTTCGAATCTGGTGACCACATGATTTCACAAACATTTCCAAAGATGTTTTTCCAGATTAACTTCACTTTCTATAAAGAAAAAAAAATCACTGAGATTCTAGAACAACACATTTAAACCCAATTATTGAATGGTTGACTAATCTGATGGGACCTCGTATTTCATTGGCATTGAGGCCTTACATTTTCACCAAACTGTCCAGGTCAGACCCTCTCGGCCTCAAGACTTTTCCTTGTAATTACACTACAGCATCTGTGGTTATAATGACGTCAACTAGCAAACGAGTTAAGATTTTGGCATGCTTCTCAAAATTAAATCCAACCTAGGGTTAATAGCAAAGGAATCGGATGATTTGTTTCTACTTAAATACCAACAAACCCCCAAACAAGAAATTTACTAAAAAGTACATTTGGATTTGAAAAATGTCTACAAATTCAGTAACTGTGAAACTTCATCTGTGAATCTTGTAATTAATTTTATTTCCAAGTAAACTACCTAGAAAGCAGCTGAGTGCTCTTCCAATCGTTATCACCCAATTACTCAGAGTTCCTTTGTTTGGATTATCCTAGTTTTTCCAAACTCCATAGTCTGATACATTTGGAATAATCTGCAAGCTACAGAATGACAAATGGGTGAACAGAATACAGATTCATCTTTAATTCAGGTTCCAAAGATCAGAACTCTCAGTTACCCACAAAGAAAATATGTTGTTTTTAGAAGAAAGGAGCTACTAAATATTGTCCTTTTTCTATTAAGTAAAGTTATTCAAGCCACATAATTAGAGTATAAAAACGTTCTTAACAAAATTTCGTATTACAAAATAACCACCCTTCTGAATAAAATCATCAGTGAGGCTAGTAAATTTATTTGATTTAATCAATTAAATTTGATGAAATAGTGCTTGTTAACAGAACTGGGGAGGCAACTTGGCTTTTTTTCTGAAAAGGGCATGGGGGTTTTAGATATCCATATGTTTATTTGGAGCTAAAAATGGCTTACGGCTGCCAAAAAAAGCTGGTGAGATTTTAAGCTGTGTTAATAAAAGTACAGTGTCCGTTACAAGGGGGATAATAGACCCATTGTTTGGCACGCTGGCGGAGGACAGCCCGTCTGGGGTACTGTAGCCAGCCCCACCAGGGAGGCCTGCGCTGCGCAGGACCCGTGCGCCGGGCAGCCTGGGAAGCATGGCAAAGGCAGAGCAGATGGGCGGGCTGGAACAGGCTAACGGGGAAGCGGGGTGGCGTGTGCTATGGGTATTCCAGCATCTGAAGACTTGTCACGGGAAAGGCAGACCCAACTGAATTTGTGGCTTCAAAAGGCAGAACTAAGAACCAAAGGATGGGATAGACAAGGAGGAAGATTTGAGCTCCCGCCTTGCAGAGAGGGGCAGCGCTGTGCCCTCCACAGCACAAAGGGTGGGCAGTGACCGGGCTTCCATCCTGCAAATTTGCAAGTGTTGATTGGCAGAATTTTCGTGGTGGAAGCGACCTTCACAGGTCGTCTGAAACCAGCTCTTCCCCTCATTTATAGGAACCTCGAGACCCGGGGGCTGATGACAAAATCACACACATCAACACAAAGGTGGAGCGGGGAGGGCGCCCCTTTCCTGACAAGGCGGTGGCCTTACCTGACCACACAGACCAAGTTCTTTATTTTCACTGGACATGGACATTGTCTGTATCTCTACTTCACATGCTGATTGAGACGTGAGTTGAATTGATGACTTGCAAATTTTATTACATTTCTAGTGTCTGCATTGCATGATGGCTTGGCCATAAAATGTGAGTGGAGGGAAATGGTACTAACCCCTGGCCCAAAAGAATTTGTCATCTGGTTTTTAAAAATGGGAGAAACTACAGACAAGTGGAAGGCAATCTCTGAGCCGAAACGTTGGTTTGGATGCCCAGTGCTCAGGGAATTCTGGGGAACGAAGGATGGGCTGGAGCAGGGAAGCTGGAGGACTTGAAGGCCGAGTAAGATGCAGAGTAGGTGGGAGGGAGAGGGGTTTGCAGGAGAGAAGCGGAGGAGGCAGCCCACTGTCAGCCCAACTGCACGCCTTCTTCGCGGCTTTTGGGGAGTCCTGGGGCGGTGGATAGCCGTGCTCAGCGCAAGTTCATTCATTCATCGCGGTAGGGAAAGCTGCGCAGGCGCGCCTCACAGCACGTGTCCCACCTCGGCACCACGTTCAGGGGTTGTGCTGATGACACCCTTGGCGGGGCTCCTCAGGCTCGGGGGCTGCACATCTTTCACCAGGAGCATTTAGACAGCAAGCCATCACCCCTACCCCCACCCCCCGAGGCCTACGTGCAGCCGTGTCCCCATAGCCCAGGGCAGCCCATCGGAGAAAGGGCTGATGCGCGGGAATACAGTCACCTCGCCCCTATTCAGTGTGGGCGGGAGAGAGGGGTGCACGGCCATCCCAACGGGGATTTCCGCAGGAGTTTTTGCGGGGTTTCAGAAACTTGAATTTACAGCTTTGGCTATTCCTAGTAGAAATGTAGAGCCAATTAGGACACAAGGTTCCTAATCGTCAGTAACCAGGCACAGCCACAGCACAGCCAGGGAAGGCAACTATTACATCGGACTAAGCTAGAAGATCTTTTTCTTACTGTCAAGGCAGAGAATAAACGACCCCATCTTGAAGTCAACTGAAAGAGAATGACCAGGAACTGCTAGATTCCTTCCTTGCCAGTTTTTCTCTTGCCCTGAGTATTAGTGGAGTGGGAGCTAGAGAGGTTGAGACAGCATGGCCTGCCTCTCTTGGGTGTCGAGATCTCTTTTTTTCCAAACTCGGGGGACAGTAATCACCCACACCGGTCATGATGAAGTCACGGCAGGACGAACAGTTCCTGTAAACTTTTCACTTGGTTTTCAGAAAAGATGACCCAGGATGTCTATACATGGCTGTGAGCTAGAAGGAAACTCTCGCTCAAGAGCAACGAGCAGCTCCAGGTGTCCAATGAGGAGCGTTCCCTCAGATGCTACCGGGCCAAAGAAGCTCGGGGTTCTTCCTATGCAAAGTTGGTATTTTTAGTTCTGGGAGCAAACATTTTAAAGATGAGGGTCTTGTTTATACCCCTGTTTGTTGCTGTTGATTCTTCGAGGGAAACCGAAGGGGTGCCTGTGGAAACCACCCTTCCAGGGCTCGCGAGCTTCTTGAGAAGGGCACTTTTCTCTCTGTTTCAATGCACTTGTTTGTATGTATCCCCAAATGACACAGTGGTGATTTATTCAGTGACAATCAAAATTGCAGTTTCGCAAGGTTCCCGACTCCAGGAAGAGAGAGCTCTATTGTAGTTCCCTGTCCATATGCCTGGCTGCTTTGAGAGAAAATTAATGACTTTGGAGACTGACATTTCTGCAAGCCCCTGAGAAAAGGGGCATTTCCTGTTTTTGCTGATCAGAAAGCTCTGGTGTGACATTGGTCTATTGCAAATGAAATGGTGCACCGGGTGTTATACGCAACTAATGAATCATCGAACTTTACATCGGAAACCGGGGATGTACTGTATGGTGACTAACATAATATAATAAAAAATCATAAAAAAAAAAAAAGAAACCGTTCTGCCTCAGGGATGCTACCTTACGGAGCCTGGGAAGGGGGGTAACCCGAGAGGCAAAGGAGGGGAGCTTTGCTTGCCGGAGTATTTGCTGCGTGACATTCTCTGGGCATGTGAGCCCTCCTCGCAGCGGCGGCCCGCTGTACGGAAGGACAGATCTCACTCGTTCACGCTCACAAGCTCCTGCAAACCCTGTGTCCTTTATTGTTGGAAAAGAGTTAAGCATGCGGAATTGGAGGGGAGGGGAGGGAGCGAGGCAGTGGGGTGAGGCAGCTGTGCCTAATGAAAAATTCACCAGACTTGGTGTCAGGAAACCTGAGTGCAAAACAGTGCCTGGCACACAGCAGATGTTTAATTCAAACAAAATAATATCAACAAAGGAGGCAGAGAAATTCACATTTTTTTAGCGGAAAACAAAATACCTAACCAGATGACTCTAAGATTCCTCTTCCTTCCGAAGTGTTTCCTTTTTGTTGGGCTTTTCCTGATTCGGGACACACAGCGCTCCTCGGCTGTGGCCCCTTCTCCTCCCGGGCTCACCGGCCTGGGCTCCTGTGGTTTCGGTCTGCCCTCGCTTTGCTTTCATTAGAGATAAACCCGCACCCAAAGCCGACTCTGCCACTTTCCAGCTGTGAGACTTGGCGCTTTCTGGCCTTGGTTCTCTCCTTGCTAAAATGTGGATAAATCCCCCACCAGAGAGGCCCGCGAAGGGCCACAGAGATGCTGTGTGAAACAGTGCTTTCTGAACCCCGACATGCTGGGCACATCCAGGGAGCTTTTCTGCAAAATGATGAAATGTGGGCCAGAAGGAAGTGAGACAGGCCCACCTGTTGCTTGCACGCATCGATCTCCTCTGAGCCGAAGAAAAGCCATATGGTTACGCCTGCCTGTGGGCCTCGCAAGAGGACAGGTGAGCTAGGGAGACGGGTCCTTCTCGGCCTCCCCACACCTTCCTACTGAGATCGTCTATTTGCAGTGCCGAAGCATCCAAACCAACCTTGCTTGCAAGGGCCTGGGGACACGTGTGTGCTGTCCAGGCAGCCACTGACTAAGGATGTCAAGCCAAGATGGCTTCAACACCCCTCACTCACATCCACGTCGACCCCCAGGGAACTGGAGTGAGGGGCCTCCCTGGCTCCCTGCCCCCCCTGCTGGGGCATCGCTGGGAACATTTACTCCCCGCTTTATTTCCATCATCGCTTTAGTAGAAGTCATGGTATCGCTTCCAATCGCATCAGGGTCTATTTGGGAAGCAGAAAGCCTGCCCCAATGGTTGGCAAAGAGCACGCTTATCACTCCCATGACTGTCCCATCTTCAGGGACCCATCTCTTAGCAAGAGACGGTGGGGGGCAGGGAATAGTTGCTCAGAAAGCAAAACTCCGTTGCCACAATTTGAAAAAGCTGCTGGAGGAATCTCATTGGGAGAAGGTGTGTTTTAATTAGAGAGCCTTCCATTTTTCCTTGTCCTTAATATCAGCATTGCAGTCTGGACCGTGTCCCTCTTCAAGGTGCTGTCATGTCTGGTAGGAGTCTGGGGGGTGTTCTGGTGTTACTGGTCAATCTCCCTCTCCAGATCTCCTCGTCTAGATGGAGGACTCATTCCTCTTTGGACTTTCATTTTCTAGCACATTCCTGGTACATAGGAATAAAGAATGAAAGAATAAATAATGGGATCCATGAATAAACAGGATTGTTGATACAAAATACAGACAGAATCCAAACAGTAGCAAGCTGACGTCCTTGCCAATCAAAAGAGACAGGTGCGCTGAGCGGTCACTGTGACTTATTAATTGCACCAACTCTGTGCAGAGCATTCTGCAAAATAGGGAGGGCTTCACCAGGTTCCCCTTGCATTGTTCGGACATAAGTTTTCCAAAAATCAATGATCTAAGGCATTTCTCTCACATCAGCTCCTCACCGTGGCCCCAGAGAAGGTATTTCTGTAACGTGGCTGAGGGAGAGGAGGAGGCGGTGAGGAGAGAAACACTGGAACGTCACTCACAGACGCCAGTGATTAAATGAGGCGGGCTCTCGCCGAGCTCTTAGCACACCCGATTTGTCATGCGCAATGAACATCGCCTTCTCTCTGCCTTTCGTTGTGAGGGTGTCAGATTTGTTCCCCACGGAGACCTGTCCTCATACGCTGGTATTCCAACGACACGTATGTAAACAGATCAATGGCATGACAAATGCCACAATAAATTGTTTCTCCTCCGCCGGCCTATTAAGAGCAGCAGTGACCACTAACTTCTCTGCACACCTGTGAGATCACTGAGCTCTAGTGCCCAGATGATGGATAAAAACCATGGTGAAGATGGGCCGAAAGGATCTACAGCTTTGCTAAAATAAGTGCTGGCAGGGCCCCGTTCTCAGTCTGCTGAGAAGACCCGTGGTAGAGTAGGGAACATTATTGATCTATTTGGACAGAGTGTGGCTTTCATTTATTTTAGGCCCTTAGTTATTTATCTTCAGATCTGGCTCAGGGCCAGTAAGAGAGGAACTGGCACCTAATGATTAGAAAAATTGCTTGGAGTGAGCGCTTCCAGGGTGTGCCCCACTGGGGGCCTCCCTAGCCTCCATTTGCATGTTGGACAGTCTCTCGGACCTCCAGATTTTGAGTGGTAAAATGGGAAGGGTTAAGTGCTGATGAGTTGCAGGGATCCTGGGGGTACCCAGCATCCCAGAGAGGCGGCTGGGATGTCTAGCACACCCCAGGGTCTGGTACGGTCATTCTTGGGCTTTGGTGGGAACCTGTCAAAATTGCACGGAAGCTTGTATAAACAAGGTAGCCAACCCCTCACCCTAAGATTTCTGAATCGTCAGGTCTGGGGCAGGGCCGAGACTCTGCCTTTCCAACAGATTTGCAGCTGGTCCAGCTTCCTTGCTTTTAGGTCTAACGGGTTTAGTGGCATGAGTTGTGTAATCGAATGGTGAAATCCAGCTCTTCTACTTCCTGCTGGTGTGATCTTGGCCAACTACCTTATTCTCTCCAGGGCTCAGTTTCCCCAACTGTAAAACAGGGGGACTAAGCCAATGGCCTGATAGGATGGTTTTGAGAATAAACAAAGAATTGTGAGCAGAGCCTAGCATATATCCAGAGCTCAGTATTCTGTGTTGCTCTTATCTATCATCCTAAAAGGTTAGAAGCCTGGAGAACTTTAACAGCTTCCATGCCCACAGTTAGAGTATTGCTCAAAAGAATTCTGTGCTTCAAGAGTGAGTGTGAAGGACCCAAAGTCAGGGTCTATGTGATGCCTGAGGTTTAGGCTAAGCAGAAGGTCACTTGCCAGGCAGGATGACAAAACAAGGAAGGTTTTCGTTCCCCCTGGAGCCAGCAAGGTGAATGTTGGAGTCCTGGGGATCAAGCCATGTGTTGGCAAAGGACCATGGCCCCCAGGGTCAAGAGGTCTGCACTCTGGTCCCAGCCTCATATTGGCTGGCTGTGTGCCCTTGTCTCCCTTTAAAGTCTCAGGGACATAAAGTCTCGTTCACAAAATGAGGAAGTTGAATCGGATGACCTCTTGGGCCTCCAAACTTCTAAGAATCAAACACCGAGAGTCCCGGTTTAGCAGTGAGTGCAATGCCTGCTGGGACAGGAGCAATTTTTGAGTGATGGAGGGAGAGGGCATAGGAGGCAGAGTCAAGGCCTGGGGAGGGAAGGAAGGGACAGGGACACGGACATGGACAAGACATGCAAACGGGAAACTTCCTTCCAAATTTGCCCAGGCTCAGCTCACCAGTAAGCAAATTCCAGGGAGGAAGAAAGCAGCACATGTCTCTAGCCTGATTGGACTGAATTCTGCAAGTAGTTTCCAAATTTGGTGGGTGATCAAGCCTGCTGGTGTAGCTCAGGAAGAATAGTATCCTGGGAAGCTACTAGAAAATGAGAGGGGCCACAGAGACCACACATCAAGGCCAATGTCACAGAGAGGGTTGTCTTTGTCCTGAAAGAAAAAAAGCAAAGGACAGGGTTCCAGTGGTCCTCAGTGGTATGTGTGGTCCCTAAAGACCCAGTTAAATGCATGTGCAGAGACCACGGAGAGTTAGACATCACTGGTCTTTAAAGAACTACCAAAACACTGAACTATTCCTCTGAAGGTTTCAGTTTTGCTTTTGTTTCTGATGGAACAGGGCAGACAACATGACATCCTAATAAAGGCAGGAGCCACGGTTTTCCAAGGGATTGAGATCCAAAGGCTCTACCGGTGCTATTAGCCATGTGTTGCCCTTCAACCTTATAAAGACAGTCATGGGTAGATGGCAAAGAGGTATCTTTGAGGATGAAGGAGGACTACAGTAAGATTTCCTTCTACTGCAAATGGAAAGCAGTCTCCCATTGGACTGAGGGCTTTATCCAGGGAGCTTCAACTGGGGAAGGGCTCATGGTGGACTGAAGGACGCTCTTACCCAGAGAGGAAGGTGAAGGCTGGGGAAGGGCAGGGCACCTGATAGTGCTTCCAACAAGGCCACTGATGGGACACAGGGATGCGAGGAGGGAAACCAGAGCTGCAGGTGGAGGGAATGTCAGAATGGGGAGGGGTGTCTTCCTAGCCTTTGCTGCCAAAGCCCACTCTGGGCCAACCCTCATTTGAAAGTAAGAGCTCATCTTTTTTTTTTTCTTTTTTTTTCTTTTCCTAAAGATTTTATTTATTTGGCAGAGATAGCCAGTGAGAGAGGGAACACAAGCAGGGGGAGTGGGAGAGGAAGAAGCAGGCTTCCAGCGGAGCAGGGAGCCAGATGAGGGGCTCGATCCCAGGACCCTGGGATCACGCCCTGAGCCGAAGGCAGACGCTGAATGACTGAACCACCCAGGCGCCCCAAGAGCTCCTCTTTCCTATAGTATCGTACACATATTAGTAGCCCAGCAGCCTCTCAAAAGAGCCCCATCTTTATTATCCGGACTCCATGCCAAGGAAATGGAGATACAGAGAGGCGAGGTGACCGGTCTCATGTGCAGTGGCAGAAGCAGTCTGGCTCCCGAGTCTCTGCCTTTACTACCACGGGAGACCCTGTCCTTCACTATGGGCAACGGGGGGAGGGGGGGGGCTCAGTTGTAGCCTGTGGAGAAGAGAGAAATCCTTATGACTATGACCTATCTCCTTCCTTCTTGCCCCTTAGTGATAAAGAAGCCCCTTGCAAGGCACTTGTGATGAACTTGACAGTGTGTATAATTGGAATTATCCATAGGTGAAGCTAGCTTTCCATACCTAGCCACTTAGTTACAAATTTTTTTTCAAGCCTACCAAAGATGGAGCTGTCAGGGGAGTCAGCTACGGGCCAGAGCAGGTAGGAAATCTAGGGGTCTGGGGAAGGGAGAGGAGGGGCAGCAATTAAAAAGTAAATAAATCAGCACCTTTATTTAATCATCTGCCTATGGCTAGCAAATTACAGAGGAGGATTTGTTAATGAATGGCAAAGAAAAACCACAGAGGAGGCCTCGATCTGCTCCCGCTGGGTTAACCTTCATCAGGTGGGAAGGTCAAGAGCCCACCAGGAGAGGAAGTGACAGCAGGTGGGGCCAGGTGTGCTGCAGCACCAGGGAGCCCCTCCCCTGTCTAGAGCTCCTGGTGCTAAGCTCTCAAGCCGCAAACAAGCGTGGAAATCACCCTCCCCATGTTAGGCTTTGCAATCAGCCTGCCTTCCTGTATGGAAGGATCTGGAGTGTGTGCGTGCGTGTATTACGTATATATGTATAGGTAGAGGTGTATATATAACTACCCTTCATCTCTCTCCATTTTTCTATCATCTATCCACTGATCTATCAATTATCTATTACAGTGGGGACCCCCAACCTTTCACCTCTGTTCCTGTTCCTTCCAGAGCACCAATTCCTGATTTAGAAATACTTTATTTTTATTTTTTTAAATATTTTATTTATTTATTTGACAGAGAGACAGACAGCCAGCGAGAGAGAGAACACAAGCAGGGCGAGTGGGAGAGGAAGAAGCAGGCTCCCAGTGGAGCAGGGAGCCCGATGTGGGGCTCAATTCCAGGATCCTGGGATCACACCCTGAGCCGAAGGCAGACACTTAACAACTGAGCCACCCAGGCGCCCCTAGAAATACTTTAGACTAATTTGTCACAGTGATTCTATCTCAAAGTATCTAAAACTAAATCCAATTCATCATTTTTTCTAAAATGTCCTATCAACTCCTTCTGCGCCATCCCCATCTTTAGCATTCTGAAATAGACATTTTCCACCTTGCTTCCTCCTCACGCCTCCCTCCTCCTCCCCCACCCCAGCACCCCTGCAAGGCCAGACATGGCCTCCCTGATGGACCTCCAGTCCCTCCAGCCGGGCATTCCTGACCCTGTCTTTGCTCGGTGCCGCTGTTTCTGAGTGTTTGGATTATCTGTCTACCGAGCAGGGCCGTCCTCTGACTCGGCTCTCCAGTCTCCAAAGCTCCACCCTCCTATGCTGGCCTCAGTGTCATGCTCTTTGGCTCAGCCTGGCTCCTTCTATCCACCTTATTATTCCGGCACCCAGTGTCCCCTGGGAAGAAGCTTTCTTGGGGAGACCAGTCAGCGCCACCTCAGCCTCCCTTCTGCCCGTGTTCTCCGGAGCACATCGTTAGCTCTTCAGTGCACGGTCCCGTTCTCTCTCTGCGCTGCCCGATTGACAGGCCGTCCTACCTAGCGAATTATATGTGTTGTTACATCAAGGCCGATGGATAGAATAGTATCTTATTCTGTGGTTATTTCATGTGTATGTAGGTCTCACTGAGCCACCTGGTTTATGAGTTCCTCCAGGGTCTACTGTCTAAGAGCTAGCACAGATGTGAATAATTATAACAATAATGATACCAATAGCTGGATAGATAAACTGTGGTATGTCCAGGCAATGGCATATCATTCTGTGCTTAAAAAGAGAGGAGCTCTCAAGCAATGAAGAGACATAGAGGACTTTTTTTTTTTTAAAGATTTTATTTATTTATTCAACAGAGATAGAGACAGCCAGCGAGAGAGGGAACACAAGCAGGGGGAGTGGGAGAGGAAGAAGCAGGCTCCCAGCAGAGGAGCCTGATGTGGGGCTCGATCCCATAACGCCGGGATCACGCCCTGAGCCGAAGGCAGACGCTTAACAACTGAGCCACCCAGGCGCCCTGACATAGAGGACTCTTAAATGCATTTTACTAAGTGAAAGAAACCAGTCTGAAAAGGCCACACATGGTGGGAGTTCAGCTGTGTGACATTCTGGAAAAGGCAAAATATGGAGATGGTAAAATGATCAATGGTTGTAAGTGGTAAGGGGAAGAAGGGACGAAGAGGGGGACACAAGGGATAGGGTTTTAGGGCAGTGAAACTACTCTGTATGACTAGCATGGTGGATACATTTATTAAAACCCATAGAATGCACCAAGAGCGAACTCCAGTGTTAACTGCAGATTTTGTGTGAGAGTGACGTGTCAGTGTAGGTCATTGATTGCAACAAATGTAGCATTTGGGCGGGGGATTTTGATCATGGGGAAAGCAGAAGTATGCGGGAAATCTGTACCTTCCACTCAATTTGCCGTGATCCCAAAACTACTCTAAAAAATAAAGTGCATTTTTAAAGATTATGTATAATAGCTAACATGTATCACGAGCTTCCCCGTGTCCTCATAAAAAGCATTCCACCTGTATTATCGCATTTAATCACGATAACGATTCTGAGAGGGGGATGCTATTATCAGTCCTGTTTGACAAATATGGAAACTGGGGCTCAGAGAGGCTTAGAAACTTGTTCAAGGTTACAAAGAAAGTGTAGCTCCACAGGCTGGAAAAAGTAGCCCTCTTTCTAATAAAGGTGTCTGGGCCAGGGTGGGATGGCCGAAGATTCCAGAAGCGTTTGCCCCTGTTGCGTGTGTACGGCCAGTGCTGTCTCCATGGGATGCAGCTGAGGTTTATGACAGAGGACAGAACGTGTCTGCTCCTGGCCATCAGTAAACAGTGAGTCACTGGCTGGACCATGACGGAAATGAGGTCGCCAGGCACCTCTCTGTAAACAGTGTGTCTCCTCCGACCGTGACAATGATTCCGTTTGATCAGAGAGCTAGAATGTCTATTCCTTCCAGACCTAACCTGTATTTTCTCGTGCCGTCTGTCTGCTTCTCCCCTGCGGTTTGGGTAAACAGCTTCTCAGGTGGTTTAGCCAACTCCTGATACTTTCTGAGAGGTGTTTTATCTGGTACATTTTGGCACTTGCATTTCTTTCTCATGTTGTTCTGGAAAGTTCTTTCCCAGTGTTTTGTGTTATGAAAATGTGGTCTGTAGAGGTTACCATCTTGTTCACTTTCGATTTCAGTGGAAAGTGGCGTGTGGCTGGGCCCGAAGCCTGAAAAGGGCACCAGGACTGTTGCGTGAGGTTCAGCGGCCTCCTGGTGGCCCTCACGGGCCCCGGATGGAAGGGCCTTTGAGACCGGTCTGGTCTGAGCTTTTCACTTCTCAAAGCAGGCTCAGGGTCCCCATGAGGTTCTCTGACTTGCGTGAGCCCCTGCGGTCTGGAACAGAGACAAGTTAAGAACCCAGGGCTCCGAACTGCCAGTCTGTGCCCTGCCCCCCAGATTATCCTCTGGGTCTGCCCCACCTTCTCTCCTTCTACCGGCGGTTTAAGCCCTGAGCCCCATAACTCCACCCGGGCACGCCTCTCTGGGGCCGCGTCAGGCCTGCTCCCTGACCAGCTCAGCTTCCTGTGCCCCAGCCGTCCGGCCTAAGGGGAACATTTCCAACTTCCCAGCCCTGAGAAGTGAGCTCTCAGCAACTGCTAGACCAGCATCCAGAGAGATCCGCGCTTGTCACAGACACATGACGCTGAACCAGGGAAGGGGCTGTCCTGGCTGCCTGGACTATGTGCTTCTCGTCTTCCTCCCCACCGCAAATCCAAGGAGGGGGCAGTGTATTCAACTTAGGGGGGAAAACTTCCTATAACGTGTCAGCACAAACATGTCTGACGTGTCTTAAAAAGTGGCATTCACTTGATTGAAAATCTCTCCTTCCGGGGCGCCTGGGTGGCACAGCGGTTAAGCGTCTGCCTTCGGCTCAGGGCGTGATCCTGGCGTTATGGGATCGAGCCCCACATCAGGCTCCTCCGCTATGAGCCTGCTTCTTCTCTTTAAAAAAAAAAAAAAAAAAAAAGAAAATCTCTCCTTCCTATGAGAAATAAAGCACCAGCAGCAATGGGACGGCTGGGGATGGATGGGGACTGGGACCACTGTGGCCCCGGGAGCCCCACAAGGACTCATGAGGCGCCTCTGTGAACTGAAGTATCAGCCGAGCAGGGCCAGGTGTTAGGGATCCCTAATTCCCAGGAGCGGTTTGGTCTTAGAGGACTCTACAGGAATTCTCTGCCACCCTTGGGGAGCCGGGTTCTCCCTTGGACCACACCCGAAGACACCCCCCCTCCACTTGTGGGATCTGATCTGGGTTGGATTGCCTAACTTCTCTGTCTCCCCAGTCCCCCCACCCCTCTTCCAAATATCAGGTATGGGGGTTAATGTCAGCCCTCTCTTCGTTTGAATCTCTCCATGGCAGAAATACAAATTCTTTAAAGCCCCCTTGTACCCACATCCCTGTTCCTCTAGTCCCCAGAGTTCTGCCATTGGACTATTGCCAGCTGGCTGCTGCCCTTCTGTCACCATGGACATACCCCTTGGATCTCCTGCTTCCTGCTGCACCAGGGTCCCTTCACTGTTTCGTTTTGTTTTGAACTTTTTGGAGATGCACATTCTAAGACTAAACATTATGGAAAGACTCGTAGCCCATGAAGTGAGACACCACAAGGTCATGACTCATATATACTCTGAGTTACCTTTAAATGTTATTTTAATTTAAAAGGCAGGGAGAGGAGAGATTCCAAATTACATTCCAAGGGTGACTTGAGGATTACTCTTAGGTTTGTGGCGCTTGNAAAGAGTGTTCTACGAGTGGGTCTTAGTTTTATCCAGTGTGTGTGTGCGTTATACACGTTATATCATGGTGAGTGAATGCGTGCGTGGGTTACACCGGTCTTATAGTATGTGTGTGTTTAGTGTGGATGTGTGTGTGTTATAGTTTATGTAGTGTGTTTGTTTAAGTGTGTATTATATGGCTTATACAGTGTGCGATGCGTGTGCATGGTGTGGACAGGTGGGTAGTGGGTAAGTTTGTAAGGAATATAAGATTGGTGTCGAGTCTCCTGGGAAATGGATTTCTGTCATTGAGAGCAGATTCCCTGCTGGAACCTGAGACCTTTGTCTGTCAGAAAGTGGCAACGGCCTAAGGCCTAGAAAGATAAGGTGTCAAATTGGATCTGCTCTTGAGGTAGCCAACGACACGGAAGCAGCTGTGGTGTCTGTGGGTACATGAAACCAGATCCGGACAAGACGACCTCTGTGAGAGGACCTGCGCAGGAGGAAGGTGAGTCGGCCTAAAATTTAAAAAAAGGCAAAGAGGTTCTGAGTTTGCAAGCTGCTGCCAGAACAGTGGTAAACTGTCTCAACCTTTTCATTTTTTTAGTCAAGTTTTAGATGGTACTCTCATCATCCAAAAATAAAATGTTATCAAAAATAAAACTCCCCGGTTAAATTGCCAGAATACCCCTGCCGTGATAAAAATTCACACGATGAGTGAGAAGGTATTTTGTTTATGACTATTTGCTTTTTTTGGTAGCGTCTATTTGTAGAGATTCCCCTTGGTTTCCAAAGGGAAGGTCTACAAATGCCAGATCTAGTCTTGGTGACTAATATCAGAAAAATCTGAGGGCTGACATTAGGCTGTTGGTTGGGAAGTGAGAGGACCAGCCTTGAAGAAGACACTAGAACCCAACTGTCTGGACACAAATGTAACTGGCTTACGAGACAGCCGTGTGACATTATCAGCAGAGCTGCAAGCTGGATTTTTAAGATGTCTCCTCTGTACAAATCTTAATATTTAGAGAAGGTCTTTGTGATTATATGATCAAAGAAGAGAGTCCCTTTGCTTTCGTTGTGGCTACAGGAAGTTTGCTGTAAAAATTTCCATTGACCTTTCGCATCGTCCTATGGGGGGAGGGACCTCATCTTAGTCTGACTGTTACTTTCTCTGACTTAAAAAATTTAACCTTCCTTCTGAAGTTGTATTGCATTTTTAAAACAGAGTTATTTATTTATTTGAGAGAAAGAGGGCACGTAGGAATGGGGGGGGCAGAAGGAGGGGGAGAGAGAGAATCTTAAGCAGACCCCCTCTGAGCTCGATCTCACAACCCTGAGATCATGACCTGAGCTGAAGTCAAGAGTCAACACTCAACCTGCTGAACCACCCAGGTGCCCCAAATTGCATTTTAACTAAGACTTTGATAAATCATGTTTTCTATACCATGTCTCATTTATTTTCTGAACACTTTAGTATATGACTTAAAAGATCAATGACATATGGTTTTTGGTATAAGCATATAATTAAGTATTTGGAAATATGTATAAGTCAAAAACATAACCAACATAATTGTCTTCATAAATTTTCTGTCATATTTTCCTTGAAGGGCACTTAAAAAATGGAATGCCATGTTTTAATTCAGTAAGGAAATAAATGTAGAATGCATTTAAATAAAATAAATCTCTGAGATCCAGAATAATATATTTTTCAAAACAATTTCTCAAATCTATTTTACGTGAATTAGGTGCTAGTAAAACATCATAATAACATGGAGAGTCTAGTCCTTTTTCCTTCTCATGAAAAAGAAATGTACCTTACATTATAATTAAAACTGCTAGGAAACAAAAATCTTATAATTACAGAAAATTATTGCCATAGAAAGAATGACTAACACTTTTAAAGACAAAAACAATTGAATGACTCAGTGGATGGCATGAAAACTGGATGCAATGAACTGGACATTTGTGTTCCCCTAGAATTTATGTGTTGAAATTCTAATCCCCAGTGTGAGAATATTTGGAAGTGGGGTCCTCTGGGAGGTGATTAAATCATGAGGGCGGAGTCGTCATGAATGGGATTAGTGCCCTTGTAAAAGAGACCCCAGAGAGCTCCTTCGCCCCTTCCGCCATGGGAGGACACTCTAAGAAGACGGCATCTATGAACCAGGAAGTGGATCCCACCAGACACTGAATCTGATGGCACCTTGATCTTGGACTCTGCCTCCAGAACTGTGAGAAATACATTTATATTGCTGATAAGTCACCTAGTCTATTGTATTTTGCTTTAGTGGCCCCAACAGATAAAGGCAGTGTTCTAATTTCACAGTTTCGCACGTCATGCACATAGAAGTGGATGGTGAGTTCTGGTGTATTTATTAGGCTGTGAAAGGAAAGAAAATCCAAGTCCACATTCTCTGGAATTACTTGTTTGAGAGACCTTTGTCTTTTCAAACACAGGCTGGAAAACGATGTTGTGTAGAATGGCATCAGACGGCATCATCCCCAATCTCCCCATCCCCAAGCAAGGACTTGGAAGTTTTCACTCATGAGATGACGGAACACCGCAATCGATGAGGCAGCCTGTGTATGTCATTGCTGTGGTCTGGGCTGTGGCAGAGGCGTGGAGATGCCGTGGGCTATTGCACCACCAGCCCAGCCAATGCAGAGGGCAGGGAGCAGCCTCTGGTAGAACTGGTTGAACAAGAATCCCCAATCTCTGCAACGCTGTTAAGGTCTCAGCCAGCTTCTTATTTTATGGCAGGAGGTAAGAGACACTGACGCTGCATATGGAGAGTGTCCAGCTGGAAAACCTGGTTTCTAGTCCCTTTCCTTGTGTTTAATTATCCACACGACTTCAGGCAAGAACTTAACTCCTTGGGAATCCTGGTATTTTAATCTGTAAAATGAAGCGACAGGTCTAGATGGTCCCTGAGGGTCTTTCCAGTGGTAACGTTCTATTCTATTTCCAAACAGACAAAATCTGAAACTAGGCCAACCAATAGCGTGAATCTAGTTGCAAACCAACCGCCAACTGAACAAGGAATTCTAAGCCATTAATTTGTATCTATGTTAACTGTGTTAGAGGTTAACCTTCCTAACCTAAGGTGAAAGGTGAAAGAGACCAGGAAAGCTAAAGGAGTCAACCACCACCCCAGATACTAGGGTCAGAGGCACTGACTGCATCCCATATTTTTGGGATGGAATATGTGTTTTCACCATCCAATTCACTGCAACCTTTTAGTTAGAAGGGAAGTAGATTTGTTTTTCTTACGGTTTCAAAAGTCTGTTTTCTCAGTAAACACTGTCTTCAAAGAATTTCTCTCTTTAAAAAAAATACAACTTTAAAACCAATATACAGCATGATGAAGTGGGATTTATTCCTGGAATGCAAATATGGTTCAACATATGCAAATCAATTGATGTGATCCACCGTATTAACAGAAAGAAGGACAAAACCCACATGATTGTTTCAATTGATGCAGTAGAAGCATTTGACAAAATTCAACATCCTTTCGTGATTAAAAAAAAAACCACGCAGAACAAACTAGGAATAGAAGAAACCTACCTCAACATAAGACAGGTCATATATGAAAAGCTGACAGCTGACAAGGGAGGACTCCTATAACTCAATAACAACAGCAAAACCCAACAATGCAGTCGAACAGAGGGCTTGATTGAATAGGTAGTTCTCCAAAGAAGACAGACATAGCACCAGTAAATACAGGAAAAGATGCTCAGCATCCTTAATCATCAGGGCAATGGAAATCCCAACCATGGTGGGATGCCACTTCTCACCAGCTCGGATACCTACGGTCAAGGACACAGAGTATAACAAGTGTTGGTGAGCATGTGGAGACATTGGAGCTCGTGTGCCCTGTTGGTGGGACTATAAAATGGTGCAGCTGCTACGGAAAACAGTATAATGCTTCCTCAAAACATTAACCATAAAATTACCGTATGATCCAGCCATTTTACTTCTGAGTAATACATAGCAACATTATTCACAATAGACAAAAGAGGAAAAAAAACCCCAGTGGCCCGAAAGAGATGAACAGATAAACAAAATGTGGCATATACGTACCCACAGTGGAATAGTATTCAGCCTTAAAAAGGAAGGGCATTTTGGCACCTGCCACAACATGGGTGAACCTCCAGGCCGTTAGGCTCCATGAAATAAACCTCTCATAAAAAGACAAATACCGTACAATTCCACTTGTATGAAGTACATCAGAGTAGCCAAATTTATAGACAGAAGGTAGAATGGTGGTTGCTAGGGGCCAGGAAGAGGGAAAATGAGAAGTTATTGTTTATTGGGTACAGAGAGTTTCCGTTTTACAAGATAAGAAGGTTCTGGAGATCGGTTGCCCAACAGCGTGGTGTACTTACGCTACTAGACCGTACACTTAAAAAGGGTGAAGATGATGAATTTTATGTCACGTGTATTTCACCACAATTTTTAACAATGCAACTTTAAAATATGCATTGTATATATAATGGATCTTTTTTTAAGATTTATTTATTTATTTTTGAAGGTGGGAGGGGCAGAGAGAGAGAGAATCTCAAGTGGGTCCGCCCTTAGCACAGAGCCCCACGCGGGGCTCAATCTCACCACCCAGAGATCATGACCTGAGCCAAAATCAAGGGTCAGACACTGAACCAACCACGTGCCCCTGTAATGGATTTTTTTTTTTAAGATTTTATTTATTTCTTTGAGAGAGACACAGAGAGAGCACCAGCAGGGGGAGGAGCAAAGGGAGAGGGAGCAGCAGACTCCCAGCTGAGCAGGGAGCCCAATATGGGACTCGATCCCAAGACCCTGGGCTCATGACCTGAGCCAAAGGCAGACGATTACCTGACTGAACCACCCAGGTGCCCCCATAATGGATCTTTAAACATGAATCAGTCATTACAGATTTTATTTTTCCAATCTTTCTCATTGCACGCATATGCTTTTAGAGTTCTAACCCTCAGGTACCTACGTTGTGGCTAGCACTTTTTTCACTTAACAGTTTACCGGAGATGTTTCTTACGTGTGTGTTTTTAGAGGCTGGGTGTGAGGGCTGAGTTCTGTCGGCTGGAGCCTGCTTTGGGAGACGTCACTGAGGCGGCTGGGACGAAGCAGGGGCCAGAGCGCCAGGGACCCAGAGTACAGAGGAGAGCCCAATGCCTGATGAGGGAAGAGTCCCAACACCAGGTCTAGAGTTGCTAGACAGGGCCACAAGGCAAAAACCAGATCCAAGGCTCCGAAGGAAAGTCGGATGGGACTGAGCCGTGACACATTCCCGGACGACTGAGATCTGTGCCCAGGTGGGAAAGTGAGGTCTGTTTGGAGCAAGGGAGCAAGCTCTCATTTATCTGAGGTCCTTCACTGTTTTCACTTCAGGTCTGCCCCAGGGCCGGTAAGAGAGCAACTGGTGCCTAATGATTAGAAAGAACGGCTTAGAGCGAGGGCTCCCAGGGTCTGCTCCCGATTGGGCCTCACCACCTTCTGCCAGCAAGTTGAAAAGTCTCTCAGACCTCCAAGTTTATGGTTATAAAATGGAAAAAGTAAAGTGCTTTGCACACAGTAAAGATTCATTAAACTGATGAGTGACCCAGGAGTCCAGCATCCCAGAGGGGCAACCAAATAGTCCATCACGGGGAGGGGAAGGGGGGTGCTTGTAAAAATGCAGTGTCATTCCCCCCACCCTGCCCCCCTCCTGGCCCCTGATTCAGTAGGTCCAGGGTAGGGCTGAGAATCTTTATTTCTAACAAGTTCCCTGATGATATCAATGCTACTGGTCCAGGACTTTGAACTCCTTAGGCGAAGGAGCTACGTATTATTCATCTTTGCATCCAACCCAGCGGCTTGTACGCAGTCGTTGCTCAATAAATATTCGCTACATCCCAGCAGTTAGGTGGGAATGAGATACCGTGGAAAGCGGAGGCAACGGAGGCAGGATAGAGTAGTAGTTAAGGGGGTTAAAGCCTGATGCCCACCGTCATCTTGGGCAAGGTTGAAGTCATCAAGACATGGCTCCTTTGATGTCTTGGCTAAAGCCAGCGTTTATTCTCAAAGCCACTAAATAAACGGATGCGGTGGACAAAGTACAAAGTCTATCTTCCTTCCCAAAGAAATTGAATATTAGCTATGGTGAAAAATTGGTATACAGTACTTGCTAAATAAGTGGTCCTCAGGGGCCCAGAGTGATGTTTATGCAAAGGCCAGCATTTCACTATGAATTGGGGGTGTCCATCTCAGGCAAGGTGCCCCACCCAAGTCCCCTGTCACGTGGGCTGGCAAGTCTGCAGTGGCACCAAAGACAGCAGGCATCCCAAACCATCGAAGGGGAAATGAGGACCGTGGGGTACTCCCATACCTGCCAAGAGAGAGCCTGGCCAGACAGCTCTGCCCAGAAAATGCCCCATATCCCTATAGAATCTAGATCGACATCTCAGGAGGGGTTGTGACTGATTTCAAACCTCCTACTTATAAAAAATTCAATCCCTTTATATGATCCCTAGTACACCTTCTACTCTACTTCCACCAGCAGGCTCCTTAAGGCTGCCAAAGGAATTTTTTAAAATTTAAATTCAATTAATTAACATAAAATGCATTATTTGTTTCAGGGGTACAGGTCTGTGATTCATCACTCTTACATAACACACAGCACTCACCACAACACATGCCCCCCAATGTCCATCACCCAGTGACCCCCATCCCCCCACCACTCCCCTCCAGCAGCCCTCAGTTTGTTTCCTATGATTAAGAGTCTCTTATGGTTTGTCTCCCTCTCTGGTTTCGTCTTGTTTCATTTTCTCCTCTCTTTCACTATGATCCTCTGCCTTGTTTCTTCAATTCCACATACCAGTGAGATCATATGATAATTGTCTTTCTCTGACTGACTTATTTCACTTAGCATAATACCCTCTAGTTCCATCCACGTCATTGCAAATGGCAAGATTTCATTTTTTTTGAAGGCTGCCAAAAGAATTTTTGAGAAAGGTGTGTGTGTGTGTGTGTGTGTGTGTGTGTGTGCGCGCGCGTAAGGGAGTCTGGAGAATGTCTTTCGTTGAGTCCCCATTTCAGCATCACAGAGCAAAGGCTGGGCTTGGAGCTGAGGGACATTTGGTAAAGGAACCAGCATGGTAGACAGGAGGGCAGTGAAGAGTGAGAGCTAATGTGACCGTCTCCATGAGCATGTGTGCAAGGATGGAGGGGAAGCACCCTCACAGAGCATCACATGCTCTCCCGTCATATGAGCATATGTATAAACTGGCTATGCAGACACAGATTTCACACACATAGAAAACGATCAGGAGGATATGTGCATCATGCTAAGAATGGCTTCCATGGACATCAGAGAAGAAAGAACAGGGAATATTTGTGGCTAATATCATCCCGTATTGCTTGATTTTTTTTTTTTTACAACAAGCATATGAGCATTACAAGTTCTTAAAAATTAACAATGCACTTAGTAGGGCATGCAGAGTTTCCCTCTGACACAGGCCGGCGGCTTAGGGCCCCAGACTGCCAGGGAGAGTGTGTAGCAGGAAACCCGTGTGTGGTTGTTTGGAGCCAGGGCTCCCGGCCCCTCCTGCTTCTCGGCTCAGCTGTGTGTGCATCTCGGTGGTGAGAAGGGAGGGGAGAGCCAGGAAGCAAACCTCGGGCAAATGTTCTGCACAGCCGGCCCACGTATACCATGGCTGGAACATTCTAGAACATCCGCAGGAGGTACGCGTTGGCTGATGGTGGGAGAAAATGGTGCATGTTTAAAGGTTTTGTGTGATAGAAAAGACACTGTTTGAAAGGAAGTGCTGTGGGAATTAGACTTCTCTTCTTTCTGGTTCACTCATTCATCTGCCAAGTTTTTCTATCCTCCAGACCTTCTTCTGTCTACCAGAGCCTCCTGACACAATCTTTTATTTTACATTCTGAAATGAACATGAAGTACGCCCCCGAAAAAGTGTTTCTTCACCCTGGATGTGTCACGAGATCCCCAAAGGGTTTGTTTACAAATGCCTATTTCGAGGCCCCACCCACGGTGATCCCATAAAAGAGCAGTGGGTGGGTGCCCGGAAGTGGGCACTTTGAACACCCTGGGTAATTATAAGGCAAATGTCTGGCAACCACAACTTGTGTAAACTTCAGAGAGAAAGTCAAAATCCAATTCAGGGATCACCATATTCTGACCCACGGCCGACCTATTTTGACCAATATTCTGACCCTGGTTGCACTGGCTCCTTGTCCTCACTCTAAAAATAGAGGTTATTCAGTGTGTCTTTGCCCTAAAACTCAGGACTTCCAATATATTTAGGCTAACCGGAGAAATTGCCAGCTTGGTTTACGGTGTCTCATGTTCCCTTGGTCACATCACTCTTTGCAGGCTGGACCATGACCTCTCATGTGTCCTATGGTGTGGGGGCGCTCCAGACCGTGACTCTGAGTGGGGCCTCAGCAAGAAGGCCTCTCCAACTATGTCATCCTAAAAAGTGAATGGGCTCACCTTTTTATCCGCATTCCACGTGTTGTCTTCCCTCTTGCTGACACAGGAGTTCCTCTTGTAAATTACAGCTTTTTACCCTGCAGTGAAAGTTCTCCTTTCATCCTGTACTGAAGTCATTCCCCTGCAGTAGCGTGGAATTATTGCTGCTTTTGTCTCGGCCATCCACGATGGTGGCCGTGCCGAGCTGGAGTTTTCGTTGCCGGCTATGTGCGGGAGCGAGGATTTCCTCCCCGGGAGCGGTTTTGCTTTGCACAGTTTGAGCGTCTGCAATATGCCAGCCAGAAAGGAGACCTGAGGAGCCACATTTGCTCCCAAGGAAGGTTCCGAGCACAGTGACAATGGCGGAAAGAGGCTAGAATTTTCAGAAACAGAGGATGTGTTCTTTGACACTTTGACACTTTTGGCACTGGTTTCAATTCCGATCATTTTCCTGATCAGCGCTCATGAAGAAGCCCCAAGTCAAGACATCCACTGCAACTGGTTAGCTGAAAAGACATTACAGAATCAGCCAGAGAATATTACAACCCGCCAACTCCATGCCCAGCTCAGAGTGAAACCCTCACGGCAGGGATACGGAAGTTTCCAGACATGGTCTTTGTCTGGCGAGTGTAGAAGGTATACTAAAAACAAACTGCCCATATACAAAAACAATCACGTGAAATGTTACCTAATTAAGTGTGGACAATGCGATCTGAAGCGCCATGCTAATTCAGAGTGGAAAGCTCCTTTGGGCTCGAGGGGCCAACATTGTAGAGATGGAGGGAATTCAAGACAGGAATGGGAACATAAGAAACCATGGAATGACCATGGTCTGTAGACAAGTTGCCCACAGACCAGTACAGGAAATAGGCCCATGGTAGGGGGATGATGATAAAGATGGTGAATTTAAGTTGATCCATGATGAGTTGGAGATGCTGGGGGAATGGTTCCCAGGGGGCAAAATTGCAACCGAGTTCAACATAAAAAGAAACCCACAAATGGCAGCTTCAACAAGTGACGGGTTTATTTTTTTACAAAACGGAGAATCCAAATGTCAGAAGTCCAAGGCTGCTGCTCAAGACTGTTTTTTGCTCCACAGTTTTGTTCTCATGGTCACAGGATGGCTGCCAAACCTCTGGCTTCACATCCACAGAGCAAGGGAACAAGAGGAAAGCAAAGACAAAAGGCATATGCCAGCAGTCTATCCATTTTTATCAGGAAACCCATGGCTTTCCCTGAAGCCCCATCCTGTGGTTTTCTATGTCATCAGAACTCTGTGCCCCTGCCACCCTCACTGCCCCCAGTGGGCAGTCTGACCCAACAGTCACTCACTGTCCACTCCTCTTTCACCAAGCGAATCCTTTGTGTGGACACTGGACGGGGAACCAAGAAAGAAAACATCAGAATGACATCTGCTATCCACTGTGCAGCTAAATGGGCTAAGCACTGTACCCAACACTTCACTCACCCTTATCACGCATCATTTACCTTGGTGTACAAAGTCACATTTTATACCTGTAACGAAAAGAAGAAAAATTAGTGCCAGGTCAATCTGTCTCCAAAATGGTATTTTCCGTGTAAAACATGGTCTCCCTTACAGGGTCAGTGGAGGGGTAGACAGGTGAGCAAACAGTTGCTCTAGTTTGTGATAAATACTATTACGGGCTCAGGAGGCGGGTGGAGACAGTGAGGAGTGAGCATGTCCTTTGCCTGGGCTACGGTAGGAAGACACAGAGAGGACATGCAGTCTTAAAGGATGAGCAGAGGGGACCAGCGAGGGGCCAGGTGAGGAAGATATCCTGATTCTGTCCAGATGGAGCAAAGGCATTAAGGTACAAGAAACACTTTTCATCCTACCGCTGCAAATAGTTCATCGTGGATAGGGGGAAATAAATATGGGGAGGTAGCAGGAAACCATTGCAGGAGGCCAGGGGACGATCCAGCTGGCTCTTTCAAGGTAAGAGATAGCGTGTCCCCAAGCCAAGACAGTGAAAGCAGAGGGGAGGAGGGAGGGAGGCAGGGGAAGCCAGGGGCCCTCTGTGTGTGCATGCATGGCGATCGGGAGGGGCATTGGGGGTGACCAAGAAGTTGAATTTATTTCCCGGGTTCCTAAAGCCAGTGACCGGGTGAACATTAACATCCCTAAGTTACCGGAGGGGAAGTAAATTTTGTCGGAGAGAAGATAATGAAATCCATTTTTGGATACTTTGAGTTTGGAGGACGGTGTCAGCCGGGTGGCCCCTAGGGGATGAGGGGCCCTGGGAAAATTCTGCGCATGTGTGTGTAGGGTCCCTCTCTTCCCGTTTTTATTGTTACACGGGTCCTCCCTGCCTAAATTCCTATCTCCCACAATGCCGTGGCCACCTAGGGCCTGTTTGCATCGAACAACTCACACCTTCCGGCCCCGGCAGCTCCCTCACCCAGCCTGTGTTCCTCTCGATCCATGGTGACCCAGGACGCTCCGTCCTGCCCCTGCCATCCGCCTGTGATGCGGCTCCGTGACCTCATAGGTTATGGCCACTTGGGATTTGCAAGACACTGTGAGCGACCATTCCTTTGCTGGTCCTGTTGGATTTGGCACTCGGCATTTTACAATGTCAGTGCAGAGCGACACATCCCCCAATCAGATCTTTGGAACCCTCTGGGCCACCATGGCTGTGTCCCCGGAGCAGGATGCCTCCAGGCAAGCCCCCAGTGGGGAGGGTGGGATGTCGCTCAGATCACCGGCCACTATGTTAACCACCGAAGCATTTGCAGCCAAATGATCCCCATTCCTGAAGAGACATATTTTTAAATCACTCATTCTGGAATAGGAATCAGCAGCAAGAGTCTGTTAAGTCCTAGGATTTTCTCCTTGCTCCTCTGAGGCATTTTAAAAAACACATTTCTATTTAACTTTAGCTTCCTCTTGAATATTCAACTAATCATTATCTGAATGCCAGGGAGAGCCGTGTAAATAGGTTCCACTCCTTATCACCAAATCAATAAATCTAGAACTCCAGCTGTTTCTTTTCTGCCCACTTTTCCTTTCAGAGTTGCAAGGAGATGGTCAACTCGGAGTGCTGCCAGAGGGGACTCCTGGGGAGCATTTGAAGGACATTACAACTCTCTGATCACCTGCCATGCTGTCATTTTATTTCCACTCGAACGTGGGGGCCAGCATCTGCATGAGTTGGCCCGGCCATCCAGCACGAGGCCTGGCTCCAGCCCCGAGACCCCTGCCCGTGCCACCCACAGACTTCCAGCGCCCACTGCAGTACAAAAATGTTCTGTCCCGCGCACAGATGCTGACTACCCCCCTTTCTTTTCTTTGTAGTAAGAACTCTTTCAGGGATTGTACGTGAACACTCTAGTCCGATAATTCCCCCTCTCCGATAATGGAAGGATGCTTGTCACGAATCCAAAGACAGCATGCTAACTATCCAGCCTGGAGGAAAATGTCTGTGTCTTGGGTAAGAGTGGTCTTTGGTTTCATATGAAGGAAATCCGAGGACAGGGAGCATATTCTGTGGCTGCAATCGCTCTCAACAGGGCAGGTCCAGGAAGGTCTGAACACAGGATCCTGTAGTCTCTTGCTTCAAACATTGGGAAAACCGCCCCAGCTCTGAATGCTGACACCAGAAGCATTCCCTGAGCCCGTGTCACCTCCCAAGCTGTTCGTGGGGGTGCATGGCTGTCGTAGAGCGAAGGAGCCCGCGGCACCTCACAGTGTTCCAGCTTCGCCTCACAACTTTGCAACCCTGAGCCCTCGCGTTCGCTGCTCGCGCCGCTGCGCAGCCTTCTGGAATGATCCTTCAACCGACCCTTCAGCACTTTCCTTTGAAAAGCTTCACCACCAGCAATCTGCAAACCAGACTCCTTCGTAGGCAGTTGCTTTATCACTACGGAAGAGAAAAGCATCCAACGAAAACATGGCCTTTAAGATTTGAACATTTTTCTAGAATCCTTGGCTTCAGTAAATGGAGACTTGGAAGTCATCCTTGCCACCCTTTGGGGGTTTCTCCAGAGTAGGCTCTCAAAATGTCTAGGGCAAGTGATTTATTTGCAAGGCTGTCCCAGGAGAAGACTAGGGAAATAGGGCAGGGAGAGAAGGAAGACAACAAAGGATGTTGTCTATGGACTGAATGTCTGTGTTCCCCCAAATTCGTATGTGGAAGTCCTAACGCCCAGTTGTGATGGCATTTACAGATGGGATGTTTGGAGGTGATTAAGTCATGGGGGTAGAGCCCTCATGATGGGATTAGTGCCTTATAAAAAGAGATATGAGAGAGAAGATCTCTCTCCCCACCATGTGAGGGCATAGGAGGAAGGCAACCAGGATGCGGTTGGCTCTCACCAGGAGCCACAGGCTGGCACCTTGATCTCGGGCTTCCTAGCCTCCAGAACTACGAGAAATAAACGTCTGTTGTTATAGCCCTGCAATCTATGATACTTTTGTTACAGGAGCCGGAGCTGACTAAGACAGTACGTTATTATTAAGCAAGGTACCACTGAGGGCAACTGTGCTCGATCCATCTGGGGGCCTCTGAGAGACATTTGGGAACATGTGCCTCCCAGGGGAGTTGGGATATTTATCTGCCAATTCAGGTCAGTGGTTGAAGGCTGCTGGGTGGCGGGGTGTTCATTCTCTAGGTCTTCCAATTGCCGGGGCTCTGGAGTGCAGAGAAAGTTCGCAGGCTGAGAGAAGGAGTGGTCGCAGTTGGCCATCAAAGGCTCCCACTGTAACGCCTGAGGGATGGGTCAGGCCCACTGTGGAGTCTGCTATGCTGCCCCTGGAAAGTGCTAGTGGGAAGTGAGGGCATCACTGCAGGAGGTGAGCAAGGGTGAGAGTCGGAGGAAATGAGGTCAAATGGAACTGATGAGTAGAGCTTTTTGGGGCACAGAAGAGACTCTGGCTTTGAATTCGGAGCAAAGAAAAGTTCCTTCAGGACTTTGAGCACAACCGAGAAATGCTCTGATGCACAATTTACAGGGACCATCTACCTTGAGAATATGCCTTAGGGAACAAGGGTCAAAGCAAAGAGACCACTGAGGAAGCTATCACGATAATCCCCTGCAAGGGGCACCCAGGTGACTCAGTCAGCCAGGCGGCCAACTCTTGATTTCCACTCAGGTAATGATCTCAGGGTCCTAGGATCTAGCCCCACATCTGTGCTCAGCGGGGAGACTGCTGGAGATTCTCCTTCTGCCTCTGCCCCTCTCTCTGGTCACACACACATGCAATCTCTCTCTCTCGAAAATAAATAAATAAATCTTAAAAAAAAAAAATCCCCTGCAAGACAAGGAGGGGTAGCTTGCACCAGGGTGCAGCCAGAAAGGTCATAAAAAGTGGTCCCATGGTGCTTATATGTTGAAGGAAATGCATCACAGTGCCCGCGATCTGCTCACCAGTTGAACAAGCATTGTTCTTGCTAGCGGGGAGAGGAAGGCTCGGGCTGGGGTCATTACAACTGGCCTTCTAGGAGACATGGCATCCAACGCCAGGTGCACTCTTACCAAAGATTTTTGCTTACGTGACTCAGGTCACATCAATTCATTCCTTTGAACTTCAGTTTTCTCAGCTACAGGACAAAAGTGGTCACTTCTGTTTCAAAAACCACAGGATTCATTCTCATTAAGAGCTTCACCCATAAGCTAAAACACATACTTCTGAATGTGTCACGGGTACTGGAATTGCCTCGGGTGACAGAGCGCCCCTGTCCCCCAGCCCTGCTTCATGGTGCCTGGCTTTGCCGCATCTCATACACGTCTTAGTGTCTTGGCCTCATTCTGACATAGATACAGTTAAAATTACTGTATACTGCTTTGCTGAGAAATAAAACACCAGCTAGTCATACAAAGCCTACGTTTCACTTTTAAACCCCCACACCCCCTCGGGGGAAGGGAAGGACTGGAGAAGAGATGAAGGGAGCACACCACCAATCCCTCGTCTTACAAAGCAGGAGACAGGACACAGTGTCTGTGGTTGATGAACAAGAAATACGCCAACAGAGGGAAGAGAGGCAGAAGCTTTCTGGGGGAGCATGGAGGAGAGGCGGGTTGTGGCATGAGCGCAATCCTTGCTCATCACAGTCGTGAATAGTTAAGTTAGTAGTTAAAGAAATTTTGGTCGAAGCCGATGATTTTGAGATGTGTTGATGGCCACATAAACAATGGAAAAGAGAATAATTCAAGGGGAGAGTGGGGCTGGGGGAGAAGGTGGGCTGGACTCTGGGTTTTTAGGAACCCACTCAGAGTGCCCAAGGTCACAGTTGCAGTGGGAGAAGTAAGTGGAATTTGAGTCCAGGATGCCAGACCCTGAGCTCTGCTGTCAAATGAAACAAAACAAAAATCAAGAAGAAAGCAAGCAAATTAACAGTTATAAATGATTCAGTAAATGTCTACAAAACATATTGTGTCAACTTCATTAATTATTAAATTCAAAATGCATGAACATTTTTAACACTTGAAAACAATTTGTAGATTTTCCACTTTGCAAAACTCCCCTAGCAGATACCATGATTGTGGACTCGCCTGAAGGTAGATAATTTCAAAAGTAGGATGACAAAATTATTTCAAATTTCAGAGCCAAAAAATTATATTTACTAGAGATGTGGATGCAATTTTAATTTTTTTATTGAGCTGTAATTGACATTTAAGATTTTATTAGTTTCAGGTATACAGTGTAATGCTTCAATGTTTGTATATATTGAGAAATAATCACCACAGTAAATCTTATTAATATCTATTGTCATACTTAGGTACACAATTTTTTTTCTTATGAAAACTTTTAAGATCTGCTCTCTTAGCAACTTTCAAATGTGAAGTACAGTGTTGTTAACTATCCTTACCAACTTGTACATTACATCCCCATGACTTATTTGTTTTATTAATATTTTTATATATATTAGGAATTCTAAAAATAGTTGTACCTAAAATTTATAAAGGTCTCTAATCTTCTGTTAGAAAAAGTGGAACAGAAAGTATTATCTTTTGTTTTTTTTAAGACTTTATTTATTTATTTGCGAGAGAGAGAGCAAGAGCATAAGCAGGGGGAGGGGCAGAGGGAGAAGCAGGCTCCCCACTGAGCAGGGAGCCCGATGGCGGACTCAATCCCAGGACCCTGAGATCATGACCTGAGCTGAAGATAAGAAATTTAACTGACTGAGCCACCCAGGCGCCCCGCCTCCCCACTTCTGTCTCAAACCTCCAGACTTTCCACGGTGCAAGAGAAAACTAAACCCCCTGAGGAGGCCCCCAGGAGCCCAGTGTAGTGTAGCATGTCCAGCCTCCAGGCCTTTCCCCACAGCTCCTGCCTCCCCCTTCAGGTACCTGTCCAGCCTCTGAGGGGCCGGCCGCCCAGCCCATCTGGAACAGCTCCCGTTCCAGCCTCCTTAGCAGGTCTACACTGGCCCTTTGA
Organism: Ursus maritimus; assembly: GCF_017311325.1. NCBI lineage: Eukaryota > Metazoa > Chordata > Mammalia > Carnivora > Ursidae > Ursus > Ursus maritimus. The sequence continues at coordinate 81,678,979 of NW_024426774.1, forward strand.
TCACTCACATCTTGCGGAATCTCTGCTCCCTGGGGTGTAAACAGCTCATTTAGATGCACGGTTAATAAAATATTATGGTTTCCCCCCAAAATATTACTGTTTCCATTTAATATATGAAGTAATCAAAATTTATAATACGTTTTTGCTACTGTAAAACATCTCTGCTAACAAGATGTGTTGCGACAGCAACACAATCCGGACAGAACTTCTTAACACTTAGATAAAATCAAATAAATTCAATTTACATGCTTTTTTTTTTTTGCGGAGAAGCATGATCGAGATAGCAATAAAAGACTTACAAGCATAAACTACCACAGACAATAAAATTCTGTGAGGAAAGTGGAATGGAAATTGGAGGGTACGTGGGAAAAGGCTTCCATTTCAGTGTATTAATTAAGAGCTTATCCATGTGCTTTTGTCATGAATAAAAGTAGGTATCAAATCACAGTGCGTTGAAATTCCACCAGATGCGTTTAAGGGAGTGATGTAAGAGCTCACTTTAAAAGCCAATGCTGACAAGTGCTGGGAATCGCCTTCTTAGTGACTGTTCAACTTGATGAGAAAGGAGGAGAACCATGTAAGAGCAGCAGTGAGTCGCAGACCACTGGTGCGTGAGTCCTCCCTGCGGGAGTGGTTTCCAGCTTGTTCAGGGCTCTCTGCCAGTGGGAACCCCTCACAGGGCAGCTTGGCCCGGGCTCCCCCACCCCAGTGCTGCCCTGGTGGCCCCCCCACTCTCGGCTCAGCTGGCAGCCCCCCTGCCCCTGGCAGGCCCCTGCCCCCAGCACCCCAACCTGCCTGTGACCTCCATGCTCCTTCCCGTGGAACACTGGACACGTGTGGGTCCTCTTCCAGCGCCCCCCACCCCACGGCCAGTTGTCCACAAATCACATGGCTGGGGCCACCTCGAGTTGTGGGATGCAGTTGCCCACATCGTCTCCCCAGGCACACCACAACTCCAGAGGACACATGTCGAGCTGTTCTGAGAGGCTGGCCTCCACAGCAGCTCCCATAAGCACCCCTGATGGAAAACAAGGCTCCCGGACTCTCCTGCAAAGGCACCCTCCAATCTCACCTGAGATTTTCTAGAAGCTCATCTCCAAAGGGGGTTGAGGGGTAAGTCTCTCAAGACCAGCCCAGCACTCCCAAAGGGCTCTGGTATGTGTGTGTTGTGTGTGTATGTTGTGTGTTTGTTGTGTATGTGTATGTTGTGTGTGTGTATTATCTGTGTTGTATGTGTGTTGTGTGTGTTGTGTATGCTGTGTGTGTTGTGTGTATGCTGTGTGTGTTGTATTCATGTATGTTGTGTGTCGTGTGTGCACACTGTCTGTGTTGTATGTGTGTTGTGTGTTGTGTATGCTGTGTGTATGTTGTGTGTGTTCTATACATGTATGTTGTGTGTCGTGTGCGCGCACTGTATGTGTGTTGTGTGTCGTGTGTGCGCACTGTGTTGTATGTGTGTTGTGTGTCGTGTGTGCGCACTGTCTGTGTTGTATATGTGTTGTGTGTTGTGTATGCTGTATGTGTTGTGTGTATGTTGTGTGTGTTGTATACATATATGTTGCATGTCATGTGCGCACTGTCTGTGTTGTATGTGTGTTGTGTATTGTGTATGCGGTATGTGTTGTGTGTATTGTGTACATGTGTGTTGCGTGTCATGTGTGCACACTGTGTTGTATGTGTGTTGTGTGTTGTGTATGCGGTATGTGCTGTGTGTTCTCTGTGTGTACGTTGTGTGTGTGGTATGTGCTGCATGTGTTGTGCGTGTATGTTGTGTGTGTGCAGGAGTGCGTACACAGGGGACTGGGGGTGTTCTGCCTCCTGTTCAGCTTCCGGCTCTAACTCTAGCTTCTAACTCTGACACCAGGCAGCTCACATGCCACGGAAACACCTTCACTTTCTCTATCACACTTGGTAATGGTGGTTCTTTATATGTCAATTTGTTCAGCACGCTCTGCCCGTCTGTTCCAAAAGGACACGACAGTATCCAGCTTCTCCTCCGCTGTGTGCTCCCTGCTCCCCGCAGCACGCAGCACTTAGTCGCCGATGAACGAGGGCACGGATAAACTACGGAACTCTGTATATGGCTGTGTGAGTAGATACTGCCTGCTTTTATCCCCGCCGAATATATTTATTTTTTAAATCAGTCATTGCTGAGGAAATACATTTTAATATCATTCTCACCTAATAGGTATTAAGCACCGCTTATTGGAGACTATCTTTAGGACATCAGAAGTGATGACTTTTACTTCGGGATGTCTCTGCTGTAGACAAATGAAAGAGAGTTATTCTCATTAAAAAAATGTTTTTAAATGACATGCCAAAACTACTACATTGCAGTAGATGAGAACTGTGTGTGGTTTTCTAAAAGCCTTTGTATCGTCTGCACTTGTCTTTCACCATGTGTCTTCGGAACAAATTCAGATTGATTCTTATCAGATCCAAATTTCTCAGCCCCAGGCCTAACACACATGCCTGTCTGGATGATCCAAATCAGCTAGGGCTTCTGTGGCCAAGAACTGACAGCACAGACTCGATTTCTTCGAAATGTCCCTGGAGCTGGAGGCTCCCCCACGATCATGACAAGGCCTATCAGCAGTGCTGCTATTAGGACCCCCACGTCTGTGCTTAAGAGAAAACTGAGTGTGGGGGCACCTGGGTGGCTCAGTCGGTGAAACATCCAACTGTTGGTTTCAGCTCAGGTCACAATTTCAGGGTCGTGAGCTCAAGCCCTGCATTGGGCTCTGTGCTCAGCAGGGCATCTGCCTGAAGATTCTCTCCCTTTGCCCCTCCCCCTCAAATAAATGAATAAATCAAAAGAGAGAGAGAGAGAAGAGAGATCCTTCCCTCATCTCAATACAAGTCTAAAGCAATGGGTAAGACCTGGGAAAATTGGCGTATTCAAGGGGGCTGTATGCACCTAAAATCATTGACTAAGGGGCGCCTGGGTGGCACAGCGGTTAAGCGTCTGCCTTCAGCTCAGGGCGTGATCCCGGCAATCTGGGATCGAGCCCCACATCAGGCTCCTCCGCTATGGGCCTGCTTCTTCCTCTCCCACTCCCCCTGCTTGTGTTCCCTCTCTCTCTGGCTGTCTCTATCTCTGTCGAATAAATAAATAAAATCTTTAAAAAAAAATCATTGACTAAATATGTAATTTGTCTCATGTCTCCCAAAACTACCTAACCTAAAAGACAGATATCAAGTACGCAAGTTTCTAAGTAGAAACTGTACACATGCTGTGTAACACCTGATAGAGATTTAGATGCTAAGACATTACCTATAGCAAAATTGATTTGAAATGACATGATTAACATATATGGCCTTTATTATGTTGAAGTATATTCCCTCTCTACCTGCTTTGTTGAAGTTTTTATCACAAATGGATGTGGAATTTTGTCAAATGCTATTTCTGCATCTATTGTGATGATGATATGATTTTTACCCTTCCTTTCGTTAATGTAACGTATCACATTGATTAATTTGCAGATGTTGAACTATCCTTGCATACCTGGAATAAATCCCATTTAATCATCGTATGCGATCCTCTTAGTGTATTGTTGAATTCAGTTTGCTAATATTTTGTTGAGGATTTTTGCATCTATATCCATCAGAGATTTTGGCTTATAATTTTCTCATGACATCCTTGTCTGGTTTAGGTATCAGGGTAATACTGGCCTTATAAAATGATTTTGGAGAATTCCTTCCTTTCTGTTGGCATTAATTCTTCTTGGAATGGTTGGTAGAATTCAGCAGTGAAACCATCTGGTTCTGGACTTCTGTTTGTTGAGAGGTTTTTGATGACTGATTCAATCTCCTTACTAGTATTCTGTTCAGATTTTTCATTGCTTCATGATTCACTCTCGGTAGATTGTATGTTTCTAGGAATGTATCCATTTCTTCTAGGTCATCCAATTTGTTGGTGTACAATTGTTCATAGCTGTCTCTTATGATCCTTTGTATTTCTATGTTATCAGTTACAACATCTCTTTTTGTTTCTGATTTTGAGTCTTTCCTTTTATTTCTTGGTGAGTCTAGCTCAGAGCTTGTTAATTTTATCTTTTCAGATAACCAGATCTTAGTTTCACTGATCTTATCAATCTCTCATTTATTTCTGCTCTAATCTTTGTCATTTCCTTCCTTCTGCTAACTTTGGGCTTCATTTGTTCTTCTTTTTCCAGTTCCTTCAGGTGTAAAGTTGGGTTGTTTCTTTGAGCTGTTTCTTGTTTCTTGAGGTAGGCCTTTGTATTTCTATAAACTTTCTTCTTAGCACTGCTTTTGCTACATCTCATGCATTTTGGTATATTTCCATTTTCATTCATCTCAAAGCACTTTTAACTTCTCTTTTGATTTCTTCTTTGCTCCATTGGTTGTTCAGTAGCATACTGTTTAATCTCCACATATATGTGAATTTTTCAGTTTTCTTCATGTAATTGATTTCTAGTTTCATACCACTGAAGTTAGAAAAGATGCTTGATAGGATTTCAATCCTCTTAAATGTATTAGGACTTGTTATATTGCCTAACATATCACGTATGCTGAGAAATATTCCACGTCTTGAGAACGATGTGTATTCTGCTGCTTTGGGACGGAATGTTTTGTATATATTATTAAGTCCATCTGGTTTATTGTGTCATTTAAGGCCAATGTTTCCCTATTGAGTTTCTGTCTGGATGTGCTATCCATTGATGAAGCAGGATATTAAAATCTGCTATTTTTGTATTGTTATCCATTTCTCCCTTTAAGTCTGTTATATTTGCTTCATATATTTAGGTGTTCCTCTGTTGGGTGCATAGATATTTATAAATGTTGTATCTTCTTATTAGATTGACCCCTTAATCATTATTTAACATCCTTCTTTATCTCTTATTAGAGTCTTTGTTTTAAAGTTTATTTGGTCTGATAGAAGTATAGCTACTCTGGGGGCGCCTGGGTGGCTCAGTCGTTAAGCGTCTGCTTTCGGCTCAGGGCATGATCCCGGCGTTCCGGGATCAAGTCCCACATCGGACTCCTCTGCTGGGAGCCTCCTTCTTCCTCTTCCACTCGCCTGCTGTATTCTCTCTCGCTAGCTGTCTCTCTGCCACATAAATAAATAAAATCTTAAAAAAAAAAAGAAGTATAGCTACTCTGGCTTTCTTTTGATTTCCCTTTGCATGGAATATCTTTTTCCATCTCTTTGCTGTCCGTGTGTGTATTTCCTTACATCTAAAGTGAGTCTCTTGGGGCGCCTGAGTGGCACAGTTGGTTAAGCACCTGACTCTTGGTTTCCATTCAGGTCATGATCTCAGAGTCCTGAGCTTAAGCCCCACACAGGACTCCATACTCAGTGTGGGGTCTGCTTGAGATTCTCTCTCCCTCGCCCTCTGCCCCTCCCACTCATGCTCTCACTCTCTTTCTCTCAAATAAATAAATCTTAAAAAAAAATAAATAAAGTGGGTCTCTTTTAGGCAGCATCTAGATGCCGTGGGTCACCTGGGTGGCTCAGTTAAGCATCTGACTCTTGATTTTGGCTCAGGACATGATCTCAGGGTTGTGAGATTGAGCCCTGCATCATGTTCCACACTCAGCATGGAGTCTGCTTGAGACTGTCTCTCCCTCTGCTTCTGTCCCTCCCCAACCCTTCCTTGCTCACTCTCTCTCTCTCTCAAAGTAAATAAATAAAATCTTATAAAAAAAAAAAAAGACACGTCCCCCATTCTGTCTCTCTTCTCCTTCTGGGACACTTACAGTGTGATGTTAGTCTATTTGATTTTTTCCTATGAATCTTTTAAGCTGCCTTAACTGCTTAAAAAATTCTTTGCTATTGTTGCTGTTGTTGTTGCTCTGATTGGGTGGGTTCCACCACCTTGCCTTTAAGGTGACTGAATCTTTCTTCTGTTTCATCTAGTCTCCTATTGTATTTTTCAGTTGGGTTATTGTTTTATTCTCTCTATGACTTCTATTTGGCAACTTCTTGTATTTTCCATCTCTTCATAGAAGCTAACATCGCTCTCAACAGTGAAGAGGTTAAAGCTTTTTCTCTGAGGTCAGAAACAAGACAAGGATACCCACTGCCATCACTTTTATTCAACATAGTGTTAGAAGTCTTAGGCTTCTAATTCCAGAGCAATTATGCAAGAAAAGGAAATAAAATGCATCCAAATTGGAAAGGAAGAAGTAAACTTGTCACTGTAGATATGGATGACATACGTAGCTGACAGGTTATTACGTGTAGAAAACCCTAAAGATTCCATCAAAAACTAAATGAATTCAGTAATGTTGTATGTTAGGAATCAATACACAAAAATTTGTTGTGTTTCTATACAGTATTAATGAGCTATCAGAAAGAGAAATTAAGAAAACAATCCCATTTACAATTCTATCATAAAGAACAAAATACCTAGAAATAAATTGAACCAAAGTAGTGAAAGACCTGCATATTGAAAACTATGAGACATTAATGAAAGAAATGGAAGAACACACAAATAGTGAAAAGATATTTCATGCTCATGAATAAGAATAATTAATATAGTTAAAATGTCCATACCCAAAATGATCTAAGGATTCAATGCAATTCCATCAAAATTTCAATGACATTTTTCACAGAAATAGAATAAACAATTCTAAAATTTCTATCTACCATAAAAGACACTGAATAACCAAAGCAATCTTGAGAAACAAGAACAAAGCTGGAGGCATCATGCTCCCTGATTGCAAACTATACTACAAAGCTACAGTAATTAAAACAATATGGTACTGGCACAAAAACAGACACATAGATCAATGGAATGGAATAGATAGCCCAAAAATAAACCCACACTTATATGGTCCATTAATGGGAGGAAAAGGAGGTAATAGTACACAATAGGGAAAGGACAGTCTTTCTAATAAATGGTATTGGGAAAACTGAACAACCACATGCAAAAGAATGACACTGGACCATTTTTTTTTTCTACACCATACACAAAAATCAACTCAAAATCATGAAAGATTGAATGTAAAACCTGAAACCATAAAACTCCTAGAAGAAGACATAGGTAGTGATCTCCTTGACATGGGTCCTGGCAATGATTTTTTAAATCTGACACCAAAAGTAAAAGTAACAAAAGTAAACATAACAAGTGGGACTATATCAAACTAAAAAACTTCTGCACAACAAGAAAAATCATCAACAGAATAAAAAGGCAATGGGAGACAATATTTGCCAATCATATATAAGCAACTAATATTCAAAATATATAAAGAACTCATAAAACTAAATAACAAAAAACACAAACAGTCTGATTTAAAAATGGGCAGAAGACGTGAATAGATATTTGGCCAAAGAAGACATCCAGATGGCAAGAGACACATGGCAAGATCCTCAATCTCACTCATCATCAGGGAAATGCAAATCAAAACCACAACAGAAATCACCTCACGTCTGTTAGAATGGCTAAAATCAACAACACAAGAAATAACAAGTGTTGGTAAGGATATTGTGAACTGTAGCCTCTGTGGAAAACAGTGTGGATGTTTCTCAAAACATTAAAAATAGAACTGTCACATGATCCAGCAATTCCACTTCTGGGTATTTACCTAAAGGAAAAAAAAAAAACACTAACTCAAAAAGTTGTATGCACCTCCATGTTCATTGCAGAATTATTTATAATAGCCAACATATGGAAAACAACCTAAGTGTTCATTAGTGGATGAATGGATAAATACACACACACACACACACACACACACACACAGAGGAATATTATTCAACTATAAAAAAAGAATATAATCTTGTCATTTGCAACAACATGGATGGACCTTGATGGCATTATGCTAAGTGAAATAAGTCAGAGAAAGACAAAAACAGTGTGATCTCAATTACATGTGAAATCTAAAAAGCAAAATAGAGAAAACCCCCCAAAAACTGCTCATAGATACCAAGAACAGATTGGTGGTTGCCAGAGGTAGGGGATGGAGGGGGGGAGAAATGTGTGAACTTCTTTTTTTTTTTTTTTTTAGTTTAAATGAATTGAAATTTTAAAAAGTGATGTGATTGACACTCTGAAATGGGATAGTCAGAATGTGTTCGCTAAAAACCGAATAAATTCACACGTTTCCCAGATCAGATTTTGTATAGATTCAAGAGTCATACTCTAACAGAAGAGCTGCAGGCTTAGTGCATCTCTGTGGGATCCCATTATGCGTTTAGTTCAATAAGCACTGGCTGAGTGACTGGGACTGTCCTCGATGTCTAGAATATGTCAGTGCAGACGTAAGTTCCCTTTCATTTATGCAACTTTCCTTTTGGCTGGGGTGGGAGTATAAACAACAATTGTAAACTGAACAAATAAAAAATACATTTGAGGTATTATGTTAAAAGGTGGTAAGCCATCAGAGAACATTTTTTTTAAGTGGGTCAGGAAGGAGATTAGGAATGGAGAGACAGGTTAGGTTGTAATTATTTAAATGGGGTTACCGTAGGTTTCAAGGTGACATTTGAGGATCCGCTTGAATAAGCTTGATGCATATGGATATCCAAGAAGAGAATGGTCCAAGTTGAAGGAACAGCCAGTGCAAAAGCCCTAAATTGGAGGTGAGGACGTTGTGGGGCAAAGGACAGTAGAGGAGGGGGTGTTAGAATCAGTGGTGCAGGTCCTGGTGGGTTCAGAGGGTTTCCAGAATTTTTCAGGAACTAGAAGAGAAACCTGGGAAGACAGGAAGTAGTGGTCAGAGCGTGGAGTCAATGATGCTGGCGTCTGCGTGTGAAGAAATGTCAGCCTCCAGTCAGGGAGCAACCACATTCTGTCCACTCCTCTGTGTTAGCAGTGGGAAGTCAGGATTCAGGCTTGTGTAATGCTCAGTTACATTGCTGGCTGCCTAGTCTGGCGCCCATAGGGATGAACTTCCGTGTGACTTCTTCCCTTTGGGAAGAAAGCAACAAGGATCTGCAGCCTGAGGGATGGGGCCCGGCCTGTGAGCGAGCTGCCCTAAAGACCAGTTCACCTCAGCAAAGCCACACAGCTTCTCCCACGAAAACAAGTGCCTGTGTTAACCCAGACTCGTCTCTAAGGCTTAATAAGCTTTAGGACTGCCCTCAGCTCCTTCATGTTGAACAAAACAAAACAAAACAAAACACTGCCCCCATGTTAGAAATAAAAAAGGGAAAATTAATATCTATTATCAGGTATACTTACCAATAAATGCATGACTTTCTGGGGTGCATTTCATTTGTCCTCTCAAATCTGATACTGCATTCTATGGATACAGTATGTTTCACTACCCCTTGTTTTTATGCAAGTCATCACCCTAAAAATGCTCCATGTCAGAAAGAGTTACTTACAATTATGTCATGTTGTCACAATCAACCATCCTTTAAAAGACAATTTAATTGTGACATCTTTTAATGACTTGACATAGCCTTGACCTTAGCTGTTCACTTGAAATAATGAAAGGAGGTTGCGCTGTTGGACTTGGGGACCCTCCAGCTCTGTGTACGTCATTAATACCACACCACTCAGCAAGTCCCTAGGTTGTCGGGTTTCCAAGTTTCTGATGTCCTTTAAATCACTCTGTCAGGCTGATGACACATCACTCCCGCTTGAGAGACATTAGTCTTCACATGATCACGTAGAGAGATAGGACCAGGGAAGATCTAAATTTCAAGGAATTTTTTTAAAAAATTCAGGTGTTACAGATTTGGGGACAAGTTTTATTCTTAATTTAAAGATTTATTTATCTGAGAGATGGAGAGAGAGCGGGGGGAGGGACAGAGGGAGAAAGAGAGAGAGAATCTCAAGCCGACTCCCTGCTGAGCTGGGACCACAAGGTGGGGCTTGATCTCATAACCCTGAGATCAGGACCTGAGCCGAAATCAAGAGTCGGTCACTTAACCGACTGAGCCACCCAGGTGCCCCAAATCTCATTTTAAATTATTTGAGCTGTGGACTTTTCCTACTTAAGAATCTGCTTAGCTTTGTAAAGTGTGTTTTAAAAGAAATTTCTGAATTTCTGACTTGGCCTCTAATTTAGATATTGAAATTCTACTGTCAAGAGTCTTAATGCCTCTTTATCGTGTTAAATTGTCCCTCTCACCTTATGGTGTTTGATCCTAGAAAGCAGAAAATGTAAGCTTATGGGTCAGCACATCAGCTCCTGGGCTGATGTTCCGTCAGACTAACCTTGGAAAGATTCTTGTAAGAAAGGAAGTGAAATGGTCTTTATCTTTTTGACAGTTCCACCTGGTGGCTTTTTTTTTTTTTTTTGACCTTAGAAGAGGATGTCCAGACTTGAGGGTTCTTTTTTTTTTTTTAAGATTTTATTTATTTATTTGACAGAGAGAGAGAGACAGCCAGCGAGAGAGGGAACACAAACAGGGGGAGTAGGAGAGGAAGAAGCATGCTCTTAGTGGAGGAGCCTGATGTGGGGCTCAAACCCAGAACGCCGGGATCACGCCCTGAGCCAAAGGCAGATGCTTAACCACTGCGCTACCCAGGTGCCCCCAGACTTGAGGATTCTGAGTGAATTCTGATCTTCAGATTTCTTGATCAGATCAGCCGCACAGAGTTGGGACTCCCAATGTCCACGGAATTGCTAAAGCATAGAAGGTAATCCTTCTAGCTTATCTGGGCTAAAATACCATCCATCAAAAAACAACAAACAAACAGGGGCGCCTGGGTGGCACAGCGGTTAAGCGTCTGCCTTCGGCTCAGGGCGTGATCCCGGCATTATGGGATCGAGCCCCACATCAGGCTCTTCAGCTATGAGCCTGCTTCTTCCTCTCCCGCTCCCCCTGCTTGTATTCCCTCTCTCGCTGGCTGTCTCTATCTCTGTCAAATAAATAAATAAAATCTTTAAAAACAACAACAACAAACAAACAAACCTGCTTTCTATATAAAAAGCAGCACAAAGCTATACAGTAAGTTTGGTTAGAAACAAAGGATTTTAAATTGAGAGCATATGATGGGAGCACATATATGAAAACCAGTCATCTATGCCTTAATTTTCTATTATTTTCAGTGAAAGAAAAGGAAAGATTACTTAGTGTTAAGAACTCTATTAATTTTTTCTGGGAAATTAGTTCAGAGAGAAGAGTTGGTGCTTCATGGATGAGTAGATATGAAATTGCAGAGTATTAGGAGTGGAAGAAATGACAGAATATTCTAGCCAAGCCCTCCTCTCCAGCAGACTGAAGCCCCCTGAGGCTAGTTCTCCCACCCAAGGCCCCTGTTCTGTGGATCCATCCATACTTCTACTCTCCGGCTCAAGCTGGAACCCATCCAGAGAGGGTCAGTCCTTGGGGAAGAGGCCTCACCCTGTCTCCATGAACAAACTCGCTTACAAACTAAACTCTCTGCAGATCAGAGACCCCTCACCATGGCCCACCGCCTTCCCCTCCCATAGATCCTGCCAGAGCAATGCGCCATTAGTATTTCACTCTTGGCTAGTGTGCCTGGTGGGATTTTCATCCAGTTCTTCTGAGACCCCCATCAAAGCTCACTCCAAACCCCCATTTTGCTGAGAAAAAATAGTAAACAGACATGAGGTGACCTTCAACAATTGAAGACGTTCTTTCTGAAGAGCCGCTCTGGCTCCCCAACCCAAAAACTGCCAGGAGACCTCTAAGGAAGGGACCATGTCTGCTACCACGTGACAGCGTGTCCCCTCCCTTGACCTCCACGTTTCACCTGCCTTGTACCTCACGTGGCAGGAACATCTCTATTTTCTAGAAATCTGAAATCTCAGGTGGAACCAAACAATGGCAAATACTCCACGATTCTTGATATTGTCCCGAAGCAATTGGTGTCAGAGTATCCCATTTCACGACTCTTGACGTCTGTCTCTCCAATTAGTTCTCACTGCTGTTCTGGCTTCTTCACTGAGTGCAGGTGCTCGGCTGACAAGCACTGCCTCACATTACGCCTGACAGAGCACCGTAGTGGGAAGAAGACGCTTTTTGGTCTCCACAGCTTGGTACCTCACAGACGTCTGGAGCGCGCTCTTACCAAAGCGTCTATTCTTGAGGAGACGCAGCTTGTCTGGACGTTTGCATTTTAGAGCCGCCTTAAAAACAAATATTTGCTGCCGGACTCTCGGGGGCTGGTTAGATGTAGCCCAGTAGACTTTATCTCGCAGCATCTCTATGAAGATATAGGGAGCACCAACTTCCCCTGCCCTCCCTGCCCTCCTTTGTCATCTTGTCTTGGCTCTAAGTAATACAAAAAGAAGTGGAGATTTGGCAGTTATCCAACTGGTTTGATTAATAGAGACAGGTTACCTGAATAATTTAGACTGCAAAGTGGATTTCTTTAGACACTAAGCCACTCCACCTTGCTAGTCGTGTACATTTATCAAATTAAATGGAAAAGTGCCAAGACTCCATCTGATGTCGTACTGAGATGTTACAGCCCAAGACGTGGACTAGATCCTGGGTTGCTAAAAGTCTGTGACAAGGATCCGGTGAGAACTTCAGTTTATGATCTGGGCTCAAAAGCAGGGCATTGTTTTCTTTTTCCCAGAGGTTTTCAAACTGAGTCTTTGTTGTGAAATCCTTTATACAAATAAAATTTGAGAGAGAAGACTAAGAGGTAAGCAGAGCTGCTCTGATTGGCTACACACAAAGCACCTCCCCCCACCCTCACAGCGCCCTCGGAGATGAGCTGATTTACAGAAAACTTATCATCGACCAAATCCAGTCGTGCAGTTTGTGTGATCGGGGAAAAGAAGAACGAAAATAGGTGGCACACTCGAATAAGGATCATTTGAGGGGGATTGTATCTACAGAGGTCTGGCGCGGTGCAGGGAAGCATAAAGGAGCATGCAGAAATTCAGGCCAACAGCAGGCGAACTGCCACCATTCCTAGGCCTGGAGGGAGAAGGGAAGGGAACGGTTATCAGAACACGGAGGGAGAGAGAATGGTATAGAGGAGCCCACTTTGAGAGGGCCAGTGACTCTCTGTTGAGATGGAAGAAGGAACTAGGGAATAAATCCCGGGATCCGCTTCCTCCTACTCCCTCCCTCCAGTCCCCTGCTGGTTGAACCCAACCAGTCTCCAGAAGAAGGCAAGGAAGTCTGCTGATGCATCCAAACAGGTCAGCTCAATGGGGAAGAGACAGGGTAACTGTGGAGACAGAACCGAAGGAGCAAACAGAAGTTTTCTGGACACTTGCTTTCACTACATGTAACTCTTGCTTCCCACCCCCTGACAGCCTCGTGAAGATCTGAGCCTCTCGGTACTGAATAATTCCAGCAGTTTTCCCACTTCAGCCTTTCTATCCTCTGGTGTGAAATGAGCTGTCCTCAAACACGGTGGGAGGTCAAGGTTGGAAAACTCCTGTCAATGTTCAGTTCAACTCACCCATGGTGCTTGAAGCCTGCTAGAACATCCCTACAAGTGACTGGAAAGCCAATGCTTGTGTACGTCTTTACTCCAAGCGGAAATCTATTTCACATTCATGGAACTTGAGAGTCTGATGGGTCTCCAAATGTTGCACTAAAATCTACTTCTTGGAAACTTCCAGCCTTTGCTCAAGTTATAGGAGTGCAGAGAAAGTCAATTTTCTATCCCACCCAAGAGCCATTTGCCCCTGCATTCTAGCACCCAGATCCGCAGTGTCCACCTGCCTGGACACTTCCTACCTGCCCAGCTGATGGGTAAGTCCCAGTCGCCTCTACAGTAGGCCGACATTCTGCCACCAGCCCGCCGACTGCTTACAGCTTTGATTTGAGGTTCTTGGCACACAGAAAGCCCTCAACAGATATTCATTAATGAATGAATACATCCTGCCTGTAATTCCTCCTCTTGATACCCTCCTATTTCAATTATTTAAGCTAAGTAATGTGCAACTGCAGCTTGAGGCCCCTGCTGTTTTACTAAATGCCAAGACTTGTTATCCTGACTGTTATTCTGCATTCCAGTGAATCTTTTTTTTTTCTTCCAAATTTTCACATCATATAGTAGTCTTAGAAAGATTAAGGGTGTATTAGTTTTCTAAGGCTGCCATAACCAGCAGGAATTTCTTTTCTCACAGTCCTGAAGGCTAGAAATTCCAGAGGAAGTTCAAGTTCACGATCAAGGTGCTGTCAGGATTGGCGTCTCCGGAGACCTCTCTCCTTGGCTTGCAGATGGCCACCCTCTCACTGAGCCTTCACAGGGCCCTTTCTCTCTGTAGGCCAAATATTTGTGTCCAAAAACTCTCTTCTTGTAAGGACACCACTGATATTGGGGTAGGGCCCACGCTAATGACCTCATTTTAACTTAATTAGCTCTTTAAAGACCCTGTCTCCAGGTAAATCACATTCTGAGATATGGGAATTAGGACTTCAGTACATGGATGGGCTTGGTGGGGGGAACACAATTCAGCCCATAGCAGAGAGTCAGCTAAAGTAACCTTTGTTCTGGTCCTTTTGAGAAAAATCCTCTAAAATATCAGTCATAGGAGCACCTGGGTGGCCCAGTTGGTTAAGCGTCTGCCTTCAGGGTTTTGGGATGGAGACCCACATCGGGCTCCTTGCTTAGTGGGGAGCCTGCTTCTCCCTCTCCCTCTGCCTGCCACTCCCCCTGCTTGTGCTATCTCTCCTTCTCTGTCAAATAAATAAATAAAATTTAAAATGAAATGAAATGAAATAAAAAAAATAAAAGATCAGTCTTAACCGTACCACTGGGGACCTGCTGGGGTACATGTATGGATGAACTCACCGCTTCACAAGGCAGCCCATTCCTTTCTTGGGCCACTTTTGGAGAGTTTTTGCACATGTTGAACTAAAACAATCATCCTCTACGTTTCTTCTTTGGCCTTCTTGTCCCAGAACTAGCAAGGGGGCAGAGGGTCTGCTCCCTCTGCCACTGGCGAGCTCTCCATTTACAGACAGACTCAACTTTGCTGCGGGCCCACAGCAGGCAAAAAGAGATGCCTGGATTGGACCCCAACGCAAGCACTCAGTTCGGAAGATCTCATTTCCAATTCAGAGCTGCTTGATAGTGAAAAGCCTGGAGATGTCCTTTCTTATGCAAAAGTAGAGAGCCAAGGTACGAGGTGGGGATTCTCCTCTCCCTGCTTTATTTTTCAGGGTGGCTGCAGTTGGAAATGGCTCCCCTCCCTCCCACACGTCCGCCAAGGAACTATCCATTCCTCAGTCCCACGCAGGAATTCTGACTCTACATGCTCCTGTGTGTTTGCCAACATTTTCATAGTTCTTTAATGTTGACACGGGATGAATCCATCCCATAAATTTGGTTTAGGAACAGACAGGCCTTTGTTCTTCAGAATGGAATACTTGCAGCAAGCGAACACTGTACAGGCAGGCCAAGGTCAGGGCAGCTGCTGGCAGATCACCCACTGCTCTTGGCGGTGATCGCCAGCCCCAGGGGGAGCCTCTGACCCATAGGGCAGGCCAAGGCCCGCGTGCATGAGGGAGATCTCCTGATTTCTTTTGACCTTAATCAACCTACGTGTCAATATTTTCCCCACTCACATTAAGTGTTAATATCATGGCAGCTTAAACATTTTAAAGACATGGTTCTAATCGTGACTTTCCTGGTCAAAACCCTCCAGTGGCTCACCATTGCCTAGCAAATTCAGGCAAAACTGGTAGAAATGCCTTTAACACAGCGCTATTTATATTTCACTTGTCATCTGCCTCTCCCTCCTCACCATCTCATGCCAGGCTCCTTGCTCTGGGAGGCTGGCCTCGTGGCTTCTGGTTGGGTCTGGACAATGGGAAGAAGCAGCAAGAGACTGACAGATGGGAAGAGAGAAGTGGTGGTTTTCCTACCCACCCCTGCCTGCTGAGGGCCGCTCCAGGACTCCAGCCCCTCGCAGACTTGTCCCTCCCACAGGGTCTGGCTTTCACAGGGGCTACTTCCTTCCCCAGATCAAGGGGTGATCTCTGTTGTTGTTTTCATATCTCTTGCTGATCCCCTTACCACGGCCCGTAGACTCTTTACCTGACTGACTTGGATTCTCTCTCCTGACAACACCGTGTATCTTCTGGAAAAGATACCGATCTGTTTCTCCATTCTCTCTCACCTTCCTAACTCAGACCCTGAACATCAATAAAACTCTTCTTTCTACCTGCTATACCAAAAATCAGAGGTCTTCAACTTGGACTGCACATTAGAATTACTTGAAAAAATGTTTTCAAATATCCACTCTCGGGCACCTAGGTAGCTCAGTCAGATAAGCGTCCAACTCGATTTCAGCTCAGGTCGTGATCTCGGGGTTGTGAGATCGAGCCCGGCATCAGGCTCCACGGTTAGTGGGGAATCTGCTGGAGATTCTCTCTCTCCCTCTGCCTATCCCCCGGCTTTTACTCTCTAAATAAATAAATACATAAATACATAATAAATAAATAAAATCTTTAAAAAGTAAAAATAAAAAGTAAGATAAAATAAAATAGCCACTCTCAGACATTCTGATTCCATTGACCTGGGTGAGGCAGAATGGAGGCGATGCCGAGCGTCTGGCTGGGCAGGGACAATGCTGGGCCAGGCATTGCTTGGGGTCAGTGTTCTGGGTGATTCTAATACACAGCCAGGACTGAGAGCCATGTACTAAATGTCACACTCCCTGCCACTTTGCCTTGGCACGTGCCCTCCCTTCTCTATGGAATGCACCCCATCTGGCCTTCTCACCACATCTTGAAATCCCACCTTTAAAGCCCATCTCAAGTGGGCTTTCTCCATGGAGCCTTTCCTCACCTCCATCCCAACCAGGGCAGACATCTCAGTCCTTTCAACACTCGTAGTATTTATTCCTCCTTTGTGGCAGTCCTAACAGTTGTTAGGTCAGGTGGCCTTGTCACACAATGACCGTGTGTTTAGATAGGACCTCAAGGTCCAAGAGGAGATCATCTGACTTTGCCCTCAGTGAGGGAGCGAGGCCCGGGCAGCACTGGGTCTGGGCTCTCTGGTGTCACAGCGTGGGGTCCTGGTATCACCTGTCCGAATTTAAAAAGCTAGAATCAATTCCAGTTCAAAGTCTGAGCCTACTCTCCTCACATCTTCTTGCTGTATAACTCCACCTCACCTGAAAACGTCCTGTAGAAAATCAATGCCGTAATCACGTTGTAGAAGTGTTTTGTTTGGATGTTACATCTGAGTATTAATTAATGGTTACAAATCACAATCAATAGATACAAACACTGTGTTCAAAACAATCCAATATTTTCCATAAAAACCCTAATTTACTTGGATTTCAAGCTCTAATGCTAATACCCAGAATACACACTTTAAAAATAAACTTGTTTCTTTGCTTCTGGGAGATGAAGTAATGTGGCAATTTCCCACACTGGGCTCGGGCTGTAGTCTTACGCAGGTTAACGGTGAATACGCAGCCTCATCGCACTTTATTGCTTTCCTTCTTCCCCCCAGCACATCATACCCTTTTTTATTTTTTTTAATTTTAATGTTTTTTATTATATTATGTTAGTCACCATACAGTACATCCCTGGTTTTTGATGTAAAGTTTGATGATTCATTAGTTGCGTATAACACCCAGTGCACCATACAATACGTGCCCTCCTTACTACCCATCACCAGCCTATCCCATTCCCCCACCCCCCTCCCCTCTGAAGTCCTCAGTTTGTTTCCCAGAGTCCATAGTCTCTCATGTTTCATTCCCCCTTCTGATCACCCCCCCTTCTTTATCCCTTTCTTCCCCTACCGATCATCCTAGTTCTTATGTTCCATAGATGAGAGAAATCATATGATCATCATATCCTTTTAACCTTGCTTTAAAGTCCTGTGTGCTAGCCCTTCATACAATAATTGCAACTAACTGCTAACTGGGGTGGGGGGTGTGAATGACAGCCACCCCCTCCTCCATGATGTCCTCTATGCTTTGTTTATTTGTACTTAAGCATCTCAACTTCCTTGACTCTAAGGCACCCGTGGGGGAATGAGGGGAGATGCACCATTATTTTCTGTGCCACCAAGGAAGAAAACATCTGTGATAAATAAACAAGGGGGGGCGGAAGCCATCGTTGTAAGTTGCCGTTGATTGTGCACATATCCTAATGAGAGAGGTGTTAATATATGAAAAGCTGTGTGCTGTGGAATCTGTGAAATAGAATGGTCCTTGCCATCCTTGCTTCCTGCCTGTGAGCTGCCCATCGATCCCATTTCCACTCCCTTTGTCCAGAGCGGCTCATGATAGCAGATCAATGATCCTTAATCGTGGCTATGTCACTTTCTTTCCCCCATTAAAACTATCGTATCTTATTAGGTTCCTTTGCAAACTAGGTTCCAAACAGGCAGTTCCATTCTCTAAGAGGGGAGACTTTCTTGGCACAAGAGGCTTTTCCATGTACAGTTATAGCACAGTAAAGACCCAGAAGACATTGTCTTTCAAATAGTAAAGTTCATCTGCATCCTCTGTCAGTCCTTCTGGGAGCCTTTTCTGAAACAGTCAATTACTTCAATGACAGTAGCTAAAGTTATATACTCTGCTAGAAAAGTTCATTACATTACACCATTTTGAAATGCCACATTGTTTCTCAGTTGAAAAAGAATAATAAATAATATTGTATATATTCTCATGTTACCCACAAGCTGAAATCATTTTTTAGGTTCAACTGTTTTCATCTAAACTTTTTTACTGTGCAGAATATAATAGAAAATCTTTTTTTTCAATGCCTGCAATTTTTTTTTCTTAGAAGATTTCCCATCAGTTCTAAAATACCCAGAGACATTAAAACAAAAGCACTGAGGACATAAGAATGTGTTTTCTGTGATTTGACATAGAGGGGCTACCCCTATAAAAATAGAACTCACTGCCTATTCTAAGCAACATGATGCAGAAGATTCTGGAACAGGCTTCAGGGCTGAGACCATCACTTGGCAGCAAATTTAGATTTTCCTTTCCTAACTTAGGTCATGTTCTCTTTTGATGTTTAAAATAAACTGTTTAATTTAGTCTCTACAATCCTTATTTCTTGTAAGGAAGAAGTCTGAGAAATTGGAAATAAAGTCATTTCTCTGTGTGTGTGTGTGTGTATGTGTGTGTATAATATACCAGACACAGTGAGTATATTGGCTAAGAGTCAGAGAATGTGTCTTCCATTCCGAGCTCTTCCAATTACTAGCTGTGCACCGTTGAGCAAGGTACCCCCAGAGCCTCCTTTTTCTGATCTTTGCAATCGCAACAGGAACAGCCCTCACAGAGGGTTGCCATGGGCATTAAATGCGCTGGGTGATTAGAAACAGCTATCCACATTTTAAATTCACCTGCTCTTTGACCCAGTAACTCAGTTTGTAGGAATTTATATTACCGATATACTGGTGCAATTGCACAAATATGCATGTGTATACATACTTACCCACGTGGAAATACTTCACGTACTTGTGTATGTGAAAAAAGCACCACAAAGAAAAGCAAAGGCAATACAATGTGGTGCAAATGATTGAATAGTCTTAATATAGGAAAGCTCTTAAAATTGAATCAAGAAAAGAAGACCATATTATAAGAATGGGTGAAGGGGGGGCGCCTGGGTGGCATAGCGGTTAAGCGTCTGCCTTCGGCTCAGGGTGTGATCCCGGCGTTATGGGATCAAGCCCCACATCAGGCTCCTCTGCTATGAGCCTGCTTCTTCCTCTCCCATTCCCCCTGCTTGTGTTCCCTCTCTCGCTGGCTGTCTCTCTCTCTGTCGAATAAATAAATAAAAAATCTTAAAAAAAAAAAAAGAATGGGTGAAGGGGAGCCTGGATGGCTCAGTCAGTTAAGCACCTGCCTCCTGGTTTTGGCTCAGGTCATGATCTCGGGGTTGTGAGATCAAGCCCCACATGGGGCTCCATGCTCAGTGGGTAGTCTACTTGAGACTCTCTCCCTCTGCCCCCCCAAAATAAATAAATAAATCTTAAAAAAAAAAAAAGAATGGGTGAAGGAGTATTGTTAACATTCACCAGACATAAAACTTGCAATATAAAATAAAAATAATACCTACCATGTATACTTCATTAAACTGGCAAGATTTTTAGAGATAATAGCATTAGGCATGTGGAAATACATTTCCCATGCTCTGGCGATGGGCATGTAAATTGTCCAAACTTTCTAGGGCTTATTTTAACAATGTGTATCAAACACCTTATCCTCTGCACTCCCTCTGACAAAACAGTTCCTCTTCTAGAAATGCACCCTGAGGAAATAAATACATAGACTTTGAAACAGTGTTAAAAATAGGAGGGAGTATGTTGGAAACAATTTAAATTTGCAACAATAAGAAATTGGTTCAATAAATTATACGGAAACACTACTCAGTCACTTTAAAAAAAAATACTGCTACAGAAAGTATTTGTTGGCAGGAAAACGTCATAATTTGTTAAGGGCGGGGGAAGGAAGTTTAAAACAAAACAACAACAACAACAACAACAACAAAAAGCAGAAACAGACCCACAGAGAACGAAACTGGTGGTTGCCAGAGGTGGGGGTGCAGGGGAGGCGAGGCGGGGATGGGCGAACTGAGTGAAGGGGGGCGGGAGGCATGGGCTTCCAGGTGTGGAATGAACAAGTCACAGGGATGAAAGGTATAGCACAGGGAGGATCGTCAATGGTCCTGTGATGGTGCTGCGCAGAGTCAGGTGGTAGTTACATTTGCGGTGAGCAGAGCATTATGTGCAGAGAAATTGAATCTCTACGCTGTACACCTGAGAGTGATGTAACATTGTGTGTCAACCGCACTTCAGGTAAAAAAAGAGAGAGAGAGAGAGAAGCAGGGCAGTTTACAAATCTGTGATTGTGGCCCTGGGCTTGAGGGCTTTCCCCAGCCTATTTGCTTCGTTCCTCTTCTCTCCATCAGAGCTCTTCCTCATCTTTGAGATCCTGGAGTCCATTCCTTGAAAATCCAGGGGAAAAAAACCCAGACCATCCAGAAAAGCTCCCTTACTTCACGTGCTTGCTTCATTCCACGTGTCCCCTTTGAGGCCTGTTGCATAATTGTCATTAAATATTTTATTAACTGGTTTTGGGTCTGTGTCTCCCGCTGGCACATAAACTCTAGGAGGACAGGCAGAGAGGGGGCACCTGGTTTGTTCCCTGGGGTGACCCCATGCCTAGAACAGTGTAGCCATGCAGGAGAGGAACTTGAACACGATTATTTCTGGGAAGAAAAATATCTTGCTATTTGGGTAGTTAAGAGACTGCCTTGAAATAGTAATCTCTGTGTTTTTCTTTCTCAAAGTTTTTTTAATTGAAGTCTCACTGACATTATATTATATCATATCAGTTTCAGGTGTACAACGTGTTGATTTGCTGTTTGCCTGCACTGTGAAATGATCGCGGCAGTGAGTCTACTTACCATCTAACACCATACAAGGTTACGGATTTTTTTTCTTTGATGAGAACTGTTAAGATTCACTTTCTCAGCAACTCTCAAATATGCAATACGATATTATTGACTAGAGTCACCATGCTGTACATTACACCCTGTGACTTATTTATTGTATAACTGGAAGTTTATACCTCTGGATTCTCTTCACTCATCTCACCTACCCCTCTCCCCTCCCTTCTGGCAACCATGAATCTGATCTTCTCTGTATCTGTGAGTTTGGTTTTTTATCGGTTTATTTGTTTTGTTTTTTAGATTTCACGTGTAAATGAAATAATACTGTATTTGTCTTTCTCTGTCTGACTTATTTCGGTTAGCATAATACAATATACTCAAGATCCATCCATGTTGCTGCAAATGGCAAGACCTTATTCTTTTTTATGGCTGAGTAATATATATATAGTTTTTTTCCCAACCCAATATATATTATACCACATCTTCTTTATTCATTCATTCATCAATCTGCGCTTAAGTGGCTTCCAAATCTTGATATTGTAAATAATGCCTCAGGAACAGGGGGGTGCAGATATCTTTTGAATTAGTGTTTTTGTTTCCTTTGGATATATACCCAGAAGTGGAATTGCTGAATCATATGGTGGTTCTATTTTTAATTTTTTGAGGACCTTCCATACTGTTCTCCACAGTGGCTGCATGAATGTACATTCCCACCAACAGTGCATGAGGGCTCCCCTTTCTCCACATCCTTGCCAACACCTGTTCCTTCTAATCCTTGTGATACTAGCCATTCTGACAGGTGTGAGTTTATAGCTCACTGTGGCTTTGATTTGCATTTTCCTGACATTGAGTCTCTTACGTGTCTGTCGGCCATCTATATGTATGTCTTTCTTGGAAAAATGTCTGTTCAGATCCACTGCCAATTTTTAAATCAGATTTTTTTGTTCTTGGATTGTATCTGTTCTTTACATATTTTGGATATTAGCCCCTTATCATATATATTATTTGCAAGTGTTTTCTCCTATTTTTTCTTAGTAGGTTGCCTTTTCATTTTCTGGATAAAACAAAGCCAGAACTTGTGATTTACAAGTACTGGCTTTTGTTCAAGAAAATATTCTTGAGAAGCAAAAGGGAAGGCCCAGGTAGAGTAAGGCCTTGAAAGTGCCTCAATAAACTGGATGGTGAATAAGGGTCCCCTGGGGAAGACATGTGGGCTAGGCAGTGACACTGAGAAGGAAGAGGGAACTAGCCTGGGCAGTGATGTGATTGAGAAACCAGCCGGTGTAAAGAGAACTGTGAGTCGTAAGCACACAGACCCTCCACCGCCAATGAGTGGATGCCCCAGAACACTTATGCTAAGGGACACTTTGAGGTCTGGTAGGGGTAACTTTCCCAAGTCTTGGTTTTCTCATATATAAAATGTGGTAAAAATGCCTAACTTCCAGGACCACTGTGAAAAGTTACAATGCGTATTTGATAAAACAAACAATTGATACAATGATTGTTATGATAGCCTGCAGATCCTTTCAACGATATTTTAGGATAGTAAAATAACAGCATCTCTGTTAATCATTTCGGCTTCTAATTCCCCTTTCTTGTACTATCTTTGTCAGATTTTAGTATCAAACTTTATGCTCACCTCAAAAATGAGTTAGGGATGGTTTGTTCTGTTTTGTTTTCCAATTTTCAGAAAAAGTTTATGTAAGATCAGAATTCCATTCATGGAGAACCTAGCTCTAAAAACCATATAGGATTAATGTTTATTTTATGGGAACATTTTTAACTGCTGACTCAGCTTCCTTAATAAGACCATTCTACTTTTCTGTTTCTTTCTGGGTCAGCTTTTGTGAATTTATATTTTCATTATCTGTTAAGGCTGAGTTGTAGCCCCCCAAATGCTTATGTTGAAGCCCTAACCCCCAGTTTGGCTGTACTGAAGATAGTATTGGACTGTATTGGATTAGACTTTAAGGGTAAATGAGGTCAATAGGGTGGGAACCTAATCCAGTGGTACCAGTATCCAAAAAACAAGAAGGAAAGATGCCAGGAGTGCACACTCAGAGAGAAAAGCCAAGTGAGAACATAGCAACAAGGTGGCCATATGCAAGGCGGAAGAGAGGTCTTGCCAGAAATCAACCCTGATGACACCTTGATCTTGGACTTCCGGCCTCCACAAATATCAGAAAATAAATTTTTGTTGTGTTAACCACCCAACCCATGATATTCTGTTATGAGCATAGGTTATGTCCTGAACAGACTGATGTGTTGCCTTTCTCTGTGTGTGTGTCCTTTTCCTTTATTATATTTTATGAGTTATTTGCAGAAGGGTCTTATGGGAGAGCTCCAGTGTCACTGTCAGACTGCTTCCCATAAAGATGGTGTGTTTATGTGCTCTCTCTGGCACTGCCTCCATCTGGCACAAACGTAGCTCAACAAAGAAATTGTCAGTCTCCTTCTATGTGTGTCTCTTTGGAGAATTATGCTCTGTTGACTTTGCCTAAGGACACAATGCCAGGTATCATGCCTCTGTCTTACCCCACCCCCCAGTGTGCCTCCAATGCATTTTGTAGCCCTTGTTCATAAATTTTAGGGGGGATTTATTAGCGTTTCCTACTTTCTTTGCATCTTGTTTGTTGTTCGTTTGTTTTGGGCAGATTTCCAAGAGGAAAGTGGGGCAGAGATATATATCTTTGACATAGTCTTAAAACGTGCTGTCATTCTGTGTTCTTACAGGAAAAAAAATCTCATGACCAAATACTGTGTCTTGGTCTTTACATTACTTTCCTTCGCTCTCCTTCCCAAAATTTCACTATTTATTACTATTTCTACTTCTGTACCACTCAATCATTACAGGTAATCCGACCATACTTTGGTTCCCCTTTGTCATGCCATATTTGCCCATTCCTCTCCAAATACTAAGTCATACCATCAGTTCTTTCCACCTTTCCTATTTGCCTGGTTACATTGAAATACAAACACCGAAGCTTGTGCTGTGCTGGCCTCTCCATTCTTTTCAATAGTTCAGTCTTCAAAGCTGATCAGAGAAACCAACGGAAGGGAAACCAACGGAAGATCAGTGTTTTGCTTGTTTCGTTTCCATTAGTGGTCCTAAGAAATGCAAAGGATCTGGTTTCAGATTCACCTTTGTCCACTTAATAACTGCAGGATCTTATTTAGATGATTGTTATTTTGGTTTTGTTTTGTTTTTACTTTTTGTTTTTACTTTTCTGAGCCTCAGTTTACTCAGTTATAAAATAAGGGTAATGAAACTGAAATGTTGTAAGGAATAAATGAGAAAAATCCATGTAGGGCACCTGGCGCGTACTCGTAAAGGTCCCCTTGTACATTGGCACACCTCTGCAATTCTTTCCGTGCTTAACGCATTTGCACGTGCTTTCATTTGTGCCTAGACCTGTGGAAGTTAGGGCATGTACAAGAAAAGAAAAGCCTGTGCAGACGGAGTTAGGCCAAAGAGAAAGCATGGCTGAGAACTCTGGGAGGGATCCAGAGTTCCCACTGCCTCCGCTCAAGAGCTCAGACTGCCCAGAGAAGCAGAGGGGAGAGTTGAAAGCAGACCCTTCTTCCACCACTTTTGCAAAACGGATTTGTCAGTAAAAGTCATTTTATAGAGCGTCCAAAGACTCCCCATAGACTCAATTTATGTGGAATAGAATCTGCCAGTGACTGTAAGAGAAGTGTTGCCTGAGCTGCATGGTGGGAAATGCATGATTTAATTCCCATGGCCTCCCAACAGCTACCTCGCATCAGTGACACTGGAGAAAATTCTGGCACTCTTAAGTGACATACTTATATTGTAAGCCCACTGGTTCCATAAGAACAGTATCCTTTCCTCAAGTTATTTCCTTCTGCTCTTTGCTTGGGGTATAAACTCAGAGGGGGGTCTAAGCAGCCTGCAGACACCATGACGGCTTAAACTTCATGTTAGAAAGTCACTTAGAAGCTGGTAGATTCAGCCTCCATTCATTTTCAGAATTCATGGAGTGACAGTCCCAGTGCTGAGCTGAACTCACTAAGGATTTTTGGTGTTATTTAATTTTTTTATTATGGTAAAATATACAGAAGGTTAACCAGTTTAACCATTTTTAAGTTTACAGTCCAGTGGCATTCAGAACATTCACTTTGCTGTGCGACCATCACCCCCACCCAGCTCCGGAATGCGTCATCATCCCAAACAAACTCCGTCGCCATTTAAGACTATCTCCTCATTCCCCGCCCCCAGCCCCTGGCAGCCACCATCTTACTTTTGGGCTCGGAATTTGACTACTGGGTACCTCCTATAAGTGCACTCATGTGGTATTTGTCTTTTTCTGATTGGCTTATATCACTTGGAACAGTGTCCTCAAAGTTCATCCGTATTGTAGGAGGTATCAGTTTCTTTCCTTTTTAAGGCTGAGTAATAATAGTCCATTGTGTGCATACCCCACATTTTGTTTCTTCATTCCTCCATTGATGGACACTTGGGTTGCTTCCATGTTTGGGCTGTTGTGAGTAATGCTGCTATGAACAGGTCACCTGAGTTTTGAGTGAAGCTAGGTAAGATGTGAATAGCATTTGGGTGGTATATGCAAATAATGAACCATGGAACACTACATCAGAAACTAAGGATATACTGTATGGTGATTAACATAACGTAATAAAAAATTATTATAAAAAAATTAAAAAATAAAAGACTACCATATAAAAACAAACAACAACAACAACAACAACAACAACAACAAAACTCTTTTGAGTGACTAGTCTTTAACCAAATGGGACCTGGGAAGGAGTGATCTCACAGGACCCGTGGAAGGGATTCAGCCACATCCCTGAGCCTCTGTTCTTAGTCACTGTGGTTGACTCATCACTGGCCTGGTCCCAGTTTTCTCTTGGAAATTATCATAGGAGGGAATTATCTGGGGGAGGCTCAATTGCTGGCGTGCTCAGGAGGCTCCCGCTCTAGCAAATTCCAGAATCAGCTGGAAAAACATCGGAGAGGCATGGTCACATTTGCTACCTGTGAGGTACTGAGAACTTTCAGACCAAACTTTGAACAGGTGACATATTTGATATGAAATTCTCCGTGTGTCTGTACTGTAATTCCAGGCCATTTACCATTGTGGATTGAGTTGGTATTCTCTCTGAAAAGCCAAAGTCGATGTGGAACTGTAGACTCCCATGCTGTGGGCTGGTCAAACAAAAAGGCAATATTAAATAAGAAGCCAAAATGTCCCAGAGCAAAAATTCCTGTTTATTGGGGTGTGGATTAATGCATTGCAGGTTAGTGTTTTGGAAGATTTTATTACATGCAATCAAGGCTATGTAGAGAGCAAGGTCTGGGATGCAGAGATCCTATTCGCTAATACTTTTATGTATGCAATCTATACAGCCTTGTACCCTGGCCCTGGCTATCAGGCAGTTCTCACTATCCGTGTTTTGCCTGTTAGGGGACTGAAGCTCATGGAGGTTAAGCAGTATTTCCAAATTCACACAGCCAGTAATTGGCGGAACTGGAAGTCTAGTCCAGGGTTGTCTTAATCCAAACCCAATTCCTTTCCCACCCTTAATCCAGCTCTACTGGATTTACAGAAATTAAGGAAAAGTCCTAGTCCACGTTACATAGACCAGTGGTTCTTAAAGTGTGGTCTGTGTCCCAGCAGCAGCAGAGACACCCAGGAAATTTAGAAGATGTAAATTCTTAGATCTGCCCTCCAGTCTTGCTCTGGGGGGTGGGCAGAGAAATCTGTGTTTAATAAGCCCCCTGTGTGTGTGGGGGGGGGCAGGTTCCAATGTCCCCTCCGGTGTGCAAGCCCCCGGACAGATGATTCCCTGTTGAGTGGAGCAGTGGATTATCTGTTCTCTCACATCTTCCAGGTAACAGAATGAAGCGGTACGTGGAAATGGCAAGGATTGGAAGTGGGTAGTGAAATTCAAATACAGGCCAGACAGTATTTTGATCTCAACGAGTTTTAGCTCATTTTAGATTGCATTGCAAGTTTCACACATGTAAGAGTGTTAACTCTGATTTCAATTTTAATTTAGCCAATTACCCTCCTCCTCTTCCCATGCCCCAGCTGTCACTTCCTGCAGTGACTTACCTCAGGCTCCTGGCATTTATTGAATAGATATTACCATCCATCTTTGAAGAATATCCATTTCATCAGCAAACACTTCCCTGCTGTCTTTTCTCTGCTTGTGCACACTGCAATTTTTACAGAAAGATTCTGGTTCTTTCTATGCGTGGAGCTTAAGGTGGAGTCATAGCAAAGGAGGCGATGCTTAGGAATTTACACTGTAGCCATCGGATTTGCATGCTATTTGTTGATGGAGCACCAGAAACAATAAGATGGAACAGTTCAAATGTTTGAACAGGATTCAAAGGCAATTTCAGCCAGTCAGATGTCAACACTGGTGAAATAGATGAATATAGGCCCTTGACATTTCAAAGCCTTAAAGATCTGATGGCAGTCCTTGCAGAAATGCACTGGAACGTAACACTTTCCAGCATAAAGTGATTTTGACACCTGACACTCCTCTGTTGAAGGATTCGAGGCACCGACTTGCCTATGTTGATCGAGCCAACACGACAAGACGTGAGTTAGGGAGATGCTTGCCCGGGAGTGTAAATGATGACATTCAAAGGAAAGTGTTTTCTGGAGTCACTCCCCGGGGGTTGGGGGCTTCCTGGGGGGGAGGATGAGAGGAAGCTGGGGGGACAATAAGAGTCCTTCTGGAAATCTCGCTTCCAGGAATGCTTTGTTTCATTCTGTGTCATGCGTTTGCCAATGTCACCGTGAGCAGAATCAGCACACAGGAAGAGAGAAAATAGCCGAGCTGGAGTCACAGTGAATTCAGATCTTTGTGTGAGCCTAGTCAGCACGACTGACTCAGCAGGAGCTGCTGTGTATTTTGGGTATGGGAGCCCTTCGATAGGGCTGCTCACAGCCTGCACTGAGCAGATAGGAGCTCGCTGAAAGGCCGTGGGGGGCAGGGGTCAAAACCCACCCCTCCCACTTACTCTCTGTGACCTTACTGGGGGGCCTCTCTCCCCTCTCCGCAACTCTCCGTTCTCGCGGGACAGAAGGATAGCGATCAGAGATCCTGCCTCAACGGGCTGATGTGTAAATAGACATAAATGCTTAGACCCCTGGCTGGCTCTCTAGGACTGTGAGCGACTATTGCAGAAATAATCAGCGTGATTATTTGGGAGCCTATGTGGGGTTCAGGCATTTTGGATATCCACAAAACCTTTATAAGCCACCTCAACATGTAGATTTATTGGATCAATGACACCTTAAATAGTGTCCTATCCCAGTAAAATGAAGAGAAATTAATATTTACTGAGAACATAGCACCTGACGCACTTGTGCGTTCCAAACTGCTGAATCCTTACGCACACACTAAACCGTATTCCAGTTTTTATCGTCTCCATTTATAAATACAGGAACAGAGATGTGGAACACTGAGATGTGTCAGGATTCACAGAGTGCAAGAACTGGAAGCCGGGCTGCCTGCTCTCCTGCTCTACTCCCAACGCCCTCCTGTTAGATGCTTCCAGGTTCTGTCCTAGCTCCTCTAAAACATGCTGGTATCTGCCTTTCCCCCCTGGACCCACTTTTGCCACCCCGGGACCCACCCATCCACCTGACATGGAAAGAACCTGGAGCCAGAACTTCTGTTTTCATCAGAAACAAATTTGTCGATGACCTCGCCAGTCTGACTTGGACTGAGCGTCTTGTCTCAACACCAAATGTCCCTGCTCAGGTATAGTTTTCGCTCTGCAGAAAATGTACTGCCCCCTTTTGGGATTAATTTGTGAACTAGCTCATTTCAAATGCACTAAGAACTTGAAATCACAAGCAGGGAAGCCGGGGTAGGATGATAATCACAGCAGTACTTTTACTATAAAGCATCCATGCAGTTGCATGTAAACTAAAATGCCAACATCCATGGGATATTTTGCTAATCAATCTTTCTGCAGTTAATTTTGGAGGAAAGAAAAATAATGGACAAAATTTAAAAGTCATTCAAAGACTGTAACTACAGAATTTCTCCAAAGTGCAGGGAAAATTGTCAGAAGCCCACAGCCAGAGCACAGCTCCCATCATAGGGGGATATTTGCCTTCTTGAATCTTTAGTACTTCTATTAACAAACAGGTAACAGAAGAGGGAGGTGGGACTCAGCATTAGGGGCAGCCTGAGCACCGTAACCAGAGGCACAAAGCGTGAGGCTATTTAGAAGAAATATAGGGAGATGCGTCTGGATGAGCTGTAGAGGGTATGATGAGGACAGGGGCAGAAATGGAACTGAAGGTAGCTCGGGGCTCATGGTGAAGGGGCACTGTCCACTGTCTCGGCTCACTGAAGGCATCAGGGCCATAGACCCAGTGCCCAAAGCCTACAGACGCTTCAGGGCCTTTGAGATCGGAAGGAAAATCATTAGCTCTAATATAAGGGCACATTGGGGTGCCTGGGTGGCTCAGTCCGTTGGGTGTCCCACACTTGGTTTCAGCCCATGGGTCATAGGATCCAGCCGGCATGGGGCTCTGCGCTCAGCAAGGAGTCGGCTTGACATTCCTTCTGCCCCTCCCTCCACTCGCCTCTCGTTCTCTCCCTCTCAAATAAATAAATAAATCTTTAAAAATAGAAATAAAATAAAATAAGGGAACAACTGCAAAGGACGTGTGCAACCCAACGTCATACAACGCTACAGCAACTCAGCTCTGGTTCTCTACAGGCAAATATCCATCTGCAAAGTGCCGTGGCTGCGTCTTCCACGCTGCAGACTCCTACGTGCCCTTTCAACACCAACACTCTGAGGTCTCCAGACATCTCAAACTCCACCCGTCCCCCGCAGACGGCGCATTACAGCTCTCCAGCTGATCAGGCCCAAGGCTTGGGGGCACCCTGGCTTTTCTCTTCCGTTCTCATGCCTCGTCAGGAAATCCTGTAGCTCTTCTTTCAACGGATACCAGGAATCCTATCGCTTCTTCCCATCCTCGCATCTTTCACCCGATGACTGGAAGAGTCCCCTAATTGGCATCTGCTTCTCCCACCGCCCTCTCTTTCCATGCCCAGCCCAGGACGGGAGCTCTTCTGAAACCCCAATCGGAGCATGCGCCTCTGTGTTGCCCGGTCTCACGCAGACCAGAGCTGTGATCCTCACCGCGGCCCGCACGATCTGGCCCATCTCTCACCACATCCCGCATCCAAGCCGGTCCATCAGCGCCACTGGGCCTTCAGCATGGTGCGCGCGCACCCCGCCCGGAGCTTTAGCTGCAGCGGGCCCCATGCTCGGAATGCTTCTGCCGCAAATACCCGCGCAGCTCCCTACACCCTTTCCTTTTAGGCTTTGATCAAACCTCCCTTCTCAACGAGCTGCTATTCCGAGAGCTCGTCACCCTGCGGCCCGTCCCCATCCCGCAGCCGACCACCTTGCAGTGCTGTATTTTCCTTTTTCTTTTTTTCCCCAGCACGAACCACCTTCTAACATACTGTATACTTTTTGACTTATTTTTGTTGTTTGTCTCCCTTGACTAGAACATAATCCCTGTGAGATCAGCATTCTTTGTTTTGTTCAGTGGCCTATCCCGAGCTTCTGGAACTATTCCTAGCTAGTGATTAGCACTCAATAAATATTTGTTGAATAAACAGCGGATGAATTAATTTGGCAGAAGCGTGGAAGATTTATTGGAGAAGGCTAAGGAGTAGACAGGTAGAGATAGCCATCTGAAATTCAGCTTTCTGCTGAAGAGACAGATCTGGGCTGAAGATACAGCACCTGATGTTCGCATAGAAAATGCAACAGCAAAATTAATGTATATGTAGTTTTGACTCTTGCTTTTTCTGCTTAAAAAATATATCAATCCTCTTGTCATGTGTTGCAGTTTTCATAAGTATCATTTGAAATGATTACACTGTCCCACTGACTGGTTACATAATAACCATCTCCCTTCTGTGGACATCTTGATTTTAATTTTTCGCTATTATTAATGATATTGCTATGAATATCTTCACGTATAC
Source organism: Ursus maritimus (assembly GCF_017311325.1). Classification (NCBI taxonomy): domain Eukaryota; kingdom Metazoa; phylum Chordata; class Mammalia; order Carnivora; family Ursidae; genus Ursus; species Ursus maritimus. The sequence continues at coordinate 81,710,228 of NW_024426774.1, forward strand.
AGTTGCTATATTTTGAATCATTTCCCTGAATAGATTGACAAAAGCTAGCAAAAAAAAAAAATTGTATGATTCTCCATAAGATTTGTACCCAATTTCCTCATCTCAACCTTGTTGGAATGTACATATCCACTATATTGGCAACGTTGCCAATTAACATATGGAAATGCTGGTTTGTAGTCATCAATAAATATTTTTTTTTCTGTATGATTTTTTATTTGCATCCTTCCCTTGTTTATTTACTTGAAGTTTACTTTTGTTTTATCACTTTATATTGGTTATTTGCCAATCTGAGAGGCTTAAAAATGCTATTTTAATTTGCTTTTTCCTATTAGGAGTAAATTGAGCATTTCATATGTTCAAGAGTTATTCATATTTCCTCTCCTTTGAATATTTTATATCTTTTGTCTTTGACTCCATTTTAAATATTCAATTGTTCATTCAATTCGATAATTAGTCTCTTACATGATGATCAATGGTTGTCAAGGGCCCGGGGCCAGTCAGGACAGGAGGCTCTGCTCCCTGAGATCACGCAGAGACCCTGGGAGCCAGGCTGCTCCCCTTCAATCGCGCTAGTCCCCAGGCTGGTTTTCTCTCCCGTGCCCACTGCTGATTTGCCACCAGCAAGTCTGAATTCTGGTCTATGGGAGGGGAGAAAGAACCAAGAGCATGCAGCTTTCTGTGTAAAGAAAGTACCTCGGAAGTTGTATGATGTACCTACTTGCCAGGGAACTGGGGAGCACAGCAGGTGTCGACGGAGGTGCTCCTCTCAAGCTGAGGGGGGCTATTAGTAAAGAGGAAGCGGGGAATGGATCTGGAGGGAAATGATCAATTCGTGCTACAGGAACTAGGTAGATTCCCCCCCAAACTGCCGAACACTTATCCAGACCCCATTTATTAAATAAGACACAACTGTCCCAGGGCGCCTGGGTGGCACAGCGGTTAAGTGTCTGCCTTCGGCTCAGGGCGTGATCCCGGTGTTATGGGATCGAGCCCCACATCAGGCTTCTCTGCTATGAGCCTGAGTCTTCCTCTCCCACTCCCCCTGCTTGTGTTCCCTCTCTCGCTGGCTGTCTCTATCTCTGTCAAATAAATAAATAAAATCTTAAAAAAAAAAGAGACGCACCTGTCCCCATTGTTTAGCTGGCTGACCCTCTCTAGATAAAACATTTATTCCAATAAAAGCGTTGTTTCCTTGGTTAAGAATCTTCATTGTGTATCTTCATCTTGCTGTTATAATTTTTTAATATTTATCAATCAAAGGGATATATTGTTTGTCAATTAAGTCACCCGAATGAAATTATTTAGGTTTTCAAGGAGAAAACATTGACCTCTTCTTGCAGATGCATTAACAAAAGTAAAGCATGATTTTAAGCTCCATGGATAATAATACAGGCTCAAAAGATGTCTTAACATTCTAAACCCATCTTGTCAAGAAAAGAATAACATTCATAAAATAAATGCAGGACTATGTTTAAGGTCGGTGTTCGATTCTCTACTCAAGTCTTAATAAAAAACAAAAATAAAACAAGAAACAACCTTAGTGTATTGGAATCTAAACCAAGACATGATATAAACAGGGTAAAGTACTTTTTATAATGAGACAGCATAGCGGTCTCATTTCCTTCCACGCTGAAAATGGTACAGAGTGAATGGCGAAAGATTGATAAGGTTTGAAATTTCTGGGGCAAAAGTGGTCAAGAATGATAAAAAATTAATAGCAAATGAAAGTTGTGCTTCTCCTGAGGTGCTAGGACTCACGTCTGTCTCTCGTGGGAGTGGTTTCCATAGCTCCTGGAAAACTTGGTCCCTGCTGACGCCCTGGCATCTCCGCGCGGGCGAGGGCCGCGCTGTCCCTGGGAACTCGGAAGGTCTTGATGGTAGGCTCGGGCGGCCAGTGGCCTGACACGGGGCATTCTCAGAGCTCTGAAAGCAGGAGTCTATTTCCCGAGACTAACTCAGTAAAATTTTGACAAACATAACTCTGTGGACTTTCTCCACTTTAAGACGACTAGGATTTTCCCTCATTTCCAGTCTAGACAAATGGCTTTAGAGGTCCCCCAATTGCTCCTTTGGAAAGAACTTGAGATGCCATCCAATTCAGCTTGCTGCCGTAGGCAGGATCATAATTAAACCCTCTCAGAGAAATGGCCATCTATTTTCTTTTTAAGGCTCTTCAGTGAAGAATAGTCAGTGGGGAATTTCTTGACCCGGGGAAGTCTCCACACTTAGGGATACAGAAAGTTCCAGGGAGCCGGAGTGAGAGACAGGCAAGAGAAAGAGAGCGATAGGGAATTGCTGAGACATGTGAAGGGCCTCAGGAACACTTTTGGACTGTACCCTTCTCTCGAGTGAAAGGGGCACCCGGCCCTGAGCGCCGCAGATCCGCAAGGGAGCTGCCCACAGCGGGCCGCAGACATGTTCCTCATGCCAATACGAAGTCCATTTTGAGGCTTGGTACACGCAGCTGCAGAGTGGTTTCTGGTGTAACTCGCCTAAGGGGAACGGCTCTGAATTTTCAGAGATCGCAAAGGAAGCCAGAGGAAAGGATGGTGCCCCCATGAGCCCCTCGCTTTGCCTGCCACAGAGTTGTCCCACTTTCTGCTCAAAGAATTGGAGGAAGTGAGGAGCGGGGTGGCTGGTGGAGGCCCAGCAAGATGGCGCGAGGGAGGGAACTGGGGTTACGGTCCAAGAAAGAATAATGTGTTTTCATTTACTTCAGATTTTATCTGCAATGTCAGAAAATTGCAGAACACAGAAGAAACTTATTTGTAAAATAAATAAAATATTTGTCAAAACTCTGAAGAGGAATAGTGTCCTAAGCAGCGAAGTGGCATAGCAAGTCGTAAAAGAAAGATATGACTAAATAAATATTTAGCACATTAATGAAAATCTGTAGGCTAGGACAAATTTGGTAGAAAAGTGCTCGATATATTTATTAGCTAAAGAGGTCATGTGAGTACATAACAACATTAAAACCTTGATAGCCAAATGCAAAAGAACACAAGCAGATCGTTTGCGATCAGGGAAATAGAATTAATGATCAAAATATGATCCCCACCAGTGATTCTCATTTGTAATTGAAATTATGTAACTGAAAACAACAAAGTGGCCACACTTTTGACTTTTTTAATTGAATTAAAAATATATATATTACCCAATTCTTATAAGAGTATAGTGAAATTTGTTCATTCGCTGTTACTGTATTGTATTTCTTTCTCTCTTTTTTTAAAGATTTTATTTATTTACTTGAAGAGAGAAAGAGAGAGCGTGTGCACAAGCAGGGGGAGAGGCAGGCAGAGGGAGAGGGAGAAGCAGGGTCCCTACTAAGTAGGGAGCCCAATGTGGGACTCGATCCCAGGACCCCGGGATCACGACCTGAGCCAAAGGTAGATGCTTAACAGGCTGACCCATCCAAGCACCCTCTGTATTGTATTTCTCAAAAGGAATTTAGAAATGCATATGAAGGGTAAAAAAAAAAAAAAAGAGAGAAAAGATTCATTTCCTTTGCTCCAATAATCCTATTTGTACAATTTTGTTTAAGGAAATATTCCTAAATATGGAAAAATATACAGGAAGATAATCACTAAAGAATTTCTATGAAAAAGTCAGAAAAAAGTCCAACAGCTGGATTCTGGCATGCTCACTAGTGGCACACTGTATGTCGCAAGCAATGATTATAAAAATTATAATGCGGCATGGAGAAAATATTATTGAGTAAAACAAGCTGTGAAAAATTGTATGGGCAATAAAAAAAAATACGACCAACTATGAAACTAAAATGTGTATTTGAAAAAAAGCCTGGAAGGAAATATACTAAAAAGATAATCATGTCTGGGTTGTGGCCATAGGATGATGTGAGATTTCTTTAGTTTAAAAAAAATATGGGGGTAAGGTTTGCAAGACATCTAATTTTTAAAAACAGGCTTATGTAGTAGATTCCTGGAAATTCCCGGAAAGGGAGGTGTTGGTGATTGGGGTAATCAGAGCATGTTGGAGCTGAGAGGAACCACTTGGACATCTCAATTGACCTTAAACCCATATCTTAGGTCCAGTCTATCTTCAGTCTATCCAATCTGAGCCAAAAGATACCTGCATTAGTTTCCCATGGTTGCTGCAATAATTACTACGAACTTAGTGGTTTGAAGCAACAGAAATGTATTCTCTTTCAGTTCTGGAAGCCGTCAAGGTGGACTGAGTTTTACAGGGCTGAAGCCACGCTGTCAGTAACACTGAGATCCCTCTTGGTGGCCCCAGGAGAGAATGTTTCCTTCCCTTCCGCATCATCTAGAGCTTCATTCTCTGCTCTCTTTGGCTCCTGGTCCCTTCCTTCTTCTCCAAAGCCAGCACACAGCATCCTCTCTTCTGACTCTGCTTCGGTCACCTGGCCTTCTCTTCTGTCTGCCCAAATCACCCTCTGCCTCCCTCTCACAAGAGCACATGTGATTGCATTTAAAGCCCACCTGGATAATCCAGGATAGTCTCCCCAACCTCAAGACCCTTAATGTAATCACAACTGCAAAGACCCTTTTTCCATGTAAGGTAAAGGTTGTCTGGGGGGCATTACTCAGCCCACTGTTTCTAGCCATTGCAGATGTTGAAGAATTAAAACTATTGTCCATGATGGATGTGTTGACTTTTCTTGACGATGTTGATGGTTTCTTTGGTGTATAAGTGTGTCAAAACTCATCAAATTGTATAGTTTAAACAGGTGTAATTCACAAAATGTCAATTATAATACCTCAATAAAGCTCTTAAAAATAAAGTATCACTACAGCCTACAGGACGAGCATTCTCTGAACAAGCACGAAAATGTCCTTTGGAATTAGTTTTGGATTATTTTAGAAAGTTGGGAAATTGGTAAGTTAAGCTTCATATAGACTTCCATAGGAACTGCAGGTAAAACACCAGCACCCAGGAACCCAAGGGAGTCTTAATTCATCTGTAACTCTTCTCTTTGGGGAGTACAATCCCCTCCCTGCCCCCTGGTGACAGAAACATAACTGTAGTGACTTTGGTGTCCCCTCAGACACACAAACATATACACATAACACTTTTCGTGAGGTTGGTCTGCGTATATAGTGTCAGGGCACTGGGGCAGGATGGGGGAAGGGATAGGGGACCTCTTTGGGTGATGGCATCAATCCTGGCTGGTACTCCAGGGATATCCATCTTCTTTGGTCAAGCCAGACTGCCATGGGTTGCCATGGAGTCCTGCTTCAAGCTTCACAGGGTCACATTGGGTCTGGCCATCTACTTGTGCTGTCCATGGTATCCTACGCTGGTGGGCAAACTGGGTGCTCTTGCACTCCTTCGGGCTCTAGGGAGGATCTAGAAGTGATCTAGAGCTCCCTCCAAATGGAGGGTCTTGGCACCTCCTGGGACCCCAGGAACCTGGTGATATTTCACAATATTAACTTGTGATAAACAGTTGAGTGTACGTGCTTTTCCATCCCTCTTTTACACTATGGAGCAGATAAATTTTACTTCAATAGCTTATAGAGCAAATGTCCACATTGTGAGCTATCCATCGATCTCTGTCATAAAGTCACAGTAAGATAGGTTTCCATGGAAAGAAAGCTCTCCAGAAATATTGAGTGGAAGATATTTGATGGGAAACAGTGCAATAGATGTAAACACAGAATAACAGACTACTCTAAAAATTATTTAAGTCGGAAATGTCAGTTAAAAAAATAATAATTCCGGGGCGCCTGGGTGGCACAGCAGTTGGGCGTCTGCCTTCGGCTCAGGGCGTGATCCCGGCGTTATGGGATCGAGCCCCACATCAGGCTCCTCTGCTATGAGCCTGCTTCTTCCTCTCCCACTCCCCCTGCTTGTGTTCCCTCTCTCGCTGGCTGTCTCTATATCTGTCGAGTAAATAAATAAATTTAAAAAAATCTTCAAATTAATAATAATAATAATAATAATAATAATAATAATAATTCCTTCTCTTGCCAATTCTGAAAATTTGAAGTTTGGTGCATCACATTTATTTCAAAAGGAATGTAGTTGCATTAAATAAAAAATTTAAATTTAAATATTATTAATATTTTGTAATTTGATGATAGAAAGTAGAGACACTTAGGAATCATTTTAGGGCATAAAGGAAGGAACCCAGATGCCAGGAACCCAGCCCAACAATGTGTCTGCCTTCTGGATGCCCTGACTCCCTTTATCATGGATCTGCTCTTTAATTCTCTCTTTGGTTTTACCTCTAAGCTTTTTCCTTGAGCTTGTGTCAAGTCAGACTTCATTCAAAGTGGAAGACAAATCCCCTGAGCTTATGGCAGGGAACAGGAAGAGTTGGGTGTCTCCTCTGTATTGCCAAAATTTGGAAGTCAAAAATAATGCATGTTTCAAGAGGTGCTTAGGGAAGAATTCTAATATCTCCAAGGTTTCATATTGATCAAGGATGTGCTGCCAGTTGTTTGCATTACAAACAGATAATTACCATGTTTCAGATTTCATCACATTGTAGGTCAAGAATGATTTCTAAAGACTTAAAAAGAATGCTTCAGATGGAAGAGGAAGGCCCACCAACTTACCCTCATCTTCAGTTTTAGAGTTAAGGTAATGAAAGTCTATACATTTGGGCTAAAAATAGGCATGCCTCTTTAGTTAATGTACAGAGCCTTAATATAGCTCTTGACATAACTCCTTCCTCCCTCTGCAATCTGTACTGAGGAGAGGTGGGGCAGCTGAAATCTCAGGGAATCAAATTGCTATTGCTACTGCAATCCCTAGCATTCCTGCAGAGCTCAGAATGTTCCAGTAGTTAGGTTCCATCAAGGCTAGGCAAGATTGTACCCCTAATAGAACTTTTAGCCAAACTCATCTGCACTTGGAATGAGTCTGGAACTATATATATTTTGACTAATAATACTAATTGATGAAAACTAGAGCTTTCCTTGCTCATTGTTCTCGATCATCTTCTTTGGGTGTTTCTCAAGAGGAGTGACACCCTACTTTGTCCTCAGCTTGAGATCATCATCTCCTCTTGTCTACTCTGTGTTTCAGAATATGAGTTAACTCTTCATACAGGTGTCTCCATGTAAATATCAATTTTTTCATACATATATCCAGTGTTTTATTTAACCCATCACGTGGATTCTTTTTTATCAGCAGTGGCAGCTGATAGGTAACGGAGCTTCCAGCCAGGTGGCTCTCTGTGCAGCTGCCGCTATGAGTGATGCAGGGACCTGGGCCGTGCAGAGACCTCTGCACTGTCGGCTCCTACTTTGGGTAGCAGCTGAAGCAAGCACAGTACTGAAATCTGGGCACAGGCCAATTAGCATTTCCAGAAACTGCTACGGCAGCTCGTTAGGGCGGCGAAGGCTCAGCCGCAATGTACCTGCTGTAAATCAACCCCAATTTGGGGAAAGAATTCTTTTAACCTTAAAAAGTCACTTTATATGCAGCGAGGTGTGGTAACAATCTGACAGGTAGCGACAAGGTATGATTATGGAGGAAGAGAGGCACGCTGGGCCTGTGTGGTGTGTCCTGTGATTCTCATGGAGAAGTTTGGCTGGCCCGTTCTTGTTCTGGGGTGGGAACACTGTGAGACTCAGTGTCTGTGATGACGGGAGAGAGTGTGCCCTCCACCACTGTCACCAACATCCCCATCTTCTGAATTGGATGGTTACAAAATGCTCATTTCCTTTCAGTTTCAGGAACAGAGTGATGTCAGCTATATAGACCTACTCATTGTGTGATTTGGGCTCACTCAGGTCGTGGGAGAGGCATGAGGTTTCTGCAGAGCACCCCCTGGTCAGCTGGCTTGGAGAGGACCTGCAGTGATCCACACCTGGTGGTGTAATGCCCTTGTGCAACACCCTCCCCCTTGAGTGTGGGCTGGACCCACTCACTTGCTTCTAATAAACAGAGTATGGAAAAAGCTACAGGATGTCACTTTTGAGATTAGGTCACAAAAAGGCTGTGGCTTCTGTCTTGAGCCCCGTCTCTTGGTCTTTCTCCTGCTCACACCGACAGGAGGCAGATGCCATGTTGTAAACTGACTTATGGAGAGGCCCATGTGGAAAAAAACTGAGGGAGGCTCCAGCCAACAGCCAATGAGGGAACTTAGACCCTCTGTCTGACATCCTATGTGGAACTGAATCCTGCCAACAACCATGCTGGTCAGTGCAGAAGCAAACCCTCCATCCCCTAGTAGAGCCTTCAGATGAGACCACAGCCCTGAACAATAGCATGACTGTAACCTCATGAAAGACCTTGACAGAAGCATCCAGCTAAACTGCACCAGGAAGTCAGATCCATAGAAAACGTGAGATCACACATGTATGTTGTTTTACGTGCTAAATTATGGGTAATTTGTCATGCAGTAAAAGAACAAATACATAGCCTAAGGCACAACACCATAATCTGAAATAAAGAGTATTTCAATTGTGTGATACAAGGTTTTCTCCAGACTCTTTCATTGTACAGACATCTTCATATGGCACCATAAAAGACTAAAATATTGTCCCAGCCAATAAGTCTAAATATTTACTCCACTAAAAGCTTTTTATCAGAGTTGACAAAATACCAAAATGACCTGTTTCCATTTTTGTTGTTATATGTAAATTATTCCATCCATCTTTCTGCAAAAGTATAGATGAGCAGTGAAAGAGACCAAAGCAACCAGCTTGAGGGAAGACAAATGAGGACTTAAAAACCAAATAATCAGAAAAGTTGGCACATCTGATTCAGACAATGACTAGAGAAGGCAATTGGATTACACCAGAGAAGGAAACGCTGGGACAGTGAGACAAGAATATGTGTGTGGGGGTGTCTATGTCTAATTTGGATAGCATTTCAGTGTTCTGTTTCAATAATTTTGAAAAATAGAAAAGTTGGTTTGAAATTCAAGTTAGAGGAATAAAGTCTTCAGAAACCGAAAAACCAATTAGTCTAGTGATTTTCAAAATTCTTTACCCTTCAAATCTTCTCACAAAAATAAAATCTTAGGTAAAGCTCTAGTGTGTAAAAGAGAAAATATGATTTTGAACATTTTTTCATGTGTCCAAAATCATTAGCCATCAGGGAAATTCAAATCAAAACCACACTAAGATACCACCTTACGCCAGTTAGAATGGCAAAAATTGACAAGGCAAGAAACAACAATTGCTGGAGAGGATGTGGAGAAAGGGGATCCCTCCTACATTGTGGGTGGGAATGCAAGTTGGTACAGCCACTCTGGAAAACAGTGTGGAGGTCCCTTAAAAAGTTAAAAATTGAGCTACCCTATGACCCAGCCATTGCACTACTGGGTATTTACCCCAAAGATACAGATGTAGTGAAGAGAAGGGCCATATGCACCCCAATGTTCATAGCAGCATTGTCCACAATAGCTAAATCATGGAAGGAACCGAGATGCTCTTCAACAGATGACTGGATTAAGAAGTTGTGGTCCATATATACAATGGAATATTACTCAGCTATCAGAAAGAACGAGTTCTCAACATTCGCTGCAACATGGACGGCACTGGAGGAGATAATGCTAAGTGAAATAAGTCAAGCAGAGAAAGACAATTATCATATGATTTCTCTCATCTATGGAACATAAGAACTAGGAAGATCAGTAGGGGAAGAAAGGGATAAAGAAAGGGGGGTAATCAGAAGGGGGAATGAAACATGAGAGACTATGGACTCTGAGAAACAAACTGAGGGCTTCAGAGAGGAGGGGGGTGGGGGAATGGGATAGACTGGTGATGGGTAGTAAGGAGGGCACATATTGCATGGTGCACTGGGTGTTATACGCAACTAATGAATCATCGAACTTTACATCAAAAACCAGGGATGTACTGTATGGTGACTAACATAATATAATAAAAAAACATTTAAAAAAAGAGAAAATATGGCATTTTGTTAACATAAATTTATTTTACACATGAATATCCATAACATGTACTTATAAAGTAAACCATTGAGGACAACATGAATACAAAATTTAGGAATTGGGACTTATGGGTGTCGGGCATAGTCTTCTGCCCCTCTCCCCTGCTTCGAGGTGTGTAGAACTAAAGCAGTTAAAATTGACAAACACAACTAGTTCCAAATGGTACAAGTTTTAAAAATGGCTTTCTTGCCACCTAGGATACACATCAATTAAGCTAATTCAGAAATGTGATGAATAGTAAGGGAACAGAGAAATAGTAAGACAATTTTAACTATCACCGAGCAGGAAATACTTTTCAAACATAACCACAAACAATATAAAACCGTATTAATATTTTAAAAATCAGACATAGTAGCACAGCTCTTTGTCAGATAGAAATTTGAGGTTTCTAAATAGTCTAATTTACTTTGTTTTGCATATTGAGTACAAACATTAGCTTTCAGTTTCACTGCTGACATTTTAACTGTAATTTCAGGCATGGTAACATAGGGGCCTTGCGTTGCCAAATTTAGTTCTTTAAAAATATCCGCAAGACATACAAACAGCACAGTCATGCTATATTTTGAGAGTTTCAGCTAAAGATGCTTCTATTACACAATAGTAATTCTCTGTCTCATTTGAAGTATTTACATGCACTGATGCCTCTCCTCAGTATAACCAGTGAACTTCAATATGAAAAGGAAATTCTGGAATTTACCGCATTTATCACTGTAAATAACTGAAAAGTTTGTAATAGAAGATGATCCTTTAATAAAGTTGTGGATTTGTAGGATGTTATCCAACACTTAAAAAACAAAGTCGCCTTTTTGTTAACAGCCAGGGCTTGTTATGCAAATACACTGCTTGCATACATATTGGCAATAATTTTTATGCAAATAGTTTTTCTATCACTCATTATACAGACATTGCTACATTTTTTATGAGGTTATTTGTGGTGTGTTATTTGAGTTCTAAACAGTTACAATTTTCTTCTCCAAATATGTCTGTGGTGAGTGTTTTATAAAGTGATAAATATCCCTTTTATTTGCCTGTAAAAACGTATTAAAAAACAATCAAAATAGAGAAATCACCAACATCCATACACTTGCCTATTTGAAATGTATACTTTTTACTAATCTCAGATTTTAAGCCAATTATTTCAGAATCTTGGGTCTGTACTCTTGGATTCTATTTTACACTCTGTTGTTGGACAATGGTAATCATTGTATTGTACAAACCTTCTATCAGCCTACATTTCATTGGTAACACCAACGATACAAGGTTCGGTAACATTTTCCACACGTTAACTATGGTGAGGGGTCTGAGATTTTCCTTTAACTTGTAAGCTAAAAAGCTATCATGCCATAGCTTCATGAATGCTGGCAGAAGACATGAAATTCCTGGATCAGAGACAAAGGGCTTTCATATTTCCAGACAGCAAGTGACATGAGCTTCATGTCTGCTTTGGTTCCCCTTGTCTCTCAAGTCATTCTGGGTTAACTCCAAGTGGTCCAGAAGATGCTACGTATGCAGTGGGTGTTCATCAGTGCCCAGAAACCCAAAGGTCAGGGAACTTGAAGTCTTATAATGGGCTACAAGCCAATGAATCTGCTCAACCATGGCGCCGGAGGGAAGCATTATCTTTATTAGACTGGATGGTAAACGAATCTGCTGCTGGTTGTTTGGACATACTGCCTTTATTTCCAAAGGCTCTTTGCTATACGATGAAGAAAAGACAGTCTGAAATATAGGTTGTCAGGACCTCTGTTTGTGAGATGAGCAGAAACATGAGAGACCCGTGTCTCCCAATACCCAACAGTGTGTTCTTCCCCTTCCCTGACATTTTATAATTTAACTTAGATGATTCTATGAGTGCCTTTTCATCTCCATATTTTGCTTTTGTCCAGAGAATCTTTGGAGTTATTTCAGAGGAACCTTGCACTTTGAAAATCACTGCTCCAGTCCAAACCCTTATTCTACAATCAGGGAACTGAGGCACAAAGACATTAAGTGGCTTGTCCAGGTCATAGATATTTAAATGTCAACTCCAGGTAATGAAATTACAAATCCAAGCAGGACTAGATGACAGCCAAATCGTCCTCTCCTTTAATCTAGAAATAGGTTGTTTAAAACGTATAAGGACAGAGAATGTCCCAGGGCATCCTAATTTGGGTTCCTGATAAGACAGGGACAAAGATTGCAGTGCAAGAAGATTATTGGGAAGAGATCTCAGGAAACGACATTAGGGAGAAGGTTTGTGGGACAAGACAATGAAGAAAGACAACATGAGATTTGTTAGGAACCAGGTGACTACTGTGGACGTCTGGGGCTTAATCACCCAGGGAACTCTGGGAGCCAGTGCAGGACATGCACTGCAGTTATCCCTCCAGAGTGGTGAGGCAGCTGGGTATTTGCCAATGAATTCCCATCAGTCATCAGCTTACAGGACTCTGGATGGCGTTAACGTCCTCACACTTCTTCCCTGCCCTGCACTGGGGTGGAACAGACACTATTGGCCAGAGAGAGCCTGAAGGCAAAGTACTGCAGGTGCTGGCAGTTGGAAGCCAGGCCTGTGGGCAGGGACACGCTGTATTCCAAGCGGATGTGGCTGGATACCAGCTGCATCTGCTACACTGTGTGCCGCCAACCTTTAAGAATCAGTGTAGATTTGAATGATTCTTCTCCTTGTCTAAATTCTCCATCTCTGCATTGGGGTAAAGTTCTTCAGACCTGATAGAAATACTTGTGGATGGGGTTAAGAAGGCTTTTCCATGAACTGGTGATTAAAAGAAGGGTTTAAAGAATACAGAAAGTGTTGATCAGGGTGAGGAGGAAAGCTTACCTGAATAGAATCAAAAGTATTGGCAGAAGAAAGGAGCAAGACAAACAAAGGAAGTAGAGGAGAAGGATAGCTAGAACACAAGACCCACAGGCATGGGCCGTTCCGGTTAAGGGAGCTCGTCAAGAGACAAAGGGCTGTAAACAGGCAGCAGATTACAGACGCTCTTCTTAGACCCCATCCATGGAGGGGCAGCTGAGTTAGAAACATCTTTGTTACAGATTAGAACAATGACTCCAAAATTTTGAGTAGGAGGGTCCCTTTTTACATAATTTTTCCGAATATCTTCATGTGTTAGTGGTAGCAGTTTATTTTATTTTATTTTTTTAAATGTTTTTTATTATATTATGTTAGTCACCATACAGTACATCCCTGGTTTTTGATGTAAAGTTCGATGATTCATTAGTTGCGTATAACACCCAGTGCACCATGCAATACGTGCCCTCCTTACTACCCACCACCAGTCTATCCCATTCCCCCACCCCCCTCCTCTCTGAAGCCCTCAGTTTGTTTCTCGGAGTCCATAGTCTCTCATGCTTCATTCCCCCTTCTGATTACCCCCCCTTTCTCTATCCCTTTCTTCCCCTACCGATCTTCCTAGTTCTTATGTTCCATAGATGAGAGAAATCATATGATAATTGTCTTTCTCTGCTAGACTTATTTCACTTAGCATGATCTCCTCCAGTGCCATCCATGTTGCAGCAAATGTTGAGAACTCGTTCTTTCTGATAGCTGAGTAATATTCCATTGTATATATGGACCACAACTTCTTAATCCAGTCATCTGTTGAAGGGCATCTTGGCTCCTTCCACGATTTAGCTATTGTGGACAATGCTGCTATGAACATAGGGTTGCATATGGCCCTACTCTTCAGCTACCAAACTCATTCTATGAGGCCAATATTACCTTGATCCCCAAACCAGGCAAAGACCCCATCAAAAAGGAGAATTACAGACCGATTTCCCTAATGAATATGGATGCCAAAATCCTCAACAAGATCCTGGCTAATAGAATCCAACAGTACATTAAAAGGATTATCCATCATGACCAAGTGGGATTCATCCCTGGGATGCAAGGGTGGTTCAACATTCGCAAATCGATCAGTGTGATAGATTTTATCCAGAAGGAAAAAGCCAAAAATCATATGATTCTCTCAATAGATGCAGAAAAAGCATTTGACAAAATACAGCATCCTTTCCTGATTAAAACCCTTCAGAGTGTAGGGATAGAGGGTACATTCCTCAATCTCATAAAAACCATCTATGAAAAGCCTACAGCAAATATCATTCTCAATGGGGAAAAGCTGGAAGCCTTTCCCTTAAGATCAGGAACACGACAAGGATGCCCACTCTCGCCACTATTATTCAACATAGTACTAGAAGTCCTTGCAGCAGCAATCAGACAACAAAAAGGGATAAAAGGTATTCAAATCAGCAAAGAAGAAGTCAAACTGTCTCTCTTTGCAGATGACATGATACTCTATATGGAAAACCCAAAAGAATCCACTCCCAAACTATTAGAAGTGGTAGCAGTTTAAATATCCTTTGAATGGACAACCACGTGACTTGAAAGTTACTATGAATTTGGGAGAACTGCACAATGAACTTGTTTTATTCATCACCATGGCACCTGCATGTATTTGAAAAATAGTAGTTTATGCATGTTCGAGATGTGTAAGACATGAGGCTTGCTCCCACCCCGGGTTGGGAAAATATACTGGCTCAGGGGAATACCACAGTGACCCTCCAGGAGAAGATGAGCCATGGTCTGGAAAGGGGTCATAATGCAAGGACCCTGAAAAGTCTACCATGAAACTGTTTTAGGTATGTGCCCCAAAAATACATCACATGAGGCCTTCCTGAGATGAGACCCACCCAGCAAATCTGTCTCTTGAATTTCCTCCCATCAGTCAAGGTTAATGTGCACCCAACCTGCCGTCATTCAGAACAGTAGTAAATAGTATAGTAAAAGGAACTGAGGCAGAAAAAGCAAAATCCCATGAACCTGCAGGTGCATTCTTTGAAGGAGAATCCTCACACACACTCGACTTTTATTCCTGGGTTATGCAAGCCAAGCCTACATGGAATCTGGCTTGGGATGCTCAGTGGCATTCTCTGACTGCAGGAATGCCTGCTCCGTCAAGCCAGATGTGTGTGTGTGTGTGTGTGTGTGTGTGTGTGTGTGTGTGTGTGTGTTTGTGTGTGTTATTATTTATAACAACTTTTTTCAGGGTCTAAGGCAAATCGGCATATGGCTCTCTTCTTTGGGCTCATACCCTGAGATAAGGATTTGAGTGCAAGCAATTTATTTGGTAGATGTTTCTGACTAAATATCCTCCCTAAATTCATACAATAAAGTCCTAACCTACAATGTGACCGTATTTGGAGAGAGGACCTTTAAAGGAGTAATTAAGTTTAAATGAGGTCATAAGGGTGGGGCCCTAATCCAATACAACTGACGTCCTTGTAAGAAGAGGAAGAAATAGCAGGGATGCATGCACAGAGAAAAGGCCATGTGAGGACATGCATGGAAGGTGGCCAAGAGAAACCATCCCTGTGGGCATCATGATATAAGACTTCTAGTCCCCAAAGTGGTGAGAAAATAAGTTTCTGTTGTTCGAGTCACCTAGTGTTACAGCAGTTCTAGCAGACTAAATGCGTAGGTATTTCTGGAAGCACAGGGAGGGGATAGGGAAGTGAGATGGGAAGGAAAGAAAGTAACCAGTGGGTCACAGTTATGAGCAACAGGAGCTCAGTCCTGCTGGGGACCTCCATGTAGAACCACCAAGAGTTAAGGAAGCTGGGATATCTATTTACAAGTGCACTTCCCCATTGCTTGGATTGCTTGGGGAGGGGACTAACTCCCTAGAACCTTGCCTTGCCCTCGCTTGACATTGGAAGACATCGGTATGTAGGGAAGAAGGGGATCTGTCCAATGAAGCTGCAACTGGGCTTTGGAGAGGACATGTGGCATCTACTACAATTATTTGGGTTAAACAGTAGTATCTACTTTTAGGTTGCTTTGGTGTTTATAAAATTAGTATGGGTTTTAGTCCAATTTCTTCAATAACATCACATTTTTTCCCTCCCACTTATACTAACTGGTTAGGAAACGTGGTTTATTGGACTGCAACCTGCTTTCTATTCGATCTTGAGAATCAAGCTATGAATAATAGAAATTTAGAGGTTTCAGGGTTTAAGGCAAAATCATACTGTAAATATGTCTGTATTGGTGAAATCAGGGTTAGATGGTATGCAAGGGTAGCTTGGCAAAAACTTAAAAAGGTCAGCTTTGGCCTTAAGCGAGGCTTGATATATAGAGAGACAGGATTTGAGGTGGATTTGAAGATGGGGAAGGGACCACAAGCTAAGGAATGTGGGCAGCCTCTAGAAGTAGGAAAATTAAGGAAACAAATTGTCTCCTGAAGCCTACAAAAGGTAACACAGCTGCCAATGCCTTGAACTTAGCCTAATGAGACCTGCATTGGATTTCTGACTCATGAAACTCTAGGGTTATAAATCTGCATTGTTTAAGCCCTGACATTGTGGTAATTGGCTATGGCAGCAATAGGATACTAATTCCCCGGCCAGTTTGGCTTGGAGGGCCACCTTGGTGAATTTGTACTTCCCTCCAACCTGAACCCATACGGGTGAAGGAATCACAAACCCCCCCACAACCACATGGCCCTGGTCCAGTGCAGACATTGAACGTGTTTAATAAAATCAGAGTGAGGTGGGGGAGAATCAGAAACTCTGTTAAGAATTCAATGTGAACTCAAATAAATAATATCAGAGATGAAAAAGTAGAAGTGACAACTGAAACCACAGAAATACAAAGGATCATAAGAGACTACTATGAATAATTAAATGCCAACCAATTGGACAATTGAGAAAAATGAATAAATTCCTAGAAACATACAATCTTCCAAGTCTATGTCATGCTGAAGTAGACTATCTGAACAGACTAATTACTAGCAAGGATTAAATTGGTATTCAAAAACTTCCCAACAAACACAGGTCCAGAACCAGATGGATTCACTGGTGAATTCTACCAAACATTCAAAGAAATATTTTTTTACTAATTCTTCTCAAGCTCCTCCAAAAAATAGAAGAGGAGGGAACTCTTCCAAACACATTTTATGAGGCCTACATTACCTAGATCCTGAGATCAAAACAAAATGACAACGTCACAGGAAGAGAAAATTATAGGCTGATATCCTTGATAAATATAGACTTTAAAAAGTCCTCAACAAAATATTAGCAAACCTAATTCAACAGTATATTAAAAGGATCGTATACCATGATCAAATGGGACTTATTCTAGGAATGAAAGGATGATTTAACATATGTAACTTAATCAATGTGATACGTTACATTAACACAATGAAGGGTAAAAATCATATGATCATCACAATAGATGCAGAAAAACATTTGACAAAATTCAACATCCATTTACGATCAAAGCCCTCAACAAAGTATGTCTAGAAGGAACATATCTCAATAAAATAAAGGCCATACATGACCAGCCCACAGTTAACATCAAACTAATGGTGAAAAGCGAAAAGATTTTCCTCTAAGATCAAGAACAACACACGGATGTCCACGCTTACTACTTTTATTCAGCATGGAAGTCCTAGCCAGAGCAATTAGGCAAGAAAAAGACATAAAAGTCACCCAGTTTCGAAAGGAAACTATTTGCAGATGACATGATATTTTACATAGAAAACCTTTAAAACGCCACCAAAAAATTTTAGAACTAGTGAATCAATTCAGTAGAGTTGCAGGATACAAAATCGATATGCAGAAGTCTGCTGCATTTCCATACACTAATAACAAACTACCAGAAAGAGAAATTAAGAAAACAATCCTACTACGATTGTATCGAAATGAATAAAATACCACGGAATAAGTTTAACCAAGGAGGTAAAACTTCTGTATACTGAACACTATAAGACATTGATGAGAGAAATTGAGGAAGACAACAAATAAATGGAAAAACATCACCTACTTATGGATTGGAAGAACTAATATCGTTCAGACGTCCATACTACTGAAAGAAATCTAAAGATTCAATGCAATTCTTAGCGACATTCCAGTGACATTGTTTATGCAAAAAATACACCCCTAAAATTTGTATGGAACCACAAAAGACCCTGAATAGAAATAAGAACAAAGCTGGAGTCATCTTGCTTCTTGATCAGGAACTATATTACAAAGCTATTTTAATCACAACAATACTGGCACAAAAACAGACGTATAGATCGATAGAACAGAATAGAGAGCCTAGAAGTAAACTCACTCACATATAGTGAATTAATTTATGACAAAGAAGCCAAGAATATTACAATGGGGGAAAGGACAGTATCTTCAAGAAATGGTGTTGGGAAAACTGGACAGCCACATGCAAATAAGTGAAACTGGGCCACTATCTTACATTATACACAAAAATTAACTCAAATTAGACTAAGGAATGTAAGACCTGAAACCATAAAATTCCTATAAGAAAACATAGGCAGTAAGCTTCTTGACATCTGTCTTGGCAGTAAGTTTTTGGATTTGACACCAAAAGCAAAGGCAACAACAGAAAAAATAAACAAATGGGTCCATATCAAACTCAGAAGCTTCTGCACAGCCAAAGAAACCAATGACAAAATGGAAAGCAACCTACCAAATGGGAGAAAATATTTGCAAATTAGATATCCGATGAGGAGTTAATATCCAAAATATATAAAGAACTCATACAACTCAATAGCAAAAAACAATCTGATTAAAAAATGGGCAGAAGATCTGAAAAGACATTTTCCCAAAGAAGACACACAGATGGCCAACAGGTGCTTGAAAAGATGTTCAACGTCACTCATCATTGGGGACATGCAAATCAAAACCACAATGAGATGTCACCTCAACCTGTTAGAAAGGCCGTTATCAAAAAGACAAGAAATAACAATTGTTGGCGAGGATGTGGAGAAAGGGAACTCTTGTGTGTGCAGTATTGATAGAAATGCAAATTGGCGCAGCCACTGTGGAAAATAGTATGGAGAGTCCTCAAAAAAATTAAAAATTGAAATAACATATGATTCAGCAATTCCAATTCTGGGTATTTATCCAACAAAACTGAAAAACAGTAACCAAAAAATGCATATTCTCATGTTCCTTGTGGTATTATTTACAAAAGCCAAGATCTGGAAACAACATAAGTGTTCATCAGTGGATGAATGGATAAAGAAATGGTGATGTGTGTGTGTGTGTGTGTGTGTGTGTGTGTGTGTGTGTGTTTGTGTCATGGAATATTACTCAGCCATATAAAAAATGAAATCTTGCCATTTGCAACAACATGGATGGACCTTGAGGACATTACGCTAAGTGAAATAAGTCAGACAGAGAAAGAGAAATATTGTATGATAGCACTTCTTTGTGGACTCTTAAAAACAAAACAAACAAAACAAGCTCAAAGACACAGAGAACAGACTGGTAGTTGCCAGAGGTGGGGGGGGGAGGGCGTGAAATGGTTGAAGGGAATCAAAAAGTACAAAGTTGAGTTATAAAAAAAATAAGTCATGGGGGAAAAAAGCCATTCATCATGAAAGTGATTAAATGAGAAAATAAGTGTAATATATTAATCTTGGTTGTATTCCACAGGCATCCTAGGAGCCAATATTGGTACAAGAGGTCACACAAAAAATTACACCACCACCTGTTACCTTTGTGACCTTAGACAAGCTTTTGGAGCTTTTTAAGCCTCATCTATAAGATGGAGATTATCATGCCTCCCTCACTGTGTTGTGAGATTCAGACAATGTGCATGGCAAGTGGTAAGAACACAATAAATGAATAATCATAGCATTTGTAATCACTTACAATATACATAGCTGAACATCTGCATTACAAAAACAATATTTCTAAATGGTTTTGTCTTACAGCATTCCTTTAAAAAACCATTATTAACTGCCAACTTTGTATGAGATACTCTGGGGAATTCAAAGAAGTCTCTCTTGCTCTTAATTCATTAGTCCTGTTTAAATATCATAAGGACGTCAATGATTACAAATCAAGGCATTTGTCGCTAAGTGCCCCAGCAGTGGGGTGGGGTGGGGCAGGGAGAGGGGAACGCTAAGCGGAGAGCTTACTGAAGACTGAATGGAGAATGCTTCGGGAAGGGAGGGCGTCCCTGACTACCAGGAACCAACCTACACGGTAGGCATCATTTCTCAAACAGCCATGTCCATAGAATTTTCCATCAAATGCATGGACCATAGAGCTGTTCTGAGCAGTGCAGCACACACAGCAAAGCGAAAGCGGTATCACATGGCAGCATTACCAAAACATACTTTCTCGTTACCTTATTTGTGTTTCGGTAAAGGATGTGATGAATGAAAGCACCGTTCTCTTCACCGATACTTGAGTTGAGAATTGCTTTGTATTTTAGAAGTCTTCCCTTTTAAAATATATAGGTAAGACACTGAATAACTAGACTATAGGTAACTGGAACCCTCATTAACTAGAAATCTCCCTCTGTTGGAAAAAAAAGTAACAAACACAGGAAAACACATGGATTTCATTAATTTTTTAAAAAGTCATTTTAGCACATGGCTCTGCCTAGCGCAGAAGGTGCCCAATGCCACATATATTCGGCCCGGGAAAGTGAGGATGCGTGTTCAGAACGACGACTCGGAGGCATCATATGAAACCCGACATCAAAGACAGCTCCTTTCTTGTACTATACTGCATTTTTTAAGGTAAGATATCAGCTTGCAATATATATATATATTTTTAATTTCAACTTATGTTCCAGCTAAAGGGGCTTTCTGGTTAATACTTACCCAAAGTGAAAATTTAATTTAGCAGAACACCTCCCTCCTGAGGCACCCTGATTAATTGAGGGTTTATTGTATCTAACAGAAATGTTTCATATGTGATGTTCCCCTAAAGGCAGATTTCAAAATGGAAATTTAAGTAAAATCCTCTTAGCTTTTCTAAAGTTATGGAGCTCTCTTAAAAGTTTTCCTATCTAAAATGAATTCTTCCCTGCTGCTAATAATCACAAACAATTTAAAGTTTGATCATTTTTATATTTTGGAGCAAGCCGACTTCAAGTTTGAAAGTTATGCTGTATGTATAGTTAAATTATGACAGTGAGCATTCCTGGACGAAATGCGTAGGACAGACTGGAGAGCATGTGAGCACACTTAATTCTCTTTTTACACTAAGTCATACCCAGCTTTATACTATCACCTCACCTGTTTTTCTTTTATTTAAACAATTAGGTAATGCATTGCCACTTCCTGAAATCCAGATCATAATTCAGAGCTAGAAGCAGGAGAATTGCATTGACAAGATACAGAAAAAGTCTTTTTTGTTTGTTTGTTTGTATGAACCTTACTCTTTGTATGTGTGATTTTTTTTTAAAGATTTTATTTATTTATTTGACAGAGAGGGACAGTGAGAGAGGGAACACAAGCAGGGGAAGTGGGAGTGGGAGAAGCAGGCTTCCTGACGAACAGGGAGCCCGATGCTGGGCTCGATCCCAGGACCTGACTGAGTCACCCAGGCGCCCCATGTATTTGTGATTTTTTTTAAAAAACTTAATCCTGCCAGTTGCTGAGAGATGAATTTCATGGGTTTCTAGCCTGTCCCCTCTTGAAGCTGAAGAACTAATGAGAAGGTACTTAGGAGCTTGGGTAAGAAATTACCAGCCATCTCCAGACTCGTGGTTCTGACCCATCCCCCTCCGCTAACTTAGGTAAAACGAATTCGTGAAATCTGCAAGTCCGCAGTATTTGTTTTGAAATTCTTACAGTGGGTTCATAAAGGCCTCTTTTTAGGTCTCCTCACTAAAGCTCACAGTCCTCTGTTGCCGTTGGCAAACTCACAGAGGTGTGGCATTTCCATCCATCTTTACAGATGTATTAAGAGTCTGCTCATACTGGGTACAGAAGACAAGGTGCTGGAGCTGCCGAGGAAAATCAGACTGGGTCCCTGCCCTCAGGGTGTTTCCATCCCTGCTAAGATGGATGCCACAATTAAGGAGCAGTATGGTTCATTACGCCAGTGGAATATTCTGGATCCAGAGCACTAATAGCTATGCTCCTAGCCAAACGTCACTCGAGGGTGGGAACTGTGACTTGCTCATTTCTGTACTTCCCACAGAACAATCTCTGTGCAGTAAGTGGACAATAATGTGCATGAAATTTAAGTGAAGGGACAAAAACAGAACTGTTTATTCCTCACAAACTGGTTTAGCCTGCTTTCCTATTGGTGATGTTGGTACCATCATCTTTGCATGCATCCCCATCCTTACCCTCAGGTTGTATTTGATGCCCCTTCTCCTTTGCCTCCCACATCCGATCACTTGTCAATTCCTTGTGAGCCTTTCCCCTTAATTTCTCCTACACCACCGCCCATCCATAGACTCCACCCAAGTTTGGGCTGTTACCTCTCTGAGTAATGCAAACGTATCACCACTCTTCCTCCATCCAGGCGTTCCTTGGTATGCACACCTAATGAGTTATCCTGCCGCCAAGCCCGGCCGATGCCTGCACTTAACTACCATATCTCTTTGGTCTTCTCTCCTCTGGATCCTTGCCTGGCATCCTCTGCTCCATTGAGGCAACTGGGGGCATTCCCTTTTCCTGTGGAATCCTCCCACATTCCCCCTGTGCTCGGAGTTCTAAGTTCCATCCACCAGGAATTTCCTCCCTGCCTCTAACTTTCAAAATCCTATAGTTTGTATCATTCAGGGGTTTGGGTAGCAGGAAGGGGACGTGCCTCTGGCTACCTTAAGCAGGGATTTATGGGAAAGATACCAAGTAGCTTGCAGTGGGGCTGGAGGAGCTGGGAGAAGGGGCGAGAACCGAGGAGGTTAACATCTCCGCAAGGAAGTTCTGGGACGCTTCCCGGAAAAGCAAACTGAATCTTCTCTTCCTGCTCTCTGCCACCCTCCCCAGTTTCAAAGTCCTGAGTGAAAAGGTTCTACTGGTCAATCCCAGACCATCCATTCTTACAGGGCTTTTAGGAGGGAAGAGATGGAGAAGCCCACTCTGCTTCCCCTGAGGTCAGCCAGGGACCACCCTAAAACCAGGAATGGGGCCGGCTGGAGGGCTGTCAAGGTCCCTCAAGGTCCACTCCCGATGCCACCACCTTCCATAAAATCTAAAGACTCCTCTGACTCCCAGAACATATTTCACTTGGTACTTTACATACTTGGTTTTATATTAGAGTTATTTGTGTCCTGGTCTTATCCTTCCTCTGAGGTTAAAATCTCAACTTATCCTTATTTCTCCTGAATGATCTCTCATAATGCCTTAGAAATAGAAATATACCAGATATGTTTAATTGAATTGAACGTTAAGATAGAAGGTCATAGAAAAGCTAGTATGAGTGTTTACCGTGTGCCAAATACACAGTGGACACATGTTTATGTTACTTCACTTATTCTCATAGCTTTTTGTAAGAGCAGTGTTACTACTGTTTGAGACCCAGAGAGGTTAAATGATCTCAAGTCACGGGCTCGTAGGCAGGCTGTGGGCCTCTGAAGTCTGACCCAACACCCTCAACCTTACCTTGGGTTTCCCATGAGTCCAGTGAGGGGCTCGGAATGGAAGTCTGAAGGAAGAGGAGGGGGATGAGGAATTGCTTCCTGTGTCTGCACTGTCGAGGTGGAAATTGGCATGGCTATGTGGGGCACAGTGTGGGAAGCAGAGTGACTACAGTAAATAGCTTATATTGGGACAGAGTCACCAATGAGATTGCTGTGGTAGGATCTAAGTTCTGAAAGATAAGTCTTAGAATTTAATGTTGAATTGATTTGAGGGGAATGGTTTATATTTTTTCTTTATTCTTTTTATTATAGAGAGAGAGGAAGGGAGAGGGAGAGAGCCTCTTAAGCAGGCTTAAGCCCCTTGAAGGGCTTGATCTCCCAACCCTGAGATCATCACCTGAGTAGAAAACAAGAGTTGGACGCATAACCAACTGAGCCACCCAGGTGCCCCAGGTTCATACTTTTTCACTTTCAATATTTCATTATTGAAGGCATTTCAATAGTAAAACAAATAGGGCATACTAATGGAGTGGAATGCGGAGACATACATTTTCAGACAAAAACATCAGCTTGAAAGAAATGTCTTCCCCATGTTGAAGGGTGGCCCCAAAGATATGTTCATGTGGAATCTGTGAATGAGATCTGATTTGGAAAAAGGGTCTTTGTAGCTGTTATAAGTAAGGATCTCAAGATGGGATCATCCTGGAATGGTGGGGGGGCTCTAAATCCAATGGCAAGAGAGAAGGGGCCAGAACACACAGGGAATCAGGCCATGGGAAGACAGAGGCAGAGACTGGAGTGATGTTTCCACAAGTCAGGGGATGTCTGGAGCCACCAGAAGCTGGAAGAGTCAGGGAAGGATTCTCCCCTAGAACCTTCTAAGAGAGCATGCTGACACCTTGATTTCAGTCTCTGGCCTCCAGAAGTCTGGGAGAATGTTTTAAGCCATACAGTTTGAAGTAATGTATTAAGATAGCCCTGGGGAAATGAATATAGGCCTCTTAGGGCTCAGTTCCTCAGCCTTCTCAGTAGCAAATGCTCAAGTCTTCCGCTGTTAGAGAACTTTAGAGGAGCTGTGATGGGCAATGGGGAGCCATGATTATTTCTTGAGCAGGGGCAAGGTGAGGAAGTGAGCGACAGGAGGCTAGTTGGAAGGCAATGGGTGTACAGGAAAAAACAGAAATTTTGGAGTCAAGTATGCTTGCTTCTGACCCCAGTTCCTTCACTTACTGTTTCCACTTTTTTCATAAAAAATATATGAGTTACAGATGATTCATATATATATATAAAGAACTAAAAGAAGTTTCATAAGTTTTATCAGTAATAATGTAAAAATTTGGAAGGTGCCACTGGAAAGAGAAAAGAAGATACAAAGAGCTGTTTCAAGATCACCAGGACTCAGCATCATGAGGATTTAGACTGAGAGGAATCCCAAGGTCATCTCGTGCCCTCTCCTCACTGCCCTTGGGGAGAGCTTGGAAGAGGGAAGGAAGAAATGGAATTGCAGTGAGGTTTCTCCCAGGAGCTGAGATGCCTGGTGGAATCTTGGCCAAGCCTGAGACCGTGGGAGGAGGAGCTACTTTGGGAAGGAGATAAAATTCTTTCTGAACCTGGTGATATTGAAGAGATGATGAACTGCCCAGAGAGACTGCAGACAAGCTGGGGAACTCTCTAAGGCTACAGAACTGGGAGTTAATCACTGAACATCCAGACTGGAAGCATTAAAAAAAAAAAAATCAACTCTCTTAAAAAAAAAAGGCACATATCAGAATAAAAATAAAGGGCCAAATTCTGCTTCGGGAATATTACCGTTAGACGCTGAAAAGACAACATGCCGTATAAGGGACAAATGTGGAAAGGTCAGAAAGGTAGCTGTGTTAGATCAATGAAAAGATGACTGAATTTCAGGTAATAGCAGAAATGCAACGTGATTCTGAAAAATGCATAGGATAAAGATTAAGAAAGGGACATTGGGTTTTAGGTAGAGAATGTCCTTGGGGGCTTTACCTTTGTAAAGGAAGAAAAAAGGAAGAAGAGTTCAAGAATGATGATTCAGTGATGGTTTATAAAGCAGACAAGTTAAAAACTGGGTCAATGTTATTATATGTGTTTTAGGTAAACTAATTTAACATTGAGCCAGGCCATTTATTATGATTCTGCTTTCTTTATTAGTAAGACAAAAGGAGGACTGAGGTACCTTTTCTCCCAAGGTCAAAGAGAAGGAGGCTATCCAGATTCCCTGATCTTGGACCCACCCCTGCTCAGTACACTGTACCTACTTCCAACTAGTGACCTACTGAGTGCTCCCTATAGCCAGGAAGGGTGCCAGGGACTGACACGGGAGCTAGGTAAATATAATCTCTCCATTTGTTAGATTTTAGATTGGTTAAGAAACTGTGCAAGGTTCCACAGTTGAAAAAGCAGACAAACACTGCACTGTGACTTCAAAGTTAGACCGGTTCCAGTTACCCTACTTGGGTACTTCCTTTTGGGAACAAGGCAGGGGATGAATGATTCAGATGATACTGCCTTGTCACCTTGGGTAAATTATTATTGCCTTAATAATAATGAGAAGCCAGGAGCCTAAGAAAGAATCTCATTAACATGGATCCAGGCTATTCCGTCAGGAAATCAGAATCATTTGAATAGTAGGATTTCCTTTTGGGAAGCCATATGGGAAGGAGACTGGAGAACAGACATCTGGATGAGAGCGTCCGGTATAGGAATACTTGTCTTTCCCCCTCCTCTTGGGTTTTAATCTTCCAAATCTGTTTATAGGTAAGCCCCTACGTGTGGTCAGGTGACTGGACCAGTCCCACTACTAGTGACAACTCCTTCGGGGTCTCACGCTCCGGCAGCTCCTTCCAGGATTCTGCCTGGTGGGCGTGCTTGAGGGGACAGGGGGCAGGGGAGGCGGCAGGGGCTGGGTTTCCTCTCTTCCTCTTAAGAAGTGCTTCCGACGGGAATGATGGAGTACAAAAGTGTCTGTTTGGGAAAGTAAATAGATACAAGGAAAATAAATAAAAATGCCCAGAAGCAATTACAGAAAGGAAGTGACATTTTTATGTAAGTCACTTTTCTGATGGACCACAGGCCTGCTTTGCCGAGAGTGCCGTGGGAATGCTTCCGGGAGGGGGCCGGTCGCCAAACAACTAGAGCGTCGCGATAAGAAAATCAAACAAAAAGAGGATGGAAAGGCCACCCAGCAGTCACTTGAGGCTGGAAGTTGCTGCCTTTATTTCCTCTCTCGTTGGCTCACCCCCACCGCGGCCCCACTCCCCGAGCGGGCAGTTTGGAGAGCGGGGACCTCTCCTCCCCCTCCGCGCCCGCCCCGCGCGCCCCCTGCGCCCGCCGCTCCGGAGCGCCTCGTCTCCGGGCCGTAGCCGGGCCCGGCAGCCCTGCGGGCCCCGGCGCTGCCTGCGCGCCCCCAGGTGGGTGTCGGGCCCCCAACCGGCACGCGGGCCCGGGCCGGCCCCTGGGCGGTGTCGCGGCGCGGCCGGGGAGGAGCGGCGGGAGGAGGAGGAGGAGGAAGCGCGCGGAGGAGGCGGGCGCAGCGCGCCGGGGGAGGGTCGCCGCCGCCGCCGCGGGGATCGTCAGGCCGGAGCCGCGCGGCCGAGCGGGCTGCAGGCGGCGGGGAGGACTCGGCGGCGGGAGGCTCGCGGCGGCCGGGCCGGCGGGGTCCGCCCGGGCCGGCAGCGTCCGCCGAGCGGCGGGAGGAGGGAGCGGCGCAGACAAAGAGCGGCGACTGGGCGGGCGCTGAGCGGCCGCCGCCCCGGGACCCGCGCCGCTGCCCTCCGGCCTCGGCGGGCGGCCCACGGCGAGGTAAGCGCTGCGGGCGGGCTCGGGGCGGGGGCCGCGAACTTGGGCCGCGCGGCGGAGTTGGCGCGCGCCCGGGGAGGGGCCGGGGGGCCGGTGCCCTCGGCGCCCCGCCAGTGCCCTCGGCCCCGCCGCGGCCTGGCCCCCCGCGGCCGCGACTGCCCGGCACCTCTCGGCTCCGCACCTTCCCGCCCGCCTTCCTGCCCCCCCCACCCCTGCTCCGGCCGCCGCTGGGGGCGGGGGCGGGGGCGCCGGCGAGGGCGGCGGGCGGGCGCAGGGGGGCCTGGGCGGCGCGTTCCCGGGACCAGAGACCCCCGGGCGCGTGGGGGGGGGGGACACGCCCGGCCTGCGGACTGGCAGCGGCGGGCACGGAGCCGGGGCGGGACCGTGCGGTGGCCGGGGTCGCCGTGGCGAGAGTCTCCGGGAAGAATAGCCCCGGTTCGCCCGGCCCCAGCTCGGGGACGCGGGAGGCCGAGCTCGGCCCGGAGAACTTACTGTGTTTATGGCAACTATTTATGATCCCGCACAAAGCTGCTGTCACATCGCATAAAGGAGGTCCTCGCCTGGGCGAGGGGCGCTTTGTGATGGGTTCCAGGCTCTGCGTCCTGTCCCAGATTTACATGACTCTCTTACAGCCACCTGAAAGAAAGTTTCTCACATCGCTCTGCCCTCTTGGTTTATTCAGGGCGATTTAACCACCAAGTGGTTCTGGAAGAATTCGGTGTGTGATTTTTAAGGCACTGAAGGTAACTCCCTTGTGAGCGCAGTTAGCCTGGCATTGTGTGGAGGTATCTAATTTGCGAAACGCTTTAATTTGTAGACAATAACGATTGCCTTGGAAGGTCTGCGCGCGGGATGCGGGGGTCATTGGCTGATGAACATCAGGCACTCTCTCGCATTGTAACAGCTTCAGGGACAAAAGAGGAACGAGTATACTGGGCCTCTGACACTTCAGACAATTCTGGTTGGTGGTTTCCCCTTTATTTGGTTTTTGTTTATTTTGCCAACAGGTTTGAGGCTGAATCTGCCAAGTTTGTGTCTGCATAATGGGATGAACAAGTCCCAGTGCTGGGCCCCGGGAGCCTGAAAATCTTTCGGGCTTCCTCCTTCCGTTGACCCAAACAAACTGAACCACACAGGCCAGTGGGCATTGGCTTAGCCCAGGACCTGCAGGTAGGAGAGGCCCTTCCTGGTTCAGTCCCAGCCCTGGCTTCTCCTGGCTTCTGGGAAGGGATTTGGGTAGGAATGAGAGTAATTCGGGTGTGTTTCATACCATTGCGTTTGATACGGTTAGTAGCCGTGCTTTTCACATCTTAAAATGAGTGAAAATGAAATTAACCAGGACTACTTTAACTTATCAAAACAGATCTAAACTTTGCTTCTGAACACTCTTAATGCACTTACCAGGTGTTCCTAGATAGATGGTAAGTTAACAGGATTCGAGCGGGTACGGCGTTTATATATACAAGAAGAGAATGGTGGTAGGTAGCGGATCCATGAAGAGGAAATGGGCTTAACTGGGAGATGGGGCGGTTTATGTAGGTGTTCAGGTGTTTGGAACAGGGATTTCCCGAGAAGTGGGTGTTAACCATGCTGGTGAAGCAGTGGCCAACGAGGGAAAATCCTGCCTTAATTGTTTCTCCCCTTTGGTTGGTTAGCTGTACTTTTGATGGGAGAAAAGGCCGGATGTTTGTGGTCTTCTGGCTGCAGCTCCTGGGAGGCTGAGATTGAGAACGTTAGGCCGTGGGGAGCTCGTGGAGGTGCTTGACTCTGCTTTCTGTCCAGTAGGCCTCACCTGGGCTCAGAGCTTCTCAGCTGCTACCTAAACACACGACAGTATTTTTTTTTTTTTTAAAGATTTTATTTTTTTATTTGACAGAGAGAGAGAGAGACAGCCAGCGAGAGAGGGAACACAAGCAGGGGGAGTGGGAGAGGAAGAAGCAGGCTCATAGCGGAGGAGCCTGACGTGGGGCTCGATCCCATAACGCCGGGATCACACCCTGAGCCGGAGGCAGACGCCCAACCGCTGTGCCACCCAGGCGCCCCATAAACACACGACAGTATTGATCAGGGAACTTAGGAGGAAGTTGGGTGCCAATCACCACCCGTGGAACTGACTGCTCCATCACCCACCTCTGCCCACTTGTGGAGAAACTGGCCCTTTTTTATTTATTTGTTTGTTTGCTTGTTTATTTATTTTTTTATTTTTAAAGATTCTATTTGTAAGTAATCTCTACACCCAATGTGGGGCTGGAACTCATAACCCGAAGATCAAAAGTCCCATGCTTCGAGGACTGAGCCAGCCAGGCGCCCTGTAACTGGCCCCTTTTAAATGGGTGGGGCTTGTTTAAGGTGCATTTCTAATAGCTGCGCTCAGTTTCCAGGTTTTGAGTTTTGCTTTATTATATGCTGTATGCTTAAATTCTCTTCTTCCCTGAAATCTGTGACCCTGCCCTGTCATTTGCATTGGGGGATTATTGAGGTTTTCCAACCGACAGCAGATCTTCTGTACACAGTATTTGAGAAAGGCATTATCATCCATATTAAATACACGGGAAATCTTCCTTGCATGTGCACAAACTCGATAACCTTTTGAAATACCCTGAAGACTCCCTGATTGCCTGGAATAACCTGGAGTCCTTTACTTGATAACTTGCATTAGCTTAATTTGCCCTGGCTGAATGAGGCTGTGTTGCTCCCTGGGATACACATGCTTCTAACGGCCCAGACTGACTTGCAGCGTGTGCTGGGGAGAAAGGGCTCGTGGACATGGCTCTCTATCATTCAGAATGAGGCTGGCTAGCTGAGGAGCTGAAAATTGCTTGCTGGATCTGCAGGGGAAGGCAGTGGACAATGTTTGGGAAAACTAGTAAGCTGAACTTTTTTTCAGAAATGAACTGGAAACTCCCCACGACTCACCCCAGAGGCTTAGGGAATTAGTTTTCCCATCCAGAGGGATAGCAAATGGCACTTCCAAATTGTTTCCCTTTCTTCAGATGAGTGATGGAAACCCTTCATGGCATGTTTTCAAAGGGCCTAAGCTCAAAAATGCTGTCATGTATGTTGTTAAATGCTTGAGTTCAGGCAACTTAGAAGAAGGTCAAGACAGCCTTTAACTGGTTATCAAAAGTATGCAGCTCAAGTAAAAATAGTTTTCCGTTTCTTCAGGCCACTTTAGTAACACAGTTTTAAAAATTAGACTGTTCTTCCTTTTCCTGCATCTTACTATGAACAGATCGTGAAGTATGTCTATTTCTAAAGGTGTAATCAACATTAGCAAGTTACATACCCCCCCCCCCAGCGCGCGTGTGCGTACACACACACCCATCACAATTTGCCCTATGGTTTCTTGTGTTCATACCTTATACACATGGTTCCCAACAAATACTGACTAAACACACGAATACTGAGTTCTGAGCCTGTTGAGTTATTAGGGCTCTGGGTTCCCATGGCTATGTGAGTCATAAAAGATCTCCAGGATCTTTGTACATCTGCTCTGAATCTGTGACGTTGTGGGAGGTTTTTGTCCCTAGGATGTCCAGACAATGGGCGAATTTGGTCTGGTGGCCTCTCTATTTGGTAAATTCTCAAATGAATCATTGATAGTCCTGCAGCTAAACTTAAAAACAAAACAGCAAACAAAAAGCAGCACAAAAACCAAACCCAGTTGCATGACCACCTGGTGCTTTGGCTCCATATGCTTTTCAGTGGGTTGTGGGTGCTGACCTGAACTGGAAACTTGGGGCAAAGCCTTTGTTACCCTGGCTTGGTCAGTGAGTTCGTTAGCTTCACCTTACTTTTTTTCTCCCCTTTGTGTTTGTCATGTTTTTAAGAGAAGCAGCTTCAAGTACATTCTGAATTTAAATATTGCCGTTTCCTCTTGATAGTTTGCTGGTCAGTAGTTAATGAAGATCCAGAGTGCCGTAGGCAGATACAGACCATCGGTGTTAATGCTTGCATGTTACTTTGTAGTTTACAAATTGCTTTCCACACGTGCTGTCCTGTTTCATATTTGAAATAACGTGGAACAGTGGGCTCTGGCCCTGACTTCTGTGTGAGGAGACTAGACTCAGGGACTAACACCAGGGAGGACGGAGCTTGAACTTGAGGGTAAGTCCGTCCCATCAGAGCCCTGGGGCTAAGCAGGCGGTAGATGGGGAACACCGGACGGGTGCTGGATAGATGTTTTTGTAAGGCTTCTGATCTGCTAGCACGTCCCACTAAGGAAGGGGAGTATCACAGACCTTGCACGGATGCCTGTGCCGTGTCGCGGGTGTGCTCAGACAGTGGTCGGAGCAGATTCTCTGTGTGAGTTGACTCTGTGAAGGTGAGCCGTTTCAGGGGAGACCGTTTCCGCGAGCAGTTTGAGTGAACTTTTGTCCTCACTTCATTGCTGGAAGCCAGCATTACCCTGGAAAGTGCCTGCAAGTTGAAGTGTGTTTATTCTTGCTTACGGTGTGTATCAGTCCACTCTGGATGCTGTAACAGAACCGCACAGGCTAGGTGCAAAACAGAAATTTACTTCTCACACTTGTAGAAGCTGGGAAGTCCGAGATCACAGGGCAGGTCCATTCAGTTCTTGGTGAGCCTGTCGTCCTGGCTTGTAGGAGGGCACCTTCTCTCTGTGTCCTTGTGTGCCCTCTCTTTTCTGCCTGCAGAGAGTCTCTGGAGGCTTTTCCTCTTCTTATAAGGTCACCAGTCCTGTGGGGTTAGGGCCCCACCCTTATCACCTCGCTGAATCTTAATTACTTCCTCGAAGGCTCTGTCTCCAAATACAGTCACATTGGGGGTTAGAGTTTCAACATATTGGGGGGCGGGCAATTCAGTTCCTACTGGCGTGTAACTCTGGAAACAAGGCTGGTTGTTTTGGGAAGTCCTCTTGCTTCCTTCTCCCAGATCTGGAATCTGCTTATTTGAGGACACCTGCCAGGGATGGTAACAGAGAGAGGTAAGGGGGGGGGGGAGGGCAGCTCCTTATTAGTCGTATAGCTCAAACTAGGGAAGGATCCTTGGCGCTGGGCTTCCAGATGCTGCTCAGGTGTTAGGTGGGATGATTAAGGGGAGAAATCAGTGCTGACTTAATGCATCTACGGATGCTTCCCCTCAGCGCAGGTAGGTTGTTTTGGATCCGTATCACGATAAAATATCAGATCTAGGGAAAGTGCTGGATTTTGTACGGCAGTGAAAGCGTTTCCTGGCCCTGGGTGAAGAGAACAAAGTGGGAGGGCAAGGCCATCCCCTCTGCAACTCTGTTGCTGTGACCCTGTGGTCTTTGCGACGTGAGCAAGGGTCCCTTCAGTGCTGGTGCAGGACAGTGTTTGCTGAGGTACGCCCTGGGCACTGTATGCACGCTTCTGACTGAGGGAAGCTTGGGTTGTGCAAGATGACGACATAAGGTGGGGGGGGGGAGGTCTGTGTGGCAGACAGCTCTCCAGCCCCAAATCTGTATGTTCATTCATTTATTCACTTAGTCCGTCAATCATATCAATTATCCAACTTCTTATCGATTGTGTCCACCTGAAACTCTGAGTGTCACAAGCTGACATCTGAATGTTACCGTCTTCTGACTTGCCTACCTTCTCAGCTAATGTCCCCATCATTGACTCACTCGGTTATCCCTGAATTCCCCCTCTCTCCAAAATCCCCAAACTTAGTGAATTTAGCGCCAGAAGATCTCTTATATCTGAACTCTGCTGTACTTTTGATTTCTTCATGTGCATGGACTGTCAGAATCCATTTTGACCACTCTTGCCAATCCATCTGGCTCACTGCACTGTCGTATTCCAGACTAGCCCTGGTCCACATCAGATCAGTGTCTCAAGTCCTCAGTGTGGCACGCGTGGGTCTGCACGACTGGGCTCCCTCACTGTTTCCCCTGCTTCTCAATTTGCCCCCGCCCCATACCCTGAGCCACTACAGTCGTCTGTGGCTGGGCACTGAATGGCACTTTGCTAACTGTGGTAACAATACCAAAGTTTATAATCACTTTCGTTTCAAAGACTTCTGTCCATTGGGGTTGACTCAGTGTTACCCCTTATAATAGTGGCATCGCTGCGTAGTACAGCCCCGTACCTCGGAACTGCTCCTGCCCCTAGGGGAGGAGGAGAGAATGGGTGCAGAACGTCCTGTGTGTCTTCTTTCATGTGGTGTGTTTCCCTGCAGATGCCCTTTGAAGTGATTGTCAAGAGCAGTGCTGAAATCTACTGCGGGCCACAGATGTGAGCCACGGATGTAATTTTTAATGTAGCCACATTAAAAATGTGAAGACAAACAAATGAAATTAATTTTTATAATTTTTTTTATTTTACCCAAGAGATCTAAAATATTTTTATTTCTACACGTAATCAACGTAAAGCCTTATTGGTGAGATAATTTACATTGTTTTATTTGTGTGCAGTCTTTGAAGTCGGGCACGTATTCTGCACTGACGGCACATCACGTCCCTTCTCTCTTTGGTGTGGGAGGCCTGAGAGGCTAGGCTAGTGGCCACCGTATTGCAGAGTGCAGGTCCATACACTTTTTATGATTTCTGCTTCACTTGTTCAGTACCTTCCAAAGTTGAGATAGCTGAAAAGACAGGGTGGAAGCAATTCAGAATAATAGTAATGGCAATTACTATTATTCCTGAGTGGGAAAGGTATAATCCATGTAGTTATAGGGAATAAGGTAATATCTCATGCACTCGATTTTAGAGTACTAAAGTCAGACTCGATTACATGTAATTAAAATACTTTGTACATTTTACAAAGATTTTAAAATGTGTTTTGGATTCTAGAGGTTAAATTACCAATTTAAAATAACTTTTGGGTATTAGGATTCCACATATTTCTGATGGATGTTAAGTCCTTGATTTTTAAGTACAAAAGCTAAAATCGTGTTTTCTTTAGTGATTATCCATGAACACATACACAATCACACATTGTCATTACTGTTCTAAGCTCTTCATACAAACTAATAACTCATTGAATCCTCTCAGAAATTAAGTGTTGCTACTTCCTGTTTTTGTCCTTATAGATAAGGGTACAGAGAAATAGCAGGTTACCTTGCCTAAGTTTCCATAGCTAGCAAACGGCAGGTCTGGAACTCAAACTCAGGCTGCCTGATTTCGGGGTCTCTGCTCTTAGCCACGAAGCTAGGCCACTCTCTTCATTAGGATGTGTCTGAAAATACGTAAACAGAACCATAAACTTTTGTTAGGTATAAGATATGAGAAACATTGATGGAAAGCCATCGATAAAGAGTGGAGCTTGGATATTGGTTCATTCTGGAACTTCTTTTATCAGCCAAGCAGTGGAGGAAGCTCCGAGCTTGGGAAGGACGGAACGGATAGTGAGAGCCGCTCACATGGCCGTGGAAGGCTAGCTGTGCGGGTCACAGGGGAGCAAGATTGAGCACCCTTGGCCTTACCTCTCCTCTCGGCCCCTCCCCGGTGCTGTGTCCCGTAGGCCGGTGCTCCTTGGCCGGGCAGGCTCGCCGGCTCTGAGATGGGCATCGGCGTCCCCGGAGGGCTGGCCTTAAAACTCAGAGGGCTGGACCCGCCGCAGAGCGTCTGACGCCAAGGTCTGGAGGGCCGATGCCCTTCTCTGCTGAGTTCCCAGGTGGCCTGTATCGGGATGGGCGTCACGCACGGAGAACCAGCGCTGAGGGGCTGGCAGTCGGACAGCGGTGAGTGAGGAGGGGTGAGCGAGGAGGTTTTTGCGGTGGGTCGGAATCCGAATGGCCCGCAGGCCTCCCTGTAGGCAGTGTGGTGCCGCTGTGCGCGACTGGTCCCGTGGTAAGCAGCTGTGTGGTGGGTCCCCACCCAGTTTCCACCACCGTGGGGACTGAGGAGGGACCTGCGGGGATTTTCGTGCTCTGCTCCCCAGCTCCCGAGCCCTTGTATTGTTGGGAGGCCTCTCGGGAGGCCGTGTTGGTTTCTTCTTAATGTAGTGAAGTGGGGGTAGGTAGGGAGGTGCTTGGAGCCCTGGAGCCCAACACACCAAATCCTTTTCTTTTGTGCTTTTATGATGTCTGTGCAGGTCTTGAAGAGTCCCAAAATGGCTTTGAAATCTACTTCTCAGATCACCAGAGAGGCCAGGTCAAGTGTCAGTCTGGATTTTCGGAAGGCTTCTGTTACAAGTTTCCGAAGGGAGTGTTGACGTCGGTTGCCGTTCCAAGCGAGACCGTCCTTAACCTACCCTTCTGTTCTTGGGGGACCCTTCGGGGCTGTCAGAGCATTGGGTAGCCTTCTCCCAGAGTGGGTAGAACTGAGACAGAACCAAGAGTCTGCCGTCTCTGTTGGGGGAGGCGTCTGTATGTCTGTCCCAAGACTCGGAAACACAATGGTTTCTGATGGACTGCACCTTGGGCAGCTTCTTTGAATTCACAGGCTTCGATTTGTAGTCAAGCTGTTTCTCCTGTGGCCAGCTCTGTATGGAGTTCCAGGAGGAGTTGCGGCAAAGATTTATTTACTTAAACAAGCTTAATAATTCTCCCAGCAGCGGTGGGGGTGGCCAGCTATTAAGAAATGTTACAAGAAGCGGAGGTCCCAGTGTGATGCCTAGAAAGTGCCAGTGGCTGTCTTATCGGACAAAGCCCATCAGTGTCGACATTGATCTTCCTTAGAGGATGTGCCTCAGTTTAATATCTTATGAATTTTGGCTGAATATTTAAGGACGTCTGCAAGTCAACAGATATTTTAATTATGTCACTTATGAGTCGGGCTGCAGAAGAGAAGAGCAGTTGCTCTTTTCCGTTCTTGTGTGCCAGCTGTGTCCATTTTAAGGACAATCACTTTAAAAGCTTGTTTCCCCGTTTGCAAGTCTGTTGGTGTTGGTTGGGGGTGGCAGGGAGAGGTCTGAATCCGTGATAAACAGCCCCCTTACTGCTCTGAGTGATGGAAGCCAGCTTGGGGACATTGACAGAAAAACTGCAGACTGCTTGAGAATTTTTAGGAGATCAAGAAATAACAAGGGATTCAGGGAGTTATTTTAGAGACAGTTTCAGGAAATTTGATATTGGTGAATGGTGAATTTTCATCAAAACGTTTAAAAAAAACTGTTTAAGAACAGAATCTGGCAAGACAGAAAAGCCGATTTTTCTTTCCATTCTTTTGCTTCTCCCCCCGCCCCCGTGTCTCACCTTTGCATGTGTACTTAATGTACACCGCCAGCCTGACCATTTATCTTAAAGTCTGTTTTCCATCTGTCTCCAGTACCTGCCCTCGGATGGTTTTTTTTCCTTTGTATGCTTCCGGTGCAGCCTTCCTGGGCCATCCCTAGCTTGCAGTTCGAAGCTGCCCCCGCTACCCTTCTATTAAGCCATCATGTCCAGCTTTAGTGTCTTCCCCTACTTTTCTTCGTAGGTCTGTTTTATATGGTTCAGGAGATAAGACCCCGTGGTGACTGTAAACAAACTTTGCCATTATCCTCTAAAAAGAAAAAAGGGGAGTGGGGATCACACCCACTTGGCTGTCATCATTTCCATTTTGGAGCATGCCTGGGTGGAACCGAAGCTCCCTTGACGTGTCACAGATGAAGGCTCAGGGGTTGAATGCATTGCTGCTTAAACTTGATGGTGCCCATCAGTGCTGGTCAGGAAAGCTGACCCACCTGCCAAAGAAGAGAGGTAGATCCTCTTCGGGACGCCAGGCCGGTGAGGGTTACACACTGAAGGAAGAAGATAGGTTTTCCACATAATGCACATTAGGACGTATAAATTCCCATCCATTTTTTGGATCTTACTGGCTGTTAGGTACGGATTAAGAAATAAAAGCAATTCACTTTTGCAAATACAGAAATACCTTTTTTTGAATTGTTAGTATTTTAAAAAACTTCATTGACACTTCAACCTCTAGTCCTATATAAAGATGAGTGGTTCTCAGCTGGGGGTGATTTTGCCCGTGTGGACTTTTGACAATGTCTGGAGACATTTTCGAATTATCTTGGCTGGGGAGTGCTTCTGGTGTTTAGTGGGTAGAGGCCAGGGGAGCTGCTAAATTTTTGACAACACAGCAGGACAGCCCCCATCACAGAAAATTAACTGGCCCGGAATTTCAGTATTTCAGCAACCTTGATGTCAGTGAATGCTTCTCTTCTTTACTTAAACCCTTAAATTAATGGCACATGTATTTTTTCACACAGTTGCCCATGTGGAGATAATTTTTTTCATCCATTTTTATAAACATGAAAAATATCTATTTAGAGAGTTAAACCCTATTTATACATCTTAAAAGTTATATAAAGGGGAACCTACTTGAATATAACTGACTTATCCACGGTTTATCTGTAATACTGTTTGTGGTAAAACATGGCATACATGGCTTTTTCAAATTTTCTACTTCTACATATTTGGATCATGTAAGTATAAAATGTTGGTTTTAGGAAACATTTTGAAACCTGGCTGAACTGTGATAAAAACATACTCCCCCTAGAATGTCCACTTGCAAGGAAGTAATGGGGTCCCCTCTTAATTGCATTTATGTGAGAGAGAGAGAGAGACAGCAAGCAAGCAAGCAAGCGGGGGGCGGGGGAGGGTAGGGAGCGGAGGGAGAGAATCTCAAGCCGACTCCCCGCTGAGCACGGGGCCTGACGCTGGGCTCGATCTCAGGACCCCGAGACCATGACCTTCCTAAGCCGAAAGTAAGAGTTGGCTGTTTAACCACCTGAGCCACCCAGGTGCCCCCTCAATTGCTTTTAATAAGTAATCAGTTTAGAGAGGTTGGTCCGCTCAAAATCTCTTTACATAGCTCAGAATCCTTTCAATTGGTGAATGTCCATAGGAAAAAAAGTTTTTGTTGTTATTACTAAAGTTCCTAAGATTCTAGGTTCAACTGATCATCTTTGAGCTGGTCGCATCTGTTAGCGTTCAGATGTCTCACTCCCATCTTTGTATAGCTCTGAAAAATAAACTCTTCAGGGGAGAGCGAATGAAAATACCACAAATTAGACCTTATCCAGGGAAAGAGAAAGAGAAAATGATAATTTGGCTGTTAGTCTCTGTCTAGGTTAGAGCTGCCTGCTAGCTGGCCTGGAATAGGACGTTGATGTCCATGCTTTTTTTTTCTTTAGATTTAGGCTCCCACTTGACAAGGTCCGATAAGCCCAGGAATTAAGAGGGCTGTCAATTAGAAATTTCCCTGGCTTTATCGAGATCTGTTTTGTATAAATCACTTCCTGTTGTACTGCTCTTCCTTTTTACTTTGTTGCTTCTTATCTTCTTTCTTCCTGTTCAGTTGTGGGGATAAACACAAAATCAGCACTTTGTAAGTTTTTGAATTTCTGTAAGTGAAGATCGTTAAGAGTCTTTTCTTTTCCAAAATGCTCCCATCCTCAGTGGACTGAGAAGGACCTCTGAAAAAATAGTAGCTCTTTGGACAGACTCAAACATTCGAGGTATATGGGGCTCCTGGGTGGCGCAGTCCTTAAGTGTCTGCCTTCGGCTCAGGGCGTGATCCTGGTGTTCTGGGATCGAGCCCCACATCAGACTCCTCCGCTATGAGCCTGCTTCTTCCTCTCCCACTCCCCTGCTGTGTTCCCTCTCTGGCTGGCTGTCTCTATCTCTGCAAATAAATAAAAAATAAAATCTTAAAAAAAACCACAGCATTCGAGGTATGGGCTCTGAAACAACGTCTGATCTTTGCCCAGGCTCCCTATCATTTCATTCTTCCAGCCTGGGTGGAGGGAGGCAAAGGTAGTCACTAAGCCACTGTGTAAATGAGGAAAGTGCGGGTCACAGGGCAGTGACTGGCCCCCAGGGGTCTTGTTGTCAGTGACCAGGAGGAGCCCCCCACCCCGGCCCACGCTCTCAGCAGTGCTTTGGGTCCGGTGTGTGTGAGCTGCTCGAATCCAGAGCTGCAGACCCTGGATTTCGTCAGCCGTGTGTGTATGTCTCCTCCCCCAAAATAAAATGTTGGCCTTTATGCAGTGACTTCTTGACTTTTAATTGTAATAGGAGCTGGAATAACTTCGTTAACAGCTAGTCTAGATTTGAACTGCAACAAGACTGCTCCCTGTGAGGAGTGGAGGTGTGCAGTCCTTTCCACCTGCTGCTAATTTGGCCCCGGTTGTGCAGAGAATCTGTAACCTCCCAACCTCTGTTTTGTCTTCTGTGAAATAAGGCCTTAGTGCTCCTGTTTCTGAAGGCCTTGTACAGGCCTGCTGCTCCCTGTTTAAAAATGCGAACCGTACCGCGCCTTTTCAGAGATGTTTCTTCAAAGGAGGATGGCATGAGCTGACTTCTGTGGTCAGTTTTGTTGCTCTTCCTCTTTTGTGAATCGGATTTGAGGACGGAAAAGGCACGTGTGCAGGTGTAGAAAAGGCTGTGTTATTCATCCTGATCTGACCTACAAATTAGACCACTGGCCCCATTTCGCTTAGCTACGTTGTCACACGCCGCGGACTTCCGAGTGCCAGCTACGTGAGAGGCACGGTGCCCGGTGCTCCGGATACAAAAACCCGCTCTCAGGGAGCTTGGAAGCCACTGCGGGATGGCTTCACCGGTTCCCACTCAGCTCTCATCCCA
The DNA here is from genome assembly GCF_017311325.1 of Ursus maritimus. Taxonomy (NCBI): domain Eukaryota; kingdom Metazoa; phylum Chordata; class Mammalia; order Carnivora; family Ursidae; genus Ursus; species Ursus maritimus. The sequence continues at coordinate 81,749,791 of NW_024426774.1, forward strand.
GTTAACTAGCCTATAAAATGACTGTCTGTTGCCTCTCTGTGGGGTCCTGTAGGGGCTACAAGGAGAGATGCAGGGGAAGTCCCCAAGGCTAGGGAGCCCTCATTTCAGATATTCCAGGGAAGGGTAATGTTTTCTTTGAAATCTTCAGGAGCTCTTCATTCTGAGGGCAGCCCCAGAGACCGTGGCATGCCAGCTGAGCAGAGATGGTCCCCCTGGCCAGTTGTCAACCTCAGTCACCTCCACGGCTGGGCCAGCACCCCGTTCCCCCTTCCCGGGATGGCCACTGTTCTCCCAGGGCCTGGCTGGGGCTCAGGCCGTCGTTTGCTTAGGATGAACACTTGATTTGGGGGCTCAGCTAGTCCGTAATTTTCAGAGAATCAGTGTGGTCCTGGTGTAGGTATTAGGAGCACAGATTCCTGGGGCCTGCTTTGGCCCTAGTGCTTGAGTCCCCTGGGAAGCTCTGGTTTGGAATTCTTCCTGTCAAACCAGTTACCCAGGTGGTTCTGATGCAATATGAAGGTGGAGAGCCACTGCTCTGTATTACCATTTGAACCCTCTCTCCTGCCAGTAGCATCCAGTCCCATGGCTCCCCCGTAAAGGACCTCTGGCCTGATCACCCCCACGGTTTTAACCTCTTCTGGATATCCTAAGTGGTTCACTGTATAAACGCAAGGTCATTCTTGCCTCAATGTGATGCCCTCAGAGCTCCAACAGAGAGGCAGTAGTGCGGTTACAACTGTGCGCCCCGTGGGAAGGGTCAGTCTGGACCGCAGGAGGGCGGCCCTCAAATGCCCAGGCCCGTCGGAAAATGCTTTTGTCGTATGTGTGTGCCCATGAGAGCAAGCGATGGACTGTGTGATAGTGGGGGTAGCCTGTGGATGCTGTCCAAGTTTGGGCAAATAAGAACGGCCAGCAGATGCTTGTGGTCTCCTTGTGTGCCCCATGCCTCTTGCTGTGCAATGGCCATCTATCTCTTAGGGAATCCCTGATTGCAGGGGAAGGCAGTGGCCTGAAGTGGCTTCTCCTGTCGGAGGAGGTGCTCAGTGTGGAGGGAGCTCCTTCAGAGGTCTCGGCCCACTCTGTAGACACAGGGCCAGAGGCTGCTGCTGGCGGCCCATTCCACCTGCCCAGGTACTAAGATACAGCTCCGGCTGTGTGTCTGAGCAGAGCTCTGGGCCCAGGTGGGAGCTGGCTCAGAAGCTGGCTTGGGGTGGGAGGGTGCCTTGAGAGAGCCCTTTTTTCTCTAGCGACTGACCGAAGGTTCTAGAGAATCTTTCTCCAGAGCGAGAAGAGTGGTTGACCTTTCTCTTGGGTACAGAAAGGGTCAGAGTTAAGGCCAGGAGCCCATTTACTTTGCTTTTCATGCCTCCTCTCTCCCACCGCAGTGGTAGGATTTGGTGGTAGGGGTGGAAGGCTTCCTTACTGTTCCACTCTCCCCAGAGCAACATGGAACCAAGAGATTCAGTAGTACTCATTCACACAAATATAATCTGTGTTCGCGCATTTGTTTATTAAAAGTGGATACGAGCATCTGCAGCAGCTTCTTTGAACACGAGTTCCTTTTTAATCCATGCCTCTGTGTTCAACGTATAATTTATGATTTCTATTTTGACCTGTGGATTTCTAATTTTTAAGAAATCATGTCTTTTTTTCTAAATTTTTCTTTTGGCCCAATTTTTGTGAGGTTTTGGCGGCCACGTGTAGAAGAATCACTCAATGTGAAGAGGAGGACTTGCACTTTGTTGGAAAACATTTAAGGGCAGCATTTCTGCCCAGTTGGCTGGTCTTGGGTTTTCTTTATAATACACGAGATTTTTGAGAGCATAGTTTGCATACGTAAGAGTGGAGTTGAACACAGTGATCTCTGAAGCTTTTTTCCAGCTCTCAAGTTGGCAGTGGCCTTGCACTAAGAAATGGGTCGCACCTGGTAGACAGAGCATCAGACTGGGGGTTGGGTGGAGGCCCTGGGCTGTGCCCCCACATCAGCAGGCCTTCCTGTTATTCACAGCAACGAAAGAGCCCTCTGATCCGAAAGGTCCCTCCTGCAGTCCCCTTGCCCCAAGTCTGGACTCTAGGGGATCCCATGGCCTGGGTTCATGGCCTAATGTGGAGTTCCACGTGACTCCTCAAAGTGGGAATCCTAACCCAGGGGCCCCGCTTGTGAGTGGATGGACTTTGGCGGGGGGGGGGGGGTCCAAACACATGAGGTGGGAAAAACTTATATTTTTATTTTCACTGGTTTTTAACCGAAATGTATTTCCTTCCATTGTGAACGCAGATCGCACAACCCTTGACATTCGCGGTCCTCACAGAAATGCCTGGGGTTCTCATAACTGCGTCACAGCGGTTGCAGATACGCTGAAATTCGAGCCACTCTTATATTCCTTTGAAATTATGGTGGTTATTAGATCTGCTGCGACACCCTTTTGTTCAGTGAGTTAATAAAGAAGCACATATATTACAGTATCTCAAATGTGTTTTTTAAATAATATTTTAATAACTGTGCTTTAATTCAACTGCATAAAATGAAAACCATTTAGAAGCATCGTGAGGAGGAGTCCCGAGGCCTCACCAGCCTGAGTTGGGGGGGGCGTGCACGGGGGGGGGGGGGAACAGCCCTTGGGGACCGGGTGCTCTGTCTGAGGAGGATACAGCTGCTGGGCCCTAGCCCTTGGGCCAGAGATGGTCTGCACAGGCCTTGCAGAAAAGTGATTTAATTTTGTTGCCTGGCAGAACTCTTTCCAGTCCTGTGGTGATGACAGAACATCTCCCAAGTGCGTTAAAAAAAAGATCTTTTCTGCAAAAACCAAACCAAAACAAACAAAAAAACTAAAAAAAGAATCTTACTTAAATTAGATAAAAAGCCTAAATCATTGTTTTTGTAAATTTAATCATGTAAGTTGTCACGGTAGGAAAATATGTATTCCGTTTACTAGCTCAAAGAAATAGTGTTCTGGGATTTTTGATCCTTGAGTAGAGGGATGGGGGTGGGCTGTGGATTCGGTACCTGGGGGCTTACAGTAGTGACCAGCACAGGGAAAATGTCGATGACTTTTAAAAATCTCTTGCATAAAAGAGTTGGACTTTTTGGTTCGCAGCAATGTTGTGGCAAAATGGTTTCTGGAGTTTTGACCCCATGTTTTACAGAAATAGTTTGGAAGAAGAACTGGTGCGTGCGTGGCTTGTGTTTCCTTGCCCATAGGATTATAAATACTAGCTGCTGGGAATTCCCGTAAAATGATGGACCGTGTGGAGGAACATTCCTGTATTAATGTGCCGGTCGCTCCCAATCATTGAGCACTTTACATTTCATACAGTGCCCTGCTTCATCTTCACCACCACCTTCCGTATGCCCTTGTGCCGGCGTAACAGGTGAAGCGAGCCCTTTAGAGAAGCTCAGTGATTTATGCGAGCGTTAGTCTTGACAGCCTCCGTTTTCCTGTGGGCGTGTTCTGTTTGCACACGTGCACGCTGACCTTTGAAGCCGGCTTGGCGTCTTCAGCGTGCAGGTGGATGGCCCTGCGGGCAGGCAGTCGTCCGCAGTCTCTGTGGGCTCCGTGCGGGGACTTGAGCCGCCTCGCCTCCTCCCCTGCCTCCTGCTGCATCCCCGCGGGCGCCTGCGTCTGCCCGGCTTCAACGTGCGCTTGCCCAGCCGCCTCCAGACTCCGGGCCCCGCCCTTCCGGGTGGGACAGGCTCACAGGAAGGCAGGTGGCTGAGCCTGTCACTTGCTCCGCTCTTCCCAGGTGGGGTTGCAGCCCTGCCAGGTCGGAAAAGAGGTGCACTGAGCTCTCACATGCCATATCCAGACCGAGCTTTCGGAGACATCTCTTTTCTGGCACTGCTGTTTTTTTCTTTTAACTTTTCTTTTTCTTTCTTTCTTTTTATTTTTGGTGGAGTTTCTTTTCATGATAAGGACAACATACTCTTAAAGATAGTATCTGAAGGGGAAGATGCCTCCTGCAATCTTATCCCAAGAGAGAAATGTCATATTTGTGATTAGTCCTTGTAGGTATTCGTAACCATCTGTACAATTTTATGTTCTTCTTCATACGAACATTTCTCCCCTTTGTTAGTAATCTTTGTGCGGTTGTCTTGTTGAGTGATGTCCCAAAGAGTGGCAAGTTCCGTCAGTTGGAGAAACGGCCTGCTGTCTTGGTCATTTAAACGTTTGCTGTTGTCGATAAGGAGCCTGTGCGCGCCTCTGAGCAGATTCCTTCTCTTCTGAGTCGTTTCCGAGGAATCCAGTCCTCAGAGAGGGCTTGCAGAGTGAAATGGTGGGGACGTCCTTATGGTTCTTGACGCATGTCGCCGTGATGCCCTTCTAAAGGCTCGCACCAGCTTTCAATAGTGTGGAAGTGTCCGTGTCACCGAAACTACGCGGCTTTTGAAAGAGCATCAGTGGCCCGTGCGCGGAGGCATTTTGAGTTCATGTAGTCTGGAGGGCCTTACCTCCGAGGGACCCTAAAACAGCATCACTGCTGTGTAAAAACAAGTTGACTGGAATTGTTCACACAGCGACTACCATGTCCTTTAAGACAGGCCTGGCGTAGAACAGTTCTGGACTGTCGGGGACTCTGCAGGTGCTCATGGATTTGAGTCCTTACACGGTCATTCTCAAGGCTGGGCCCTGCTGCCGCCGCGCTGACTTGACTTTCTAGCTGGTGGGCTGTTCAGCTGTAGCATGTTTTTCCCTCTGAGGGTGGGTTGAGTTTTTGTGGATAATAGATTGGAGTCTTGTTTGGCATAAAGTGGGTGACAGAAGTGGATTACCCTGCTTTGGTCCCTGGCCACTTGGGACAGAGGGAATGAGACTGCTGTGATCTCGGAAGACATTTTTAGGAGGAGTTGCAGATATTTTTAGTAAATTTGCCACACCTGGAACAGGCGGATCACCTCCCAAAGGTACGCTTCAGAGAGTGTGCGTGCGCGTGTGTGTGTCCAATTACGCATATTAGCTGAGTGACACATTCAGAGCCCACGGAAGCCACGCTCCGATTCCAGGCCTGCAGAACCAGAGACAGTAAACGTGTGTGGTTGAACCTGCTCAGTCTGTGGTGATTTGATACCTGGCAGTCGGTGACTAAGACAGGGTACAAGCGTGAGCTCTTCTTACTCCACAGTCAGGCTTTCTGCCTGCCACGCAGGGCTCCTTGCAGCTGCAACCCTCCTTCTGTATTAGGTTTTTATGATGTTTCTCCTAATTGGCTCAAGGTTTGTAGAAATCACGTTATGGTAAGCCCTTTAAAAAGACTTTTAAAGAAAATGAAAGAATGAAGTGGGGCCTGGCGGGGGTTAAGTGGGGAAAGGTGAGCAAGGTAAGTGCGGGGATAGTGGCGTGAGACACGGCATGTAGGCGCGCCTTCCCAGCTGGGAAATGTCTGTGCTGTGGGTGATACTGGGAGTGACCCTAAAGTGGGACAAACCTGGGGTATTTCTTTCTCCCTCTCTTGCCTCATTTAGATGTTCTTTTCTCCTAGTGCTGTATTCCCCTTCGTATGTATCCACCAGGCACTGTTCAGGGTGTTCTCTACAGGTGAAAGTAGGGAGCCGGGGCGTCTCCAGGTGAACAGCCTGGCCAACCTCAGTTTAATTCCGAAACCTTTGCTTTCCTTGGCCTTCCTTCGCCTGATAGGCATGCAGGGATTTTTCCGTAATTTTTTTTTTTTTTTTAAGTAGACTCCACACCCATCGTGGAGCTCAGCATGGGGGCCTGAACTCACCACCCCGAGATCAAGACCCGAGCTGAGATCAAGAGTCAGACACCTAACCAGGTGCCCCACAAACTATTTCCATCTGTAGTGAATAACGATTTATGAGTTAATCTTTTTAAAAGTTTTCAAATTCATTGAATAACTGACCTGAGCTGCCTTCTTCCATTTTGCTGCTGCCTGTAGAGCGCTGGTCGAAACTGGGAGTCAGAGAAAGGGCAAGGTTGGTCTCAAAGAGAACCCTGACATGGTCAAGTAGGACTCCTCCCACGTCCGGGCATGTTTGCCCAGGTGTGTAACACCCGGGTGTGCGAAGTTGGCCCGGTCAGGGTCGGGGCCCTGGTGTTTAACCCTTCTCTCAGAAGCAGGGACGCCCCGGTTCTCCCGGTGTTTCATCTCATGCCCCCCACTCATTTTCCCTTGAGCGATACTTTTGATTTATTTTTGCCGTATATATCATATACATCAAATCAAATGTAATGTGCTGTTAACTTGATACCTCTAGTGCCAATGCCTAAATGGCCTACTTGTGGTGGCTAAGAAAAGCTTAGAGGCCTAATGGTAAGGTAAGCTACGGAGTTTGATTTTCCTGGGTCAACCTTGTTACAACAGTAACCTGTTTAGTATTTTGTGAAAGGGATCCTTTATAATGTTATATTTTGGTGCACTAATAGAACATTTAGGAATAGCTGTTTCTCTTCACAGTGGTGTTAAAATACAAAACTCAACCGAGGGCATTTTTTAAAGATCTTACTGGCTTCCTTCAGTGATTTGTGAACGAGGAAGCATCCCATTCTGCAGACAGAAGGGGGCTCCGAGGACCTGTACAAAATGGGAGACTTGTATAGGCAGGAGGGAAAAGGAACAACGAAGTTACAGTAGACAGGAAAGCAGACTGGTCGTGACAAGGTCACTTCCCTCTAGGGGCTGGCGGGGGTCTATCAGGCAGATTACCTCATTAGTGCTGATGAGGGGCTTCTTCATTGACTGGCTTAAGAATCCATTTCTGGGAGAATGGAAACTGTGCAGTTTGGTGACATGGGGCCTGTTTTTTTTTTTTTAACTTTAATTTTAATTTTTAAGAATTTTTAACAATTCTCCTATTTTGGCCAGACTCTGAACTTGAGAGCTGTGATCAAAATTTAAGCATTGGCACTACTCACAGCCACCCCTTGGAAGTTGAGTTTTGCTGAATCTCTGTCGATATTCACAGGCGATGATGTCTTTTTTGCTGACTCTCTGGGTGCTACTCATAAGTCATGACTTCGGGTTCACGTCTTTAAGTCATCACTGTCTTCATTCCTCTCTGACGTCCCATTCTCAGTGAGATCGCGTGTTTGGTGGTTAGCTGCTGTGAGCATGGACCTGCATTTAAAGCTCGTGAGAGAGTCCAGTGCGCCAGGAAGATTATTATGCTTATTTTTAGTGGTTTATTTTATCTATTAGAAAGAGAGAGAGAGCGTGCATGGGGGTGGGAGGAAGGGACAGAGGAAGAGAGAGAATCCCAAGCAGACTTCCTGCTAAGAACGGAGCCGGACACAGGCCTCGATCCCAGGACCCCAAGATCATGACCCAAGCCGAAAACGAGAGTTGGTGCTTAACTGACTGCACCACCCAGGCATCCCTGTGATTATTATAAGCAGGATAATTCCCCATGTCTGGAGTATCCCAGAGCCATGGTCCCCAGGACCCATACCAATCAAGATCAAATCCTATTGAAGAAGTCACTTTCTGAAGCCAGGGGCTTGGTACAGTGATCTTGTGTAGCTGGGCTCGGCTTCCCCAGAAGTGTCCGTCAGCGTAAGTGGCACTTCCTTGCTCTGCTAAAACAATAATCAAGGGCTGTCCTATTACCAAGAACAACTTTGGCCAGAGAGGCCAGGAATTTTTGTTGGCAGCTGTGGCTTTAATGGTGGATTCTGCAGTACTTTCAAGAGTTAAAGGTGAGGTTGTGGTACTAGCCTCTTTTGCACTTACTGGTAGCCAGGGGAGCAGTGATCTACACAGGAAGCTATCTTGGAGTCATGGATGCCCCTGGTAATCCCTGCTTGAGTCCGTGGCTCAGGGCTGGGAAGGTGACAGCCATGGAGACCAGTACAATTTAAGGGTGTGTAGACCACAGGCAGTTTTATTCTGGTCACCCTTCCCTTGTGTCCCCTTCTTGGTATAAAGCCTGGACACAAGGTTCCCTGGCTTTGGGGTGGTTAAACGGGGGCAAGGAAATAGATGTCCAGGGTTAGGGAGCCTGACTTCACAGAGATGGGGGCTTAGTTCCAGAGAAACCGAGGCATTTGTCCATCAGGGAAAACTGTCTGATGGACAGAACTACAGGACTGTCAGCATCGTAGCCAACCCACCAGTAGTTTGGAGATTAGATTATCCCTGTTTGCAGTGGCCCGAGTGCATGAACAATCTTTAAGGCCAGAGCAGAACAAAATAGGAGCAAATGAATCATAAAGGCCTTTGTGTTATAAGAATTAGGAAAAGGATGGTCAGAGAGGAAAGGAGGAATGGAGAGAAACACTGTTGATCTGGTGTCTTGGGCGAAAGCAGTCTACCTTGATGTTGGCTGCTTCTCTTCTTAGCCGGTTTGATTGTGAGGTCCTGAGCCTTGGCGCAGGACCAGATGTCAGGTGGGGCCTTCTTCAGCTGTGAAATGTGCACCCGAGTTTCAACACCTTGTAATCTGGCAGTGGTGTCAGTGATCAGGAGTTCCTGGTGGGGTCCTTTTCATGAGTCTCACTTCTGCAAAAGCATCAGAGTAAAACTAGTTGTCTGTAAATGTCAGAAGACTTAACGATGGTTAGGGTTCATTATAATGGGAATGACAAGGAAATTTGGTCATTTGTGCAATATACAACATTTTAAGATAATAATTGCGATTATGACTGATAACCTCATACTGGGACATATCAGATTTCTAGGAATTTCATACATCTTCTAGAACACTTACATTCAGAACCCGTGTCCATACAAATATAAGCTAAGGAGGTTTAGTATCTCTTATTGGGGCAAATAAATGTAATTAGTTTAATAGTTTACCCAGGTGAGAGACAAATCCTTTGACATTTTCCAGGACCCTCTGGGAAATCTCAGAGTTCCTTAAGGCGGAAAAAGCCCCCCTTTAGAATTTGATCTTAGGAAGTTGTCAAAACGTCAAGCGGTTTGAACGTTTGACTAACATAGGATCACAGATCATTATGAAATAATACTTCGTTATCTGTTTAACCAAAATGACAATAGAAGATGATGTTAAAGGCAAATGCGGAAGGTTACAAAGTTGTGAACAATATTTATCTCTTTTGGTATTGAGAAGATTGGGTTTTCTTAAGTAACACAAGAGCTGATGAAGGCCGTGTGACACACAGCAAGGTGTTTGGGTTAAAACACAAAATCTTTGGGGCGCCTGGGTGGCGCAGTCCTTAAGCATCTGCCTTTGGCTCAGGGCGTGATCCCGGAGTCCTGGGATCGAGCCCCACATCAGGCTCCTCCGCTGGGAGCCTGCTTCTTCCTCTCCCACTCCCCCTGCCTGTGTTCCCTCTCTCGATGGCTGTCTCTCTCTGTCAAATAAATAAATAAAATCTTTAAAAACAAAACAAAACACCACAGAATCTTTGCTGCCTGTGCGGGTTACTTAGAAGATAAGGAGACTTTCACCATCTCTGATCTAAAGCATACCGAAGGTCCCAGAGAACGCTGTCCTTATATTATAATTTTGGACCAGTGTACTCTTGCTATTAAAACTCATTAGCAAAACTTAAGTCAATCCATTCCAGTCTTAGCACGCTTGACCACATGTAAAATTCCCTCTATGAGATTCCATTTCTGCAAACCTACAGCTGTTTTTATATCCATTCAGATCTTGTCTCATATATATGTTTTTTCTCATTCTGGAACAACTAGTCATTTTACTCTCCTTGCCTCCTCTTAATACATAGTTGTTTCCCTTCACCCTTATTTCTAAGAAGTTTCAGGTACTTCTGTTGAGTAGAATTCTTAACCCACAGAACCCTTATTTCCTAGTGAAAACTAAGAAGTAAGCAATCATGAACTGTCTCTTAACACTAGGATTCTGTGGATCAGCAAACCCATAAATACATTTCATAACTGGAAGAAGTATATTCTTTCTTGTAAATTTCTCAGGGTTGCACAAAACAAGTTTCCTCATGTACCCACATATCTTAAGTTTCTCTATAATAAGCCAAAAGTAGAATTAGATAAACCTGTGTTCAATAATTAATGTTTCATTATTTTATCTTGTTTGAAAATGATCTAGATATTCAATGACTATACATCACTTACCTTAACATAGCAGAACTCCAAAGTTTCAAGTTATCAAAAATATTTGGGGAAACTAGACACATCATAAAACATAATCATTGCTGAAAATTTCACCTGAAAACTTTTATCTTACTTACATCTATCTAAATCACTTGTTTATAACATATTTAAATTACTCATGAAAATTTTGCAGACATTAAAAAAAGTTATCTATCATACTAAGATATTTTTCTTACTGACAAACTTTGTAACAGAGATAAGGTTAATCTATTTGAGTAGAAAACCCAGGTAGAATAAAAGCATTCTATTTCATGCTGATAGCTCTAAATACATGCCTGTTTTGATTAAACCAACAAACTTGAACTTGCTTTTTTTTTTTTTTTTTTTAACCAAAGACTATTCTAGATCAGGCAAACCTGAAAAATATTTGGGTTAGTTTTTATATTTCTGAAAGTCTAGAAATACTTAATTTGGTAAATGCTTATTTTTCTTTAAACAAATTAAATAGACTTTAAAAAAATATATAATTTTCACAATACCATCCAGAGGTAGGAAAATATCACACATCTATAGCATACATATTAGATATACATAAACGTCCAGACAGACACAAACACAGACCTTACACCTGTCATTTTAAAATTTTAACCATATGGGGCGCCTGGGTGGCTTGGTCAGTTAAGCGTCTGCCTTCAGCTCAGGTCATGATCCAGGGTCCTGGGATCAAGTCCCACATTGGGTCTGCTTCTGCCTCTCCCTCTGCCTGCTGCTCCCCCTGCTTGTGCTTGCTCTCTCTGCCAAGTAAATAAATAACATCTTTTTAAAAAATTAAAAAAATAATAAAATGTTAATCATAAGATGGGTACGATAATGTAAAACTCCCTAGTTTCTAAAAGAACATTTGGATCCAAATTGTGTTTCTGGAAGATGGGATAAGTTAAGGTTACCCATTCTGATGGTTTAAACTTTTTACCAGTATTTGTAGAGAAGACTTTCAAGATTTTTCATTTGCCTCCTTTCCAAATATCCCGCCCCAACTTTTCCCCCCTCTAATAAGAAATACCTCAGTTCCTAGAGAGACCAGGTAGAACATTTACATTTCAAAAGCACAGGGAGAGAATGCAAGTTCTTTCCTCTGGAACTTCTGTTTCCTAAATCTTCTATTTTATGGTACCTGTGAGCCTTTTAAGATGAATGGGTGAGATTTGGGGGTTGGTTAAAAGGATAGGTGGGCTTTGAATTGCTTCCAGAGCTCATTTCCATTCTCGTAAGGACTCAGTTGGTGTAAGACAAAGGCAGCTATTTTTAATACCTCAAAAAATTGGGTTGTGACCTAAAATGATTTCAGAAGGGCTAACCCTCCCGTCCAGCTACCTCATCTTCATTTTGTGTCTATATACCTGGGAGAAGATCTTCAACTAAGATGGAAATCAAAAGATTCTTGTGTTCTAGATTAGAGCTTTGTCTTTGCATTGTTTTCCTTTCCCCCTGAGTACTTTCAGCTGAGGGGAGGGGGCCTAAAGACAGTTCCTAGTAAGTGCTGAGTATCAGCTTCCCATTTGGCCAGCTGACCACAGAGCTACTTAAAAAATCCTTTCAAATACCTTGTCAGGTTTCAGCTGGGAAAAACAGTAAGTATGCTGGCAGTACTGAACTCTCCCTCCCTGCCCTTGGGTGCAAGAGGCATTCCCAGGGAGGGTGCAAAGGATACCCCCCCCCATAGCAATAGGAAGAAGACTTAGACAATTCTCAGGACACAAAATGAGACACGCAAGTCGCCCTTCGCCGACTTCTGCCAGTTTTCTCACAGTCCCGTCTAGAGGCTCCAGAGTAGGGTGTAAAGTAGGGAGTGTCACTCCAGTATCTACCAGAATTTGGCAAGGATTTCCATTCATCTCAATTTTAATTTCCCCTTGGCTGTTTAAGGGAACGACTGGTGGGAATTTACCAGAAAATCCCTCAGAGTCCCGCTAACCCTGGGAGGGGCCCATCTGAGGATCTGCAAGGATAGGTGTGGGGGCATCTGTAAGGCCACCAGCTTGGCGGAATGTCCACAGTCGTGTAGTCTCTGCAGAGTGGAAAGGCAGTTCAGGCAGAGGAGTGGCGGACGGAGTGTTCAGATAAAGGAGGATACAGAGGAGCAGTAGGAGTCACTCCTTACACTTTTGTTTTAGGTACCTCTGTGTCTTTAATTTTTTTATTAGCCTTTTGCAAAGAATCTTTCAATGAAGCAGTTTTGGAATGCTGAGGCCTTTTGGAGGCTTCTATGTGCCAATTAAAATAGGTATCCCATTCTGTTCGATTTGGGAACCCTTTGCCTTCAAGTGCATTTCTTAAATGAATGATGTTGTCGAGTTGGAATGTTCTGCATGATGGCTATTGTCATTCTAGCTTGTCTTCATGAGATTTTTGTCATTTTTTGGTAGACATCTACAGGTTCCAAGACCACAGTTCTTAGATACAGAACCAGCAGGTTTACCAGAAGTTGGCGTGCTCAAGTCTTTGGAACTAGAGGACCCCATTCCTTAGCTAAGCCTGGGGTCCCTCAGAGCCAAATCAATACCTAAGAGGGACGTGCCACTGGGTTGGAGATTAGGTGGTGCTTTACACTGTACCTCATTGCGTGGACATTTTCTTGAGGTTGGCAGGTGACCTGGTGTCCATCTCACCGTGTCGTGACCAGGTTATCCTCGCACGAGTGTCTTAGAGTTAGGTGGCGAGCCGTCCAGTGGCTTTTCAGTGCTTGGCCCGCCATGCCCACCAATTTTGCAGCTTTGGTTTTGAGATCCCCATTAACTATGGATCTATTATTCCTTTACCTCATGTGCACAGTAAGAGAGCCCAACAGTAACCGAGGCAACGGAGCTGTGGACACCAGCAGTAACCAAAGAGATGGTAGTGTAGACTGGCTGAGAGGCCTTAGGTGTGCAGCCCCAGCAGCTCCCAACATGGAACCGTGGACCAAACCAGCAGACCCCAACACACTGGGGACTGGGGACTAACCAGGGGCTAGGGATTTGGGTTTCAGGGGGAACCATCTGTCAGCTCAAGCCGATCTGCTAAGTCCTGGACTGGGACCGTGGACCAACCAGGGGACCAATCAAGGGCTAACTAAGGACTGGTGCTCTGTTAGGGCCCGTCTGTCAGTGTAGACTGACCTGTCAACCCTGGGCTGGAGAGCCAGTTAGATTGGGAGCTTGACATGAGCAGAGCTCACATCTGAGAGGACCTTATCCATGGACCTTGGAAATGGCAAGACAGACAAAGGGTTGGCCTGTGTTTCTCATTGTTGAAGGCATCAGAAGTCTCTTGCATCTTACCACCGCCACGAGACTGTTAAAAAAACAAAACTCAACTGAGTAAAGGGGAAAGATCTTGTCTGTTTTATTCAGTGATTCGTGATTTGGGCAGTGTCCCATTTAGCAGATAGAAAGGAGCTGAGAAGCTGTACAAAATGAAAGGCTTTTGTAGGCGGGAGGGAGTGGGAACAAGGAAGTTAAACTAGACAAAAAAGCAGGTTGGTCCGTCGTGACGAGGTCACTTTCCTTTAGGGGGTGTGGGGGGCTGCTGGCAGGCGGATTACCCAAGTAGTACTTTTTCAGACAATTCCTTACTGACTGGTTTAAGATGCCATTTCTGAGAGAGTGCAAACTGTCGGTTGAGTCTCAGTTTGGTGACACTGTTCTTAGTGTAAGTGACTCCATTTTGGACCTGTTGTCTTGTTTTTAACTGTGTAGAGCAGGGGTTGGCCAACGATGGCCTGTGGGCCCAATCCGGCTGCCTGTCTGTTTTTGTGAAGACGATTTTATTAGAACATAGCCAGGCCCCTTTTATTTACGTGTGGTCCGTGGTTGCCTTCATGATACGAGGGCAGAGTTGAGTCATTACGGCAGTGACTATATGGCTTGCAAAGCCTAAAATATTTATCTGGTCCTTTTCCAGAAAAAGTCTGCCAGCCCTGCTGTGTGGGAAGGAATGGGGGTGCAGTCGGAGTCCTTGCTCTGTGACTTCATTGGTGCAAGCAAGGTTTGGTGCCTTTTTTTCTGATAGGAAGAGGATTCTCATCATCGAGGGGATTTAGGGCGAAATTGTACCAGGTACTCGGTGGTTCCCGGCACAAATGAGGCACGTGATGAATATTAATTCCTTCTCTCCTTGATTACTCACATCACTCGCTCCCTTCCTCAGGTAGTTGCTTTCTTTGCATATAAAATTTGAGACGAAAAGTAGCTTTCAGCCCCTGCATGTTCAGAAATGAAAGCATCTAAAATAGCACCATCCCATAGAATTATCACGCAAGCCACCAATGTGAGCTAAATGTGTAACTTGAAATTTCCTAGTTAATCCCATTTGAAAAGTAGGAAGAAATAGATGAAATTAACTTTAGTAATGTATTTTGTTTAGCTCAATTTCATTTCAACTTATAATCAATATTAAAAAATCACTAATGCTGGAGCACCTGGGTGGCTCAGTCTTTTCAGCATCTGCCTTCAGCTCAGGTCATGATGTCCGGATCCCGGGATGGAGCCCACGTGGCAGGGAGTCTGCTTCTCCCTCTCCCTCTGCCCCTTCCCTCTGCTCCTGCTCTCTCTCTCTCCCTCGCTCTTTCTCAAATAAATGAAAATCTTTTTTTTTTAAAGATTTTATTTATTTATCTGACAGAGATAGAGACAGCCAGCGAGAGAGGGAACACAAGCAGGGGAGTGGGAGAGGAAGAAGCAGGCTCATAGCAGAGGAGCCTGATGTGGGGCTTGATCCCATAACCCCGGGATCACGCCCTGAGCTGAAGGCAGACGCTTAACCGCTGTGCCACCCAGGTGCCCCTCAAATAAATGAAAATCTTTAAAAAAATCGTTATTGAGATATTTGATTTTTAATTTTTTTCCTTTTCTCTTTTTTGCATAAGTCTGTGGAATGGTGTTTTACCCTTTACAGCAGGATGCAGGTGGACTTGACTGTATCGTGAGTGCTCGGCAGCCACACGTGGCTAGGGGCTGCCGAACCACATAGCTCTCTGCTTCTCTGATACCAGCTGGACATCCTTTAATGCAGTTCAATTCTGACACCAACTCCTTGGAGTTAGTGTAGACCCTAGAAGGCTCCCTCTTACTTTAGATGCCAGTCTCAAGTTCTGGCCGTCCCATACTTCTGACCGACCCGCTGAAAATTGGAGGTTCCCATGACTCCCTCAATAGATTTGATGATTCGCTGCAAGGACTCACAGAATTTCCTATCAGTCGTTTATTACGAAGGCTAGAGGAACAGCCAGATGGCAGAGGTGCGTANNGAAAGGTGTGGCCAGGGGGAGCTACAGAGCCTGGATACCTTCTCCAGGCCTGCCCCCCTCCTAGCACATCAGAGTGTTCCCCAACCCTCAAGCTCCCTGAATCTTGTTGTTCTGGAGCCTTTATAACCCAGTGTCTAGCCCCACTCCCCTGGTTGTTGGGGGCTGGGGCTGAAAGCTCCCACCCTCTTAATCTTGTGGTTGGTCATTCTGTGGCCAGCCCCCATCCTGAAGATGGGGGGGGGGGCAACCCTGAGTCACTTAATTAGCATAAACTTGGGTGTGGTCTTAATGGGCTGGTCTGAATAACAGAATAACAAGAGGTCCCTATGGCTCCGGAAATTCCAGGGGTTTTGGGAGCTCTGTGCCAGGAACCTCAGAGCAAGACCAAATATATTGTTTTCTTATACCACACCAGGACAGCCCTAGAATGCCTTCCCTCCCTTCTTCCTCCCCAGCTGGCTGTGCCCTATTTAAGAACACTCCTCCTCTCTAGAACAGCTGGTGCATTCTTATTTTACATTCTTCTCTACCCTCTTGACTAATCATGACTGTGCTGCTAACTCCCCCAGTTCTTGGTTCTCAGGAAGCAAATGTAGGAAAGATACAGTAACATTTCTAGGGAAGCTTAGAGATCCAAACTGATTAAATGTAGCACAAAAATGGTGACTCTTCTTACAATAACTTACAGAAGAATGAATTCCACTGTAGCAAAAAGGCGGCTAGGGTGCAGGTTTTCTAAGAAGTGGGGTATGTGGGGGAAGCCGCTGCCCCACCTGCTGCCATGTGGAACCACGGGGTAAATTAGATCTGGCCGAGAAGGCCCGCTGGTCCATGCAGCTCCCGCCCCAGGAGTCGGGCTGTCCAGGCCCATCCGTGGCATGGCACGTGAGCATCCACGTGTTACCGATAAAACTGGTTCAGTAGGAAGACCGGAGAGAAACGAGGATTTCTATTCTACATATAGTCTTTGGTCTCCCTTGCTTGCATGATGTGTCTGTATTCTTAATGTTTAGTATTCAGCTTGCTCTCGCCATTTTAAATCCAGGGTTCGGGAACCAGAGCGGTGGGGGCAGATCTTGGTCCATCACTAGGACTGGGGCTTGAGCGGGTTATCTCCCCTCTTGGTGCCTCGGTTGCTGTCACTGGAAAATGGACCGTTAGGAGGATTAAAATATGCAAAAACCCTGAGAACAGTGCCTGACACATGGCATCATCTAAGTATTTTTGCATTTGTTTCATTACGTCACGTAAAGCACCGACAAGTAGAGAAAAGGTATATTGCAGGAATAAAGGGATGGCGGCAGACTGTCTGGGAGCTGTGTAAGTGGGGCGTGGCCGCTAAAGGAATTTCTAAGAATCAGAATTTTTAAAAACTTTAATATTTTGGACATGGCTTTCTCAAAATTCTTTAAACTTTAAGGGTACGTATAAAATTTCTGTTAGTGCGACTGAAAGTCAGATGCAGTGTCAGTAGCTTTATCTGAAGTTAAAGATCTTTTTAAAGGGTGGTGTTTGCATCGGCTTTTATCTTTCCGAGGCGTGTGTGATAAGAGGTATCAGTGATAGGAGACCGCGCTTTTCTATAACCGAGTGCTGCAGCTTACTGTATGGGGTGTGGGGACCACAAATGATCGCATGTAAAAAAAAAATATATATATATATATATATGTATATATATATATATATACATATATATATTTTTTTTTAGGAAGAGAAGCCTGCAGGATGTCATTTCTAAGGGGTTGTAGATTCGCTCCAGACACATAGGCCATTGTCTGTAAAATGACGAGGTCATGATTCAGAGGTTGATTCGTGGGGTAAGTCCTAGAAAGCTATCCTGCCTAGGTTGTGCACCTCAATAGTTAGTAGTCTGAGGTATTTTTATTAATTTTCATTCGGACATCTTTATTTTAACAGGTCAAGAAAAATATTTTTGAAAAAGTATTTTTAGCCTCTTTAAATATTTCCGATATTCCAGAAAGTCATTTTGGGGAAGTAAGCCATATTACATCAAATCATTGTTTAGATTGCTTATAATTTCAGTTTTTATTGTTGATGGTCCTGATGTTAATATCATCCTTTCTGCCCTCTTTCATATTTTTTCATTCTGACTTTACAGTAGGAATCATGAATCTAAGTTATATTTTGGATGGATCTTTCAAGAGTGGTTTCCCATTCTATCTCATCATATGGCTTAAGTGAAAACTGTGTTCTTTTCTTATGACTAGAGGATAATTTTTTTGAAAGCCAATGTTTCTTAAATAGAGGCTGTCTTAGCTCGAGCGGCTCTAACTAAATACCATCGATGAGTGGTTTCAACAACACACGTTTGTTTCTTACGGTTCTGGAGGCTAAGAGTCCAAGATCGAGGTCCTGGCTGATGGGGCGTCTGGCGAGGGTCTGCTTTTCTGGGTTGGAGGCAGCTGCTTTCTCCAGGTGGAGAGAGAAGGGGCTCTGGTCTGTTCCTTTTGATGAGGGCATTTATCCCAGCCTGGAGTCCCTCCCTCATGACCTCCGGTAGGCCTGTAATCACCTCTTAGGGTTTCAACAGATGAATTTTGGGGAGGCTCATTCAGAAACGGAAGCTTTGAGACTGTCTTTGACTTCATAAACCTTTTTAGAAAAAGCGTGTACCTTGGCTGAAAACTACTTGCCACTATTTCTTATTTTCTTTTATCTGAATTAAAAACCCTCTGGCATCAAATCCTCCTTTCCTTTGTCAGGCCAGCCCGCCACTCAAATCTATATTTTTCCCTACAGCTGTTCCCAGAAGCGTTCTCAGGCTGACTTTCTCCCTCCCAGGGCAGTTGGAGGGCCTCATTTTCCATTCCCTCCCTGCCACCCTGCAAAGACAAGGCGTCGGAGAAGAGTACAGAGCTCTTCAGCCTGAAGGCTTTGGCAACTGCAGCACGTAGGCTGCCCCCTGTCTGCCAAGCTGCCTGTGGCCCAGACGGTAGGAAGTCTTGCCCTACCCGAGCGGATGGTCTCAAGGGTGGCGGAGAATTGAGAGCGCTGGCTTATTAGCAGTCTTGAATCGGGATCTTCCCAACGGCCTCTCTGGGCCTCTTGGGAACTCTTGACCTTTCTGGCCCTGAGTTTGAGAACCACGGTTTTAGGCTGTTGATTTTCACTTTCTCAAGGCTCAGCTCAAATACTCAGCTCGCTTATTTAGTCCCCAGGGAGAACCTTCCAGCCTCTTGGAATGAGTAGCACTAAACATGCTACTCATCTGTCTGTGTTTAGTGAGGGGAAGGCGAGGAAAAGGGAAACGTGCCTTTCTTCCTTCCCAGTGGCTGTGGGCCTCATGCTGGGTGCCCTCGAGCCCCTCTTTAGGCAGCTGGTCCAGTCTCAGACTCTCCGGAGGTGACTGGATCTCTGGTTCTGCTCTCCCTCCCACCCCCCCATCCCCCGTCACCCCAGCTTGGGGTCAGCCTCAAGTTTTGACACACAGCTGCGCTGAGCCAGGACTTGAGTGTCACTGTTGATCAGCATTGGGTCCTCATTGTAGAGGACATGGAAAGAAAACAGCAAAGCTGTGTGGCCTCTGATTTCATGGAGCTTGAGGCATTCCCAGTTCTGCTGGAGTTTTGTTTCCTGAGTGCTTCTTTCTGGGAGTGGCTGCTTCTCCCCATTCTGTTTACACAGTGGGTACATCTGAGTGTTGTCCCTGTGCTCTCCCTGTACCTGGTTTCCTGGTCCTGCCACGTGCCCTCCGCCATCCTCCCAGATAAATCCAAGGACTGTCACTGTCATTTCCCTGCCACTGAACGCAGCAGTTTCTGGGGTCTTCTGGCAGTGTGAGCCCCCTTGTCCCTTGGCTTCCAGCCACTGGCTCTAGGCAGACCTTTCTCCCTGTCTTGTGAACGTGTGGGTTCAATCCTGTCCTGCTCATGCCACTTCTTTCCTGGGACACCCCCTTGCTTCTCGTGTTGTTTGTGACCATGTACAATGTGTATTTAATAGGTAACTTCAAGTCCAGTAGAAAGACTCCTGTGGTGTTGGTAATGTGTGCTACTCCATACTTAAAATCTCTCCTAGAACCGTCCCCAGTACCACGGCCATAATGTGTGTGAGTTTGTTCGGGCTGCCATCCCATAATACCTGTGGCTGGGTGGCTTCTACACAGCAGACGTTTGTTGCTCACAGTACCGGAGGCTGCAAGTCCAAGGTCAGGGTGCCATCAGGGCTGGTCGGGTGAGGGCTGTCTTATGGGTTGCAGACTTCTTGGATCGTCACGTGGTGGAAGGGGCAAAGATGCTCTGCAGGGTCTCTTTATAAGGAGACTAATCCCCCTCATGGGGGCTCCCCCCTCATGACCTGACCCCTTCCCCAAGGCCCCTCCTCCTGATAACCATCTCCTTGAGGGTTAGGATTTCAAGGTAAGAACTGGGGGTGGAACACAGTCATTCAGACCATGGTGGCATCCCTTTGGCACATCATGGTTCCTTACTTAAATGCTGTAGCTTCCAGTGTGTGGGTATCTTTTCCTTGAAAGATTTCAAGCGTCAGTCACCCACTCAACACGTATTTGAGTGCCTGCTCCGTGTCAGGTGACGTTTTAGGCCCTGGTGATCCTGCAGCGAGAGAGGTGGGCCCCAGCTCCTGCTGCCACGAATGTGCGTCCAGGGGCTTCTTGGAGAGCGACAGCAGTATGGCCTTTCGCTTTGCTCTTAATGTACTCCTCTGAGTAGTTCAGTAATCATTTCTGTAACTGATCTATTTTGCTTAAAAAAAATAGAGCGTCTCCATTTGGATCATAAGAAAAATACCAGAGACACCAAGTGAAATGCGCATCTAGAAATCTGGCATGAGAGGTGCCTTAGGGAGGGGTGTTTTAGGTACCCGAGTTTTCTCCAGTCTCAGGACCCCTACCCCCTCAAAGCAGGCTCTTCCTCTGCCTGATGTGATGGGGGTCTGACCGATGCTTACTGTTTCCTGTTTGAGCAAAAATAAAATTGAAGTATTGAAGAAGGGTATAGGGTATAGGGGTCCTTTCTGTGTCACGGTGTGAAGAGTAGTGACTCTGGGTCCTGGAGCCCATTCCGTTGTGTGTTAGGGCAGGTGTCCACTGCTGGTCTGGTCAGCTGTGGCCAGGGTAGCCACACAATTACTGACCTACTGCAGGGCCCGTCCTCTGTCACGGGCGAGCTGGGGGCTGTGTTTCAGCTTGCCTGGGGCCTGGGCATCACGAAAATCTGGGTCCACAGGCAGACCCAGTTTTAACTCACATTTATTTAGCAGCTTGTGGGAGGCATCTGTGGGACACTGATTAATATAGATCATCTGTAAAGCAACCTTTCTTTTGAATTATGTTTATCTAATGAAATCTGGCTCAAGAAGTCATACATGATGTATAATTGAAAAAATGCTTTCAAAAATCATTACCAGCTTGATTTATTTAGAAATGCAGTAATGTCACGTCATCTGAATACCTTGTGATCTCGTTTTGGCTTAATTTTATTTTGGAAGAAGTAATAATAAGTGACAGGCATTAGGAGTGGCGTTGATATGCCAGTCCCACGCTAAGTCATTTGCACTGTGCGTGACACAAGGGTGCATGTTTGAGGAGGATTTGCTAGTTCTGTGTGGATGGTAAGCTCACGATGGGAAACTCCAAAGCACAGAGAATGTGTAGCACATATTCAAGCTTCAGCAGCTCAGGGCTCATCTTATTTCATCTTCGCTCCACTCACTTCCCTCTCCTTTGCTCCCCACTAGATGACTGTAAAGCGAATTCCAGATAGATGTCATTTCTTGGGATGATTTTTTTTTAAAAGGATTTTATTTATTTATTTGACAGAGATAGAGACAGCCAGCGAGAGAGGGAACACAAGCAGGGGGAGTGGGAAAGGAAGAAGCAGGCTCCCAGCAGAGGAGCCTGATGCGGGGCTCGATCCCAGAACGCTGGGATCACGCCCTGAGCCAAAGGCCGACGCCCAACGACTGAGCCACCCAGGCGCCCCCTTGGGATGATTTTTAACCAGAACATAATGTTTAAATTTTAACTTCAAATTGGTGTGTTCGAACTTGCTTTTCCTCTGACTTGCTTATTTTTCTCAGTTGTCATTATTGAACATTTATATGTAAGTTCTTTCTTGTCTCCTTTGGGTTTTAAACATTCCTTATGAGTTTATGGTTGGACCTCAGTTTCTGCTGTAGATAAAGGAACTGTCTCATGCTACCTTTAAGTGAAGAATAATCCAGCTAATTATACCCTTTTGAAACTTAGTTTTTTTCCTTCTTGACCTCACTGCCTGGCTCACTTAACCAAGAGCACCACGCCTCCCTGTGTGTAAGTTTCAGGAGCTACATTGGTTCACTTGGATTCTTTTAATGTGGAATTTTTTTTTTTTTATGCAGTAATCATGCTCATAATTTCCTCATCTGTAAGTGAGAGGGTTGGGATAGCTGGTTGTCAGAGTTCCCTTTTGGTCTTGTGGTTATAAAAAAGCCCCCAAGTCTAGCAGAAGGCATAACTGTTGACCATCCGTTGTTGCTTAGGGAGTGAATGACTTCTACCTAGGGAATAATTGGAAGAAAATGCACCCATTGTGTTTTTGGTTTGGCCTATTTTGGCATAGCATCATGTATGTCCCTTATTTAGAAATTCAGTAATGTCATGTCATCTGAATACCGTGTGATCTGGTTTTGGGTTAACTTTATTTTGTAAGAAGTAATAATAAGTGACAGGCATTAGGAGTGGCGTTGATATGGGGAGAAGTGGGTGTGGAAAGGCCACATGTGGCCTTCAGAGCCTCCCCAGGGAATCCCGATCTGCTCTGCTGTCTGTGTTACCAGCTGTTTCTACTTCCCTTTCGTGTCCTGGGGGCGGGGTGGAAGACCCCCAACTTTTGTTCCAGCTCTTATTATCATACCTCCTGTATTTTCTGTAGCAAAATCAGTTACCTGCCTTTTGTTCCTTCTCAAAGTGTTCCAAATATCTTGAAATTTCAGTACCATCTGGAAGCAGCCAAAGAAAGTTGGGAAGAGGGTTTCTTGGTCCTCTGTCACTAAGCATATGACAGGTGGGCCATCTGGATGACTGGTAAAGGGTCACCCAGCTGTGGTCAGTGCTGCTTGCTATGCCTTGCCTCCCCACCCATGGAGGGCTGCTGTACCGTACTAGTCCTGGGTGGTCCCCCGCCCCAGCAGGGGACCTTTATGACATTTTGAGCATGACCAGAAAAAAGGAACTTGTGGATTTTTTTCTAGGTTTGGTTGCTTGAGCGGCTGATGCAGGCTAGCTCTCTGTGTTCCTCCTCCAGCTTGCCCAGCTGGTTTGAGCTCAGTTGTGCCAGCAGAGTGATGTCAGCTCTGCCCAGGCTGCAGGGACCTTTAGCAGTCAGACCCCAGGTGACAGGTGAGTAGTGACTCCACCCTCTGGTTTCTTTCTATTTTGACTCAACTGAGAGTCACCACTGCCAGCCATAATTTTTCAGATGGCCTCTGCTTCACTCTGGCTGTGGGTTCTTTCTGTCCTCTTTAGAGTCTCTCTGTTAGCAAACTAGAAACCTCTTAGGTATTTTAGATGCACAAGGTCTAGTCCAGGGAATGGTTACAAAAGTGTATGAAGGGCAGAGGGAGCCAAAGGGGAAAGACACGTTACCCAAAGAGCAGAAACTGAGCAAGCTGCTGCCGGCTCTAGGCCTGCAGGAACAGAACAAGGACATGGGAGTCCCCCAGAGCCCAGGAGCAGGTGCTTCCCACCATCACCCCCCACCCCCCACACCAGCAGGAAGCCTTAACTGCTGGTCCTGCCCCGGGAGCTAAGGCACAGCCTGAGCCTTAGCCGCTTGCTGCCCTGCGTTGCCCATGCTGTTCTAGCCTCACAGGGGCTGGGTGCAGGCAAGTCTTCACCCTTCCTCCTGCCTTTTCTTTATTATTTTTATGTTTTTTAAAGATTTTTATTTATTTATTTTAGGGAGAGAGAGAGTGCGGGGGCAGGGGTGTAGACGGAGAGGGAGAGAGAATCTCTCAGGAGCAGACTTCCCACTGAGCGTGGAGCCCGATGCCCACGATGCTGTGGGTCTTGATCCCAGGACCCTGAGATCATGACCTGAGCCAAAATCAAGAGTCTGATGCTTGACTGACTGCGCCACCCAGGTGCCCCCCTCCTGCTTTCTAATGTTGCACCAGGGCCTCTCTTTGGTGGAACCTCCCCCAGAGTCCAGCCGGCAAGGGCCTGGGAAATGTAGCCCGAGTGGTCCAGAGGGGAGCGTGGCAGGATGGCCGTGGTCTGGCACATCAGGCACAGGGACTCTCCAGAGTGTGGGTGGAATGAACCGACACAGTGCGACGTGGCACGTGGGGGACAAAGAGTGGTCGCTGCTGTTTCATCTCGGCGTGGATCCGAAGGAATGGACTGTTGACAATCCGCCAGTCATGCGTCAAGCAGACTGTACTCGCAGGCAGGGAGGGAAACCAAAACAAAAAGTTGAACGTGCCCTGTTCGGCTACTAGAAATGCATATAAATGATTCCATCGCAGCTGCACCGTGGGGAAGTTACCAGGCGTCCACGTGTGTGCTGCACACCCAGGTGCTGCTGTGCAGAGACGCAGGGAGGCTCCGGGTTTCCTCCGGTGCGCCGTGGCGGGGGCGGGGCCGGGGGGGAGGACAGAACCACGCTCTGAAGCCCGGAACAGCCTGTTCCCCAGTGACAAGCAGGAAGCGACCGCAGGCTGCAAGGGCAGCTCGGCGTTGGTGATGGTAACGGGGTTCAGACAGCAGCAGAGGGGTTTCTCTTATCCTTCCAGCCCCTGCTTCCCTTCTGCCAGAAACAGGAAGCCCCTGACTTTGTGCGGCTCCCCACACTGCGTTTGCATCCGGGGCCCTCCTCCCCGGCTTTCCCCATCGCCCTCGGTGGAGCTGCTGGGGTAGCAGGTACCGGAACCCTCTGGAGCTCCCCAAAGCAAGAGAGGAAGTTGTCCTGAGGGTGGGGTGTCTTCTGAAAGGGTGTCGGCGGGCTCCGGGGCCACGTAGGGGACCGGAGAGCCACCCTGCCTCTGCGCTCTGCCTCTTTGCATCCTGCAGACCAGCGGTCCCTCTCCCTGGGCGTGGGGGGGGGGGGGTTCGCCTGCAAGGGCACGGAGGCCGTGTGGCCCGCAGAGGTGCTGCTCGGCATCCCATCTCTCGGGGGCACTTCTTTGGTCCACGTCGGTCAGATGCCCACTCCAAGCCCGTCAGTGGACCAGCCCCCATGAGGGAGGTGGAGGATGTCCTGGAGAACATGACTACCCTTATTATAGGTGAGTGGGGTTGGGAAGAAGAGCAGCTGAGGGCAGAGGGGAAGTCATTGGTCTGGGCGGCCTCCCAGTGGGGCTTTTCCAGAGCCTTCCACAAAGTAATGCCAACGCTGGGGCCACATCAGGTAGCAAGCACATCGTCTGCTTGCGCCCCTGCTCAGGTCTCCGTGGACGGTAGGAAATAATGCTCTTATAACTGCTGGTTGTATGCATAAATTGGGCTAATGGCCATTTAAAAAAGAGTGTTATGAACTCGCTCTAAGAATATTTTCTTTTAAACTCAGAAATGTGGTTTCCATAAAATATCAAAATTAAGAAATTATCGAGAATAATTTGACTAGGAGTAGTTGGTAAAATGTGTTTATTATTAGAATAACTCCCGAAGAGAACACACACTCAGAACTTTTAATCTTTCTGCATTAATTTAATTAAAGAGGATGGCCCTCGTGGTCCTTTATGAGAGTATGGCAGGATCCTGGTTTACCCCCTGCGAAGTGAGAGGTTGCAGCCTTCCAGCAAAATGTGGCTTCCTGGAGCAGGATGCAGCCCCTGTGAATCCAGACAGTGTAGACGACCCACCCGTGGGTGGCCGGAGGGAAGCAGAGGGAAGCGAGAACTTGTTCCCCACCCACCGAGTGTGGTGCAGGTGGAGGACGGGTAGGAAGAAGGATAGCTTTAGTCGCTGATAATGCAGCTTTGGAATTGGACCTCTTGGGTCGTCTGTGGTTTAAAACCCACGCTCCCGGACATGCACACATACATCCCTAGCAGGAGATTTGTTTTGTGGAGTTCACATAGGCTGGAGGATGGGATGGATTTGCTTGGCTGTACGAAAGGAAGAACTGACGTGAGAAAAGCAGCGTGGGGTACCACGGCCTACGTGGGTGTGCGTGATGCGCCTGCCTTCTGCCGTCTTACATAATGTCGTACACGCGCCCACACGCTTTACGACGGACTCAGTTCTCTGGACCTTGCTGTTCCTCGATTATTTAATTCAGTTCTATCCTCTTCATAAACTCTTCCTCCTCCCATTTATTTAGTTCTGTTTTTTTCTCGTGGTATGGCATAACTTCAATGAAGAATATTTTGGATGCTCTGGAGACGAGGCATATGTTTTTTACTAGAAAAGAAATTTTCTGATTGAGAGATTGATCAAGAATAAGAAATATTGTAGAATATTTGAAAGGTTTTTAAGGTGAACTTTTCAGTGCCAAAAGCTTCGTTTCACAGCATTTAGGTTAAGTGGGGTCAGGATAGCCATAAATATTTAGAGCTGTCACCATATTTCCATAATAGGGTTTTCATGTATGTAAATATATCTAAAAGACACATACCCTTATTTTTATCTGGTATCTGAGTTAAAATTCTTATGTTCATCCTCAAATCCTGCATTGTGCCCAGGTGGGTGTGGAATCAAGTGACCATATTTCTGGCTGCACCAGGACACCTTTGCGAGCAGAAAGGGGTGCTATTAATAATTACGCTGAGCCAACAGTCACATATCAGAGGGTAGTGTGTGGTCACCGAGCCTTGAAAAATTGACCTTCTCTCTTCGCATTGCCTGGACCAGCCTTTCTCTCTTACCTTGGCACAGTCCTCTCATCCTCCTGCTTCTGGACTTTTCTCCCTCTCATCAACCTCTTTTATTGGTAGCAGGGCTGCTTTTCTAACACACTGATCTACTTGTTTCACTTTTCTCCTTTATAAGCCTCTGGGTCCCCATTTCCTGATAAAGTCTGGGCTCCTAGGTGTTATTAAAGGGCCCTAAAAATCTGATCTTTGTTTCATCTGCCACCATTTAGTATTTTTCACATTTTATGAACATGATCACAATGGTTTACTTCCAACAGGGCCATGCACTTTCATATACTGTGCCTTTGCCCATGCTGTTCCCAGTGCTTGGCCTGCCTCCCCCACAGTCCCCACTGCTCACCTCCTTGCACGTGGCAGGACTGCAATGGCATCTCTCCTTTGGAGCATCTGGATTACTGCAGAGCTAGAACTAGTGGCTCCTTCCTAGAAGGTCTCCTGGGCCTCTCCTGTACGTCTGTCTTTGAACACTCATGCACTTAATTTCGAGAGACAGTACACCATGGTGGTACAGATCTGGTCCCCTGGCATGGATGGTGGCCTTCCACTTGGTGTATGTGACTTTGGTTTGATTGGGCTCTTCATACCTCAGTTTTCCCATCTGAGAAATGGGGACAATAGTAATACTTATCTCCTAGGATAGTTATAAGGTTTATAAAGAGCAGTGCCTGAAAGGAACCTGTTCCTTGGCGTGTGATGACCCTGCAGTTGTCCATGACCAGTGGTAGCTGTCAGCTCTCTGTACCTGTTTGTCCAGCTGGCATCTGAGTGCATAAGTAGGACTCTGGCAGTGTTGTTCGGGTCCCTGGATGTTTGCCGAATGGATTGGTGCGTGTGCATATATATTAGTCCCTGCTGATTTCTTGCTGTAATGCTTTGGATTGAAATTAACTACACAGAACTGCCAGTTTCTTGGTTATCAGATTGACAGTGTCTGAGCGACCTGATGACCTGGGGCCCACTGGGTCCCTTAAGCCAGGCTCCAGGACAAAGACCCGATTTCCCCATGGGCCTGTCCCCTTCCTCACTCTCTTCTTGCCAAGGAAAAGAAAGGCTGGGGGAAGGGAAGGGGAGGATGGCCACATGCTAGCCTGTAACCATGACTGCTTTTAAGAAGAAGAAGCCCCCAGCACAGAGCCTGCAGGTTGTAAGCCCTGCCTGTGACCGGGAGAAGTTGCTGTACCCTTTCTCCCAGTGTGGGAGCCTCTCACTAGGTGGTTTCTTGCTCCTGCCATCACTGGTTTTGAATAGGTCTAGTGGGAGGATGACTTTCCTGATCTGATCGATGGCAGACAGGCCGGACAGCCCTGGGGACTAGTGATGGGCTTCCGGGGACCAGGCACATCCCTGGTGGGGGGCCGTCACTTGCCTTCCCTTCCCCTCACTGCCAGTGTTCCCTTCAAACCAGTGCCACGCCTTCCGCCTCTCCACCTCAGGTGATGGTTGGGCTGAAGGCCTTTTGAGAACTTGAGGGGAAACGCCCTGTATACTCAGCACACTTTTCTTAACTGTGCAAGTTAATGTGAGTTCCGCACAAGTTCTTACTTGAGGAACGCTGGCCACACATCACGTTGTATGTTCCCGTCCCCCTGCCCATGAATTCTGCTAGGAGCTAGTGTCTAGCTTTAGTACTTTTCTTTCTTTTTACTTGGTTGGAAAGTAAAACAGGTGGTTTTAAAATCCTCGAGAGATGTGCTAGGCTTTCTGCTGAAGCGGCTGAGGAAACAGAGCGAGCTTGAGTCTTAGCTCCGGCTCAATTAGCGCCAGAAGGGCACTGGCAAGCCTTTCCATGGGCTTTTCTCTAAAATATGCAGCGATTCAGGAGCGCCTGGGTGGCTTAGTCAGTTAAGTGTCTGCCTTCGGCTCAGGTCATGATCTCAGGGTCCTGGGATCGAGCCCCGAGTCGGGCTCCCTGCTCAGCAGGGAGCCTGCTTCTCCCTCTGCCTGCAGCTGCCCCTGCTTATGCTTGCTCTCTCTCTCCCTCTCTGTCAAATAAATAAATAAAAATAAAAGTAAAATATGCAGTGATTTAAAACTGAACAGCAGTGGCAGTGAAAATGCTCTGGGTGGTGGTTAGAAATGCCACAGGGCTGGTTGTAACCTAGCCTGAGCTTGGTTGGTCCCCATCCCCTTGGGGAGCCTCGTAGATTGCCACTAGAAAAGAGGCTTTCCTGAACTTTCTTCTTGCGTGTGTGTGCTTTGAAGACCAGGCCTTCCCAAAACCAGGGAGATGCGCAGCCTCCCCCACAGACGTGAGCTCGTGAGGCCTGCTGCACGTAGCATGTGCTCGGAAATGCTGGTGGCCACTTCAGGGAGCAGCTGGTTGGGGACTGCTTTTGAAACAAAGAGCCTAGGTTTGTGTCTTGCACGGACATCTTATTACAATTCATTGAACCGGTCATGCATTAGGTACTTTTCTTCCTGTGGAGGACAGGGGCAGTGGAAGACAGATTTAGTAAAATAAGATCTGCAACGTCCTGGGGCATCCGACTCCCCACTGAAGTCTCCCCTCCGAACAGGTGGAAGGAGCTAGGTGGGGGTGGGGAAGGGACACAGCGTGACCTCACGCACGATGCTGTGGTTGGCTGCCCTTTGCTGCCATATTCCCTAATGCCGATATAGGCCTTAGTAAGATGCACTGAGTTTGCCTCAACTGCTGATCCTTTCTGAAGGGTGCCTGGTAATTTGGAAAGTGTTCCATATGTTGTGTGCTTATGTCAGTTATATGTATAAAACTACGTGTTGTTGGCGCGGATAATGTTACTATTATTTTGTCAGTGTTGATATTTGGATTTTAATACATACCCATACCCGTTGGGAGTAATTTTCTGTTGGCTGTTTCCTAGTGAAACTTTTTAATTTTATGTAAATGATTAAGTAATTTCTTTTGTTCTTTCTTTAGAGCCTTACAAGTTCTGGAGGGCATTGTTCTGTGGTCACTGAGTCCAGTGACTCTTGCAGTATGTGTCTTTCCTCAGAGATCTACAAGTACTTTTGTGATCAGAGGTGTTCTCATTTCTTGGATCATGCTCTACAAGAGACTTTTCTTGCTTTGTGCATGACTTCGCAGCCATTTTAAAAGCCCTCAGATTGCTAAAGTCGAAGAGAAAACTCATTTGGTTCTTTATCCCAAGATTGGCTCCCTACTGCACCTTAAGAGCCGCCGGGCTGTGGGGGTGTCGAGGGTGCAGGCTGGAGCCAGCTGGAAGGGTGGCCACCGTCTGGCCTGGGAAAGAGCCCCCATGTTCCCAGAAACTGTATACCTTTGCTAGTACCACAGGCTCGGTGGCTTAAAGCAACAGAGGTTTATTGTTTCACGGTTCTGGAGGCCAGAAGTCTGAAGTGCAAGTGTTGGCAGCCGTGCTCCCTCTGACACCTGGAGCGAGAGTCCTTGCTGGCCCCTTGCGAGCTGCTGCGTGCCTCAGGCCTCGGCGTTCCTTGGCCTGCAGCTGTGGAGCGGCAGTCTCTGCCCTTGTCATCACATGGTGGTCCCCAGGTGTCTCTGTCTTCTTATAAGGACGCCAGGCACAGTGGGTCAGGGACCCCCCACCGCGCTCCGTCGTGGTGCGTGCCGTTGGGACGTGAATGCGAGCTTCCTCAGTGGCTGTCTTGGCTGTGCCTTGGCTGTCTTGCGAGGTGCCGGCCTGTCCCTGGAAGGGGCTTGTCCAGCTTGTACTGTCGGGCCACCATCACCACGCCGGGCCACTTCAGGGGGAGCGTGGTGGCATCTGTGAAGACCAGCCTCGCAGCAGAGAGAAGACATTTAGCAGTTCACGAGTCGTTGCAGAGTCGCTTCAGAGACGTCCCTTTCCTGTAAATCACAGCATCACAGT
This sequence comes from Ursus maritimus, assembly GCF_017311325.1. Lineage (NCBI taxonomy): Eukaryota > Metazoa > Chordata > Mammalia > Carnivora > Ursidae > Ursus > Ursus maritimus. Next base: position 81,779,734 of record NW_024426774.1, read on the forward strand.
TAGCAAAAGGCAGTCCTGTCTTGTTTGACTTTCCTGAAGTACAATGCAAAGTCAGAGTCGATGTCTGTTCCGCGACTCACAGCCTTGAATGCCGCGTCCTCTTCATCTGATCACTGTCTGGGTGACAGAGGTTTGCAGAGACTCCCTTCCTCGCAGGCCACGTACTCGGCCACATCCGCTCCGTGTGCTCTCCAACAAAGGGCAGAAATACGTGTCCTTGTGCATCGTGGATTTCCAGCACGGACGCGCGAACAGAACTGAAGGCATACTTGTTATGGTCTCTGTAACAGCAATTTTAGATGTGACCGAGTCCTTCGGTCATTGATTCTGTTGAAAATATAATTCTGCTCTAGGAAAACATGGCTTTTTGAATTTATATCTTTTCTCTAGTTGATGTCGGAACTTCCTGGCTTATCAATCACAATGTGCTTAACGGCATATTTATGAGCCAAAGGGGACCCTGTGATCATTTAGTTGGCTGGATGCTTTTCCATTTTTAATTAGTGAGGTGTTTTGTTTTGTTTTAATTGCAGAAGTAACCCAGTGCACAAGGGCTGACTTGCCTGTAATGACCAGGATGGAGGCCTGGTTAGCAGATATTAATATTAATATTAGTACAGATATTAATTTGTTCTTGCTCAGATGTTACTTGGATGTTAACTGTTTTACAGGTTGATGTGAGTTGCCTTTGGTAGAATTTTAGGTAAAAGTCAGAGCTAGTGGTTGAACGGTGCCCTTGGGTAGGGATTCTGTTGTTGCTCACAAATAGGGTGCTCTCCATTTAGGGTAAGAATAGCTTGATGTGGAGTTGGCTCTGAGCTGGCCTTCCTTACTGGTTGTAAACTGTGCAAGTGGTACGTGCTAATTTGTGTGGCCAGTGAGAAGTATTTCCCCCTGCAGATTGAGCTTGGGATGAAGAGGCAAGGAGAGATTCCTTTGCTTACATAGCAAATTGTTCCAGATTTCCTTTTCAAGCCAGTCATGGTGGGTACTGCTTCCATTGAAGTGAAGGGGCATGTGACGTTCACATACCATTTCCACGTGTGTTTCCACCATGTACCAGAAGCTGTGCTAGGAATGCACGGAGGAATGCATGTCATTCTTGCCAACCTGTGTCCCAGCGGGAAAGGGCTGAGGGCATACAATGTGAAGAGGTTTTCGGGTTTTTACAACATAAGTGAGCAGGAATGTACTATTATCATTCATATATAATAATGCTGATCACTAACATTTGAATTGAGCACAGGTATGAGTCAGGCCATTGTAAGTGCTTTCCATAAAAGATTCTCACTTAATCTAGTGGAAACTATAGCACCTTCAAAATTGTGAACGAAGGGCATAACAATTTGGCCTCTGGAGGAAACGCCTGTCTCCCTGCTATGGGTCCGGTGTCCAGCCACTGTTCCAGGCCCCGGGGAGTGGGGTGGGTGAGAGATCGCATCACAGGTGTTTCTGACATTTCCCATTTCAGCGTTCATAGGTATTTCATCCTATAAACCTGACTGCATAGGATATATGGCTAAAGGGAAGAAATTGTGAATGCAGGTGGACAGCGTCACAATTCAGAATGCTTTCTGGAGCAGGCATTTGGTTCTGGGTAATGTCGCCAGGATCCCGAGGTGGCCATGGTGTTTGTGTACCGGTGGGCGCAGAAGGGAGGGCGGTTTCCCCTCCCCACCAAGGAGCCTGTCTGGAAGCTTCCTTTTCCTGTGACGTCTGTAGCCATAAGACAAAATAGTCATGGTGTTGTCAGGGGGGAGGGTCATGGGACTGTAATTCCTATTAATCACAAAGATAAAATTAAAACAGAGTAAAAGTGACTCAATCAGAAGACATCCAATAGAAAGCTGAATTGTAATGCAGCCTGGTTTACCTCTCTTCATCTGAACGGACCCACAGATGGGTTTCCCTGCCGTGAAATATGGGGAGAGTGTAAACCGGTCGGCGTGGAGTGGGAGCCGCCGAGCTTATCTGACCAGCCCGTGTCAGTGTCAGCTCAGGTGTTTGAAGCCTTCCCGCCAAGGCTGGGCTCACCCTGCCGTGTGCATGGTGATTTTGCTATTGTGCTTTGTACAAAAAAGCCCAGGAACACTCAGTCACATGCAGAACGTCACCCCTGGGCTAGCAGGAGGTTGGGTGTAGGGTGCTTAATTCATTCTAGTAAGTGCAATGTCTGTTTATTTATTCGTTCCTATCTGGCGTGCTGAAGAAAATAGATGATTATAGCTGGTAGCGATGAAATCCTTCTGGTCCAGAAGGACACTCCAGGGAGATACCAATCATTTAACCCAGACCATTCTGTCCCCTGCACTTATTATCTTTTGCCTGTTTTTTTTTTGTTGTTGTTTTTTGCATCTTTTCATCTATGTGTGTCCGACCTTTGCCCATCTGTCGATTTTCTCATTTACCTTCTGCCTTATTTGCCTTATTCTCATGTCCCTTCATTGTACATTTCTCTATCAGTTAATTAATTCACTCATCCAGCCTTTTATTGATCATCTCTTCTGTGGAGGGCTCCACCATTAGTGTTGTGGATGGAACGGTGAATTGGTAAATTGCAGACAGCCTCCACACCTGATACAGGGAAGACAGAGAAATGTAGACAGATGGCTCTGATACCAAACAAAACAGTTATTTTGAGTCTGTGTAATAGCAACCGTTCCCATTAACTGAGCAGCACTCGCTCATTTCCTTTGGCCTTGGGAACAGCTAGTGGGCAGTGCAGTGTAGGGTGGGCGTGCTGACCCAGGCCCGTCCGGGAAGGTCTCTGGCTTTGGAGACTTTGCCTCCAGCCTTGGGGTTGGCCTTGAACTCCACTTGGGTCTGGTGTCTGCTCCGCTCGAGGCACGGGCCGCTAGAGGGTTCCTTCAGGGCAGGGCCTGATGTGTGTTTAGGAGAAGAAGGAATTGCTACCATCACAGGGTTGTGAAGGAGAGCGAAGTCCTTTTGTAAAGGACCTGACATGTGCCAGCTCAGGGTAGGGCTCTGCGAGGGCGGCAGCCTGGCCCTGCTGATTCCTGTCTCTAACGCTCTCTCTTGTTTTTCTGTGTCCTCCAGTCCTGGCCTCTGCCCCTTCCTCCTTCCCACCCTCCCGGGGCTCCAACATCACCCCCTCCTGGGTCTCTTCCCTTCCCACTTGTCATGGAGGCCAGGGGGGCTGCCTTTGGGGCCCGCTGCCTTGGTGCCAGCCCCTCCCTGGCCCCTCTCAGCTGAGTGACCTTGGGCAGCTTCCCTGACCTCTGCTTGTCAGCCTCTCATTTCTCATGAGTGATGCTTTCAGTGCCAGCCCTGAGGACTGTCATCAGACTCAGAGGAGGGGACCCCACTAGGCCTCAGCTGGGCCGGTGCCGGCCAGAGCTCGGAGGACTTCAGCCGTGTTCATGAGTGTGCTGGTTTGCATTTGCCTCTTGTCTGCGCTTTGCTTCGCCTGCACCTGGCTTCTGCTTCTGGCCCCACCGAGGAGTGGCCGCAGCCAGGCAGCTGCCTGTCCCTTCTGCTCTCCGGATCTTTGTAGCCCGTGGCCCTGCACCACTCAGTCGCCTTTTTCTTTCTCGGATCCTTTTCTTCCTGTGGAAGGTTGGTCAGCTCAGGGCCGTGGAGGGTGTGGACGCCCCAACCCCAGTTCTGATCCCATTGCAGCTGTTGCCTCAGGCCAGCTCCCCCAGTTGGACCGATTTGGGTATCCCCACCCCATGTCCATTGTTGTGGTCCTAGCCCCCCAGTGTGTCTGTTTGAGGACAGGGCTTCTAAGGAAGGAATCAAGGTTAAATAAGTTCGTAAGATCAGTCCCTGATCTGATGGGACTCATGTGCTCCTGGTAAGAGCACCCGGGAACTGGCTGTCTCTCCTCCATGTGAGGACACAGCGAGGCGGCTGTCGGCAAGCCAGGAACAGAGCTCTCAGGAACCAGATCAGCCCACACCTTGATCTGGGACTTCCAGCCTCCAGAACTAGGAGAACATAAATTTCTGTTGTTTCAACCACCCACTCTGTGGTCTTTTCTTATGTTAGTCTAAGCAAACAAATCCAGTGAGCCTCCCTGGGCCCCTCACTGCAGGGGAGACCGGCTCCCCCTGAACCCTGTGAGGGCATCCCCGCAGCCAGCTTCCCTTGTGCGAGGAGACGAGGCCCTGCTTTCTTGCCTTGACAACAGTGAGGGTGGGATGGGAAGATGGAGACCAATGCTTTTTTGCTTTACTTTGGACCCCTGGCTGTTCTGTAGGAGAAACTCCTCCTCCCGTGTGAGCCCGGCTCTTCTGTGATGAGGCCGGCCAGCAAACCCCTGGCTCACAGGTCGCTCGCTGACCATTTGCAGGACCAGGCAGACCGAGTAGACCCCTGCCCCCCCGAGGGGCAGATTCTGCTTTGGACCCTGCCCTTCTTAGGCGGCCCAGGCTGTACCGGGCTGCAGAATGAGGACCAGGGCTATAAAAGCTGCGAAATGTTGACTTTCTTTTCACTTTGGTTTATTTGAATTTGGGGGGTTTGGAAGTGGGAGGAAGGAGACCAGTTCTGAATACAGTGAGTCTCTCTAATCAGCTACGTGAATTAGAGGTCAAAGTTAGACACTATCGCTGTCATTGGTTTAAAGGGTTTGGGTGCCCTGGAAACTGCTATACCCATAAATACCCTCTGGAGGAGTAAGCTGTTGCCTACAAGTAGGTTCAAAGAAGAGGCAAGTTCTTCTGTTGGCCCCCATTTCTATCAGCACCATTTAAATGATGGCCATTCAGCCTGATGCTTAGCTTTCTTCTCTGGTTTGTAGACTTGGACTCGGGCTCTGCCCAAATTAACTTTTCTCGTTAACGAGGATGGATATTCTGAAACTAGTGTTGGTTGTCTTCATCTCCTAACAAGTACTGTAAGTAGTATTTACATATATGTGTATATCATACTTTGTAGGGGGGGTGTTTCCTAGGGTGTATTAGAGAACTAGATACGGGATCTAAGATCTTCTGCTAGCCAGGGCAGATCTTACTAACCTTCCCCAAGACGTGTTCTCTTCCCATGTTTTCTAGTTTTTGTTTCTTTTCTTTAAAAGTTCTTTATCTGTAAAATGCATGCTTTTTCCTAGTTTCCCTCTATTCCTTCTCTTCACTTTTAAATAGCTTTAAATCAGTTCTAAGCCATTGTAATTCACTACTCTGTGCTTCAAGACAGAAGTCATCTCTATTAATTCCATGTGTTTTTGACAGAGGGAGACTGTAGTCAGGGCAGTGGATCTCTTACTTATTGCCTTGAGTTCTTTTTATTTTTTTTATTTTTTTAAGATTTTGTTTATTTGAGAGAGAGGGAGAGAGAGAGAGCATGAGCAGGGGTGGTGGGAGAGGGAGAAGCAGGCTCCCCGCATCAAGGAGCTTGATGCAGGACTTGATCCTAGGACCCTAGGATCATGACCTGAGCCAAAGGCAGACACTTAACCAACTGAACCACCCAGGCGCTCCTATTGGTTTGAGTTCTTAAAAATGTATTCTAGTTGCATTAATCTTTTCAAAATGCTAAGCAGATGTGGACGAGCTCCAATTTAAAATATACAACGACTGCGATGTCTCTAATGCACGTGTCTCTGCCAGGCTCTATTCCCAGGCCCCCGGTCTCCGGAGCTCAGGCTGCTCTGGGGGAGGAGGTGTCCTCTCTGCCTTCCTGGGTGGATCGACTGGGACCTTCCCACAGGGGTGACGACCAGGCCAAGGTTGCATTCGTACATGTACTTGACCCTGGTGCACAAAAAAAGTTTCATGACTTTTTTCAGTGAGAAAAAATGATCCTGTCTTTTAATCCAAATAAGAGAGTTCTTTCCAATTGAAGAACTATTTCTTGGAGTCTTTTTGATGAAAATGATTCTCTTGCTAGATAACATCCTAATATGGGCAATAAAACATGTCTGCGAAATGCGTTGTAAAGTGTTTATTGCCTATTATGATCTCTTGTGAGCATCTTGCCCTGTGGTTCGTGGTTCTGAAACTTGAGTTTGTTCCAAATTAGCTAGAGGGCTTTTTGAGACAGACTGCTGCCCCCAAACCCCCAGTTTCTGCCCCTGAGTCTGGAGTGGGCCCCGGTAATTTACATATCTAAGAAGCTTCCAGGTGTCTCTGCTGCTGGTCAGGGCACACGGGGAGAACCGCTGCCCTGGCCACCAGAAAACATTGGCCACGAGCAGCAGTTAACTAAATTTCCACAAATGGGTGTTGACTTCTGTCTTCACTCCCATCTTGGAGGAGGAGCATAGAATCGGAGCCTAATGCATAGTATAGTCAGTCATGTGTTAAATGCAAATGAGCAGAAGTGGCTTATCTTCAAAACATCTTAATTTTTATTGCTTGTGCTATGTGAAATGTTATTTCCCATTTGTAGAATGGGAAGAATTAAAAGTTGATTTGTGAGCTAAAAATATAGTAAGCTCCTTCTTCGTCAAAGCCCATAAATAGGCTTGCACATTCAGACATAAAAGCAAACCATTAAGAAACAGTGCTCGTGTCCTTAGAATTTGTTGATCGGATTACAATTACAGACTCTCTCATTTCTTCGCTTCCTGCAGCTTGTGTAACTGCTTACCACCTATTTTTAGTAGGTCTCGCACTGCTGACTCAGACTGGTAACCAGTGCTGAGCTCTCTGCTGCTTGGTGCCACAGTCTGGCAGGTGACCAGACCCTTAAGAGGGGTAAGGTTATATGCCTGGGCACTGTGTGAGGTGGTGTGCTGGGGAGTGGGTCCCCGGGCAGGCAGCCTGGGGGTCCAGCCACCTCCCCTGGCCCCTTCTTGCTACTTCACATACCTGAGAGGAGCCGTAGATGGAGTCCCTGTGTCTGGGGGCTTGGGACATGTGCGAGGTGGTGCTGCACGAAGCGTCTCACCACCTGATGGGATATCTCCCTGCCCCCAGCCTCTGGCCCATCTTCATTCTCAGGCAGAGGAGCTTAGCGCCAGGATGGGCTGCTGGAACCCCTGGCCTTTGGCTCCATTCTCAGCACACCTGGAAAGAGGTGTAAATAGGTAGAGCTTGTCTTCAGTGGGCTCTGCCTCTGTTTAAGGCTGCGGTCCAGGTGGGCCTCTGGCTCTGTGAACAGGCAAGTCATGGGGGGCGTTTTCAGCCCTGTGCTTTGAACTCTGACCCATGCCAGAGCAAGAGTCTTGTGGTCAGCCTGTGTCGACAAGGAAATCTCTCACCCACAGGGCTTCATAAAAAATCAACCAGAATGAAACTATCCTCCCATTCATGTCGATGCACAGATAGAAACCTCTACGATAGTTCTCTTGTCACTAGAACTTGACAAGAATTGGATGACACAGCTTGGGTGTTGTGACCTCCAGCCAGGAAACTTTGGGGCTCCGGAAATACCCTTGAGTAACATAACTGGAAAGGTGCTTGAGCCCCCCTGAAACCCGCATGGCCTGGCCTCAGCCGTTCTGCACCTTTCTTTTCTCATTTGGGAAGTGAAGGACTCAGAGCACATCTGTTATCCTTCCCCCCCTAGGATTTAAATACTGGTAATCTGTAAGAGAATGTTGATTTCATGTGGAGAAGCCTGGGGGAATGATGTCAATCACAGCCACGCTGATTCGGAATTGGTCATTTCTCATCTCCCTCATTTCATCTCTTGTGCCTTCATTTCTTTGTCCTTGCCCCAGAGAACAGGGAACGGGCACGGATGTAGGCTCCGTCAGTTTCAGGGTGGCTGCTGTTTGGGGCTGGCAGGGCTGGGGGAGGTATGGATGTGGGCTTCAAATACCAATTTAGTGACTGCACCTTCTCCCCTCCCTCAGTCCTCCTCCGCCCGCATTTTCCAGCAGTTTTATCTTGGCTTCATGTCCTTGGGATGTCCTTACTCTTTACTTGTGTATCAGCACAGTTTATTCTGTGTTTATAGAGGACTCTGATGGGCTCAGCTTCTTCACAGTGAGGGACATTTCTCACTGACTCACTTTAAAACAACGGATCACGGTGACCCGGCTAGGTGGGTGCTTGGTAAATGCTTTAATTTTTATGATTTCACAAATCAGACAAACCAGTGCCGCGCACTCTCGTTGCAGCCGGTGAGCTGGAAGTTGTACGTAGTTTTCGGCATGAAGGTGACACAGCTGCTTTTTCTGCTCGTGCTCACACGACACTAAAGGTTTTACTGTTGTGTGTTCCACAGCTGAATAAATTCCCAAAATGTTATTGAAGGAATGAACCGATTGTTCTTTCTCGTGGGGGGGGGTGGAGTTCAAATTACCAAAAACTGAATGTTTTTGGAAGTATGTTGACAAGCAAAAGGAAGAGCCTTAACATCTTAGCAGTTGATTGTAAAAAGCAGGCTTGGGTGCCTCAGCCGGTGAAGTGGTTAAGCGTCTGCCTTTGGCTTGGGTTGTGATCTCAGAGTCCTGGGATGGAGCCCTGCATCCGGCTCCCTGCTCAGTGGGGAGTCTGCTTCTCCTTCTCCTTCTGCCTGCTGCTCCCCCTGCTTGTGCGCTCTCTCTTCCTCTCCCCCTTCTCTCATAGTTAAAAGAAAAAAATGAAGAAGGCTTATGAGTGCATCAGAACTCTTCCTCTACCCAGTCCCACTGTGCTACGTGAGCAGACCGAGATTTCAGGAGCTGGGTTCTGCCACCGCGCTCTGTACCCTGGGCTTGCTTTACTAGCCTTCCTAAGGAGAAAGTGGTTTGGAGCCTGGGGGTTTGTGAAGGCCCTTTAGGCAGCCCTATTTTTTGATGTTCTGGACTGTCTCTCATTCGTAAGCTGTGATTTCTTCTTCTTCTTCTTTTTTTAAATACTCTTTGAGAGAGTGAGCGAGTGCAGGAGCAGGAGCTGGGGGAGGGGCAGAGGGAGAAGCAAACTCCCTGCTGAGCGGGGGAGGGGGGACGTCTCTCTGGGGCTTGATCCTGGGATTCCAGGAATATGACCTGAGCGGAAGGCAGATGCTTCACCGGCTGAGCCACCTAGGTGCCCCTAAGCTGTGATTTCTTAGTTTACAGGACAGTCATATTCAGTGTAGTTTTTAAAGGTAGAATCATGGCATGAATCCTCATGAATCCCCATTATCAGAACTTCAGTACATAGTTATTAATGGCTGGTATTATTCCATTTGAACTCCTGTGCACGCCAGTGGCTTATTTTGAAGCAAATCTGAGATATCAGTTCATTTCATCTGTAAATATCACAGTAAATACTTAAGTAACTAATTCCTTATTATTACCAAACCTGTAACCAGTGTTCAGATTCCCCCAACTATCTCAGAACCTTAGTGCTGTTGAATGGTCTGTTTGCTTTCTCCGTCCTCTCATTTTTTTTGTGGCGATTGATTTGTTGGAGAAAGCAAGTCTTTTCGTCCTTGGGGTTTCCCGCCGCTGCAGCTTGCTCACCAGACCCTTCCTCGCCATGCCGCCCGGCCCCTGTGTTTCTTGTAAGCTGCTGGTCGGATCTGGAGCCCCTTCTGCTCTGATCTTCAGGCAAGACTCCATCGTGGGTGGTGTGTGTGCTTCAGGAGGAGGGCAGGAGAACAGACAGCCCTGGTGATCACTGCCTCCGTCCGAATTCATCAGGGTTGCAAAATGATGCCATTCTGATCGTGTCCTTCCTTCTCTGTTTCCCAGCCATACGAGGAGAATGCGCGGCTGTTAGCCTGAGGTCCTCTTACGCGGGAAAGTCTTGCCTTTTCTTTGGCAGTTCTCAGAATAAATAGTTCTGGTTCTCCAGCATCCTCCACAAGCCACCAGTGAGGTGGTTTGCTTGTGTGTTTTTAGAGACATGAGCTCATGATCGAGGGTATTTCTGAAGCATTTTCATTCATTGTGGCTGGCATCCCTGTCACTGCTGAGCGTGCCCGGCTGCAGCCTAGCTGGGCTGCTGGAGCTTGCTTCTGGGCTCTGTTGCTCATGCCCAGAGTCTGTGACATCATCGCCACCGGAGGCTAGGGGCTGCCATGCTTCGGGTCCGACAGGCTGTGCCCACGCCAGGGGGGGGCCCATAATTCAAAGACCCGTCAGGCGGAAGTGGAATTTGGGGACTGCGGTTTGGGAGTTAGGGATCATTCCTTCCAGGCTGGTTGTTGGATCTGGGCCTTTTCAGTGGACAGAGGTGGGTTTGTTCGTTTGTTTGTTTTGGTTTGTTTTCTGACATCATCCTCTGTAAATTCACACCCATATTTCTAATTCAGAATTCGAATTACGAGATATTTTACTTCTTTGGTTTTATATTTGTATCGCTTTTCTCTGAGGCTGCAAGTTTTTCTCCCTGGGAACATTGGCATAAGAACTTATTTGCTCGATTATCTTATTTATAGACAACATATACAGGTTTAGAATAACTACCAACATTTTTACCAACCGTATGAGTAGTGGAAAAGGCAGAAGATACCTTTGTCCTTAGGGTTTATCCCACTAGAGAAATACAGTCAAATTACTATATTTCTAAGTCTTTTGGAATAATGTCTCTGTTTATGCCACCAACTCAGTATATAATTTGGTTAATTGGTTTCCATTCTGCTTTTGATTTTTAGGACTATAAAAAAGTTAATATTGGCATATAGTTCCATAAACCATTTAGATGGTTCCAGAGCGAGAAGAAGGGTGCTCAAAGTCTCATTCTGTGTCTTCAGGCTCTTCTCACTCAAGCCCTTTCCATCACTATTTGAAAAAGGATGATTTTTTCCTTCCCTCTTTTATTTATTGCTTTTTAATGCAAGCACAGATATACAATCATACAGTTGTGTATTTGTTTTTAATATTTCTCATTTTCTTAAATAAACAATAGCATACATTACCCACTTACCCAAGCTACAGTTTAGAGGTTGTCTTCTAGTTATATGGCATACTCTGACTTAGTTAATCATGACACCGAGTTTAACTGAATGTGCCTACTTAGTGATTTTGGAAGGGGTAATTATAGCAGCTGCCATCTAAATATTTTAATCACATTCCAAAATAGTTAGAAAATACATGAATATTCCTGTCTTATTTTTGCTGTTTAAAAAGAAAACAACACAACTTGGTCTATTTAATTTACATGTATTCTAGTTCAGTGGTTCTCAGCGGGGTAATTTCGTCCCTCAGGGGACATTTGGCGATGACTGCAGTGTCTGGAGACATTTTTGATTGTCACCACTCCAGGGAGGATGGGGGTTCTTGCTAACCGTCCTCCAGTGCTCGGGAGAGCTTTGCGACAAAGGTTGATCGGTCCCCACACGTCCGTGCACCACCGGTGAAACCCTCTGTTTCAACCCCGCTTTCGAGAGTTTGGGTCACATCACTCATCCTCCCTCTCTTTCTTCTCTCTCTCTTTTTCTTCAGTAGATATTTATATCTAGGACTATAGGAAAACAGTAATCTTTTAAAATGAAAAGACCTGAGGGGGGCCTGGGTGGCTCAGTTAGTTAGGTGTCCGACTCTTGGTTTCTGCTCCGGTCATGATCTCAGGGTCCTGGGATCGGGCCTCGCATTGGACGTCCCTCCCAGCGGGAAGTCTGCCTCTCCCTCTCCCTCTGCCCCTCTTCCCCGCACATGCTTTCTCTCGCTCTCAAAAAAATAAAAATTAAATTAAAAAAAAAAAAAGATTGTCCTTCAGAGGCACACGTGAGTGTCGGTGACCCACGGGGAGGCTGGCAGTGTTGCTGCGCTTATGAAATTATTTTGTCATTGATGGTGTGCATGATAACAAGATACATTTTTCTTATCTCTATGCTTTGTGTTTTCTCTGTTATTATCTTATGAAATACTCCATTTCAACTAAAAAGAGGACTGAATAATTCAATCGCATTGTGGTTTTAATGCGATATGAATAAAAGGGGGCATCCTCCCTTTTTCAGGTAGGGAGCACCTGGGGGCTATCGACAGTGGGGTCAGTTACGCTTGGTTGTTCCCAGAGTGTGAGCACAGGGCGTAGGAGGCCGAGGTTTTGATGTTGGAGGTGGACGTTGTCTGGTCCTTGATGGTTTCAGAGCCTTGTCCACCTTTTGCCTTTGGTGATGAAGAAGAGATCCAGTAGTTTAGTGCTATTCCAGACGTTCCTAACATCACTGTTCTTTTTCCTTTTTTCCCCCTTGTACTTTCCCTGCTCTTGCATTGGCTAAAGTAAATGATTGGGGGAAAAAAAACAAAGCCTGACCGGCATTATTTCTTCTTCTTTATTCTTTCTTCTTCTTTCTTCTCTCTCTCTCTTTTTTTTAAAGATTGTGTTTATTCGAGAGAGAGAGAACATGAGTGGGGAGGAGAGCGAGAAGCAGGCTCCCCACGACCAGGGAGCCCAGAGCGGGGCTTCATCCCAGGACCCTGAGATCACGACCTGAGCCGAAGGCACACGCCTAACCGACCGAGCCACCCAGGCGCCCCTCGGCCTTTCTTCTTGACGCAAGTAAATGTACTAGCAGTTCGATTCCAGGAAAGGAAATATGTATCACTAGGATAGTTAAGACATTAACGATGACGGTGCACAGGTTTGGCAGCCCTCTTAGGAGTTGGTTTTCTAGGATAAATTTTATTAACATTTTCCTTGTGAGCTTTAACGCTTCTTTGTGGTTGGTTTCGAGGCTGCCGGTGGCTGTGGAAGAGTGGCTCGGCTCGTTGTTAGGAGGGTGGTCTTTCAGAAATAGATTGAGTCATCAAAACTCCTTTCTTGTTTTAACTTTGTGGCCCAAAGACATAAACATTTATTATCCTTTTTAGGCCTTTGACTCATATCCTATGCCGCCAACCCTTTTCTTTCTGCATCTTCCCCTGCCCCCACAAGAGAAAAGCTGACATTGATTTATAAGCCTTTTTCCTTTGCTGCATTCAGAACCTTACAAAATACCCCTATTTCAGCCTTTCTGCTAGTATTTTGGGGGAAGCCCTTAAATATTGATAGGGTTCTGAATCCTGGGTTGATTTTTATTTTTTTCCCCTGCACAGAAGTAAAACAAGAATTTGTGCTGTTCTGAGCGGTGAGTGTTGTACTCAGGGTTCTAGAGCATGAATGAAGGGACCACCTGCACCACGATTCCACGTTGTTCGGTGTAAGGGCAAAAGATGGTTTGCATGTCTTTCGAAGGAAGAAAAGTCAGTGTGGCCAAGCAGCAAGCCACCAGTCTGTGTGGGCAAGTGGAAGGAAGTCTTCAAATACTCCTGTGAACATTGCAGGAAGCCACGCACAGGATGGGGGCCTGGGGACCTCAGGGTTGGTGGGGAGTATAAAGTGGTCCTCATCTTCTTGGGGCTCCTGCCAGGCCCGTGGGAGAGGGGTGTAATCCCAGTCAATAAGTCCCTGGGTCTGCAGCAACTCCCAACCAAAATGAGATTCATTATGATTCTCTCATAGTTGGAATGAGGGAACAGAGCCAAGCTGTTTTGTAACCACAGGTAAAACAAAGCACCTTACATTGTGGATGCTTCTAGAAAACAAAACCAGTTCGTAAATTTGGCACTGAGAACTCTTTCAGGAGTTTGGTGTGGACTCATTAATTTATGGTTTCATAACTTTTTTTCAAAGCTACTGGCACTAACTGCAGATTTTTAAAGAGTTTACTCATCCTGAGGAAGGCCTGACTGCAGGGTGACTAGCTGCATTAATCTGGTTCAGTTCATTTCCGAAGAGAACAAAATTATAACTACATTTTCGTTAATTTACGGGTGTGATCCATCTATTTCAGGGCGAATATTAAATTATCTCCTAGCTCCCGAAGATGTGTTTTTGAACAGAAGTATCTGTAGGATTTAGTATTCTGTGAAAAGGAGTAGGCGTTAAGGTTAGCTTGTTGTAAAATGTGTTTTCTATCCGCTCTTATTTTGTTGAAAGAAATTGTTATTTGAAAGAGTAACACATATAAAAACAAACAAATAAGCAAAAGGCAACCGAAATCTAGCATGGAGGGAAGTCTTCCTCCTAACCCGGGCGTCCAGATGGCCTCACCAGAGGCAGGGTTTATGGTTTCTTGTACGTCCAGAATGTTCCGGAAATATCTAAGTAATAGGTTACTCAACCCATTAGTTTCCCCCCTTTTTTCTTCTTACAATATAAAGAGATTTCTCTATTACTTACTTTTAAAAATAAGTAAACCCACTAAATAGCACATTTTAATTGGTGAATTTTTGTGGTGTGTGAATTATATCTCAATTTAATAAAAGGTAACCTTAGAGTTTGGGGACTGATTTTAGAAGAAATGAAGGGTGAAATGCTTCCATCTTCATATCATCAGATACAAATGGGGAGGTTCCTCAGAGATCCCTGTAGCTTGGATTAAAAACATATTTTTATGGGTTATTTAGATGGAGAAGCCTGTAGCGAGCTCACCAAGGTTACTGATAATTAAGTTCAAATGGGTCATGAATCTCAACATAATGAGGATAAACTGCCGGGATATACTTGGGGCAGCTTCACCGGGCAGTCAAGTGGTAGTTAAGTTTCTTCATAGATGAACGCATTTGGGGAAAATCATCTGAAGTGTTCTTACCTATTTTTGTGCGGTAACTATTTTTGAACTTTTTCCTATTTGAAACTTAGAGACATTCCTCCTGTTTTATAAGTGACTAGCCCTTCGTCTGTAGATGCAGTGTATTTTACTGTTTACCTACTGATGGGCATTTAGGCTGTTGCTATTTTGATACGTCTTACCCAATTGCTTTTCATAGAATTGCGCAGTTTTGCATTTTCGGCACCAGTGCACGAGCGTACCGGCTTCCCCGTAGCTTCACCAACAGCCTCGCTGTTTTATCACACTAAAATTTTTAAAAAAATTTTTTTACTTTTATTTTGAAATACATTTTAACTTAACAAAAAATTGCAAAAATGGTACAAAAAACTTCTGTATACCCTTCATCCAGCTTCCTCAAATGTTGACATTTTATTTTATTTACTTTTAAAGATTTTACTTATTTGAGAGAGAGAGAGAGAGAGAGAGAGAGAGAGAGAGCACAAGCAGGGGGAGCAGCAGACAGGGAGAGGGAGAAGCAGGCTCGTTCCCGAGCAGGGAGCTGGACATGGAGCTTGATCCCAGGACTCTGGGATCATGACCCAAGCCGAAGGCAGACACTTCACTGATTCAGCCACCCAGGCGCCCCAAATGTTCACATTTTAAGTAACCACATGACAGTGATCACAATGGCAAGTCCACGTCGACACCGTGCTATCTGTTACCACATTTTCAGATCTCTGACAGGCTGATAGGTGAGAGGCGGAATCTTCGTTCGACTCTAGTATACGTTTATTTTATCGAAGTCCAGAATTTATCTGAAAGGCAGATATTTTCTTGCCCGGTTTCCTTTGCCTCTTTTTCTTGACTTGCTGGTCTTCTCATCGGTTTTAAGGAGCTCTCCCTGAATCAGGAAGAGTTGGCCTTGGTCTGTGTCACGAACTGCAAATATCCCTTTTCTTTTTATTTGTCCTTTGGATTTGCCTGGGTATATTTTGCCATGTAAAAGAAGTTTTTATTTTTATGTAGATGAATTCAAACATCTTTTGTGGTTTCTGGATTTTTAGTCATAGATTTAAAAAAGTTTTGCCTTCAAGGCTATAAAGAATTTCTTCCATATGTCCTTCTATACTTTTATTTTTTCACGGTAAACCTTAGATGCATTTGGAATTCATCCTGTTGTAGGATGTGAAGTGTGGCTCCATCTTTCTTCCAGATGGCCGCCAAGGTAACCCGTCACTGCTTATTGAGAAGTCTTGTCTTTTCCCCAGTGACTGGAGCTAACACCCTTTATCATATACTAAATTCCCAGAAGCACTTGGGTCTATTTCTGTGTTCCTGTTTGCTAGTTCCATTACATGCCATGCCAAACTGGAACAGATGAGTTCTCTGAAAGCTTTCTGTTACCTTAAATAAAACAAAAAGCATTCTATGAAAGTCTATAAAAAGCTAATTGCTGTGCTTGCATATAAGTAAATGAGACAGCAGAGGCCCAGAGATCACGAAGTTGTTTTGGCCTGGGGTAGAAGGCAGATGATTCCCTTTATTGTGTCCAAAAGTGGGTAAAATAATATCCATTGCAAGAAGGCATTTTGATGGTCCTTACCTGGCCTGCCCCTCTGCAGTCTCACCCGCTGTGTTCTTGGATGTGGGAGGCGGGTTAAGGATGCATGGTGAGAAATTTGATTGAAAATAGTTAATGACACTTTTTTTTTTAAAGAGGGGGAGGGGGGCGCCTGGGTGGCACAGCAGTTAAGCACCTGCCTTCGGCTCAGGGAGTGATCCTGGCGTTGTGGGATCGAGCCTCACATCAGGCTCCTCTGCTATGAGCCTGCTTCTTCCTCTCCCACTCCCCCTGCTTGTGTTCCCTCTCTCGCTGGCTGTCTCTATCTCTGTCGAATAAATAAATAAAATCTTTAAAAAAAAATTAAAGGGGGAGGAAAATGAGAGGGAGGGTGTGTAAGAGTTTCTTGAAGAGCTTTCCTTGGTACGAGTCGCTTCTGGTCTTTGGGAATCTGTACTGTTTAGAAACGTGCTCATGTGACATCGTTAAGCCGCTCCATCAGTGTTTGACAGAGATCATAACCAGTTTCCCCCTTACCACGCGGTCCTTTGGAAGAGGGTTCAGTGCCGTTGTCTGAGCCAGGTGCACTGTTGAGTCTGGCTGCTCGTGGTCTCTAGCACGAGCGGCAGCAGGCGCAAGGTTAAGGCCAAGGGCTCCCAGGTGAGCGGGCTCCCAATTTTCACTGCACCCGTGCACCCAGCACCCATCTGCCCACCCCCTTACTCCTCTGCTGTGAATGGGGACGATGAAACATCCTGGTGTCAGGACTGAATGTGATGGCGTAGTAGAGGTGCTCAGCCTGGCCTGTGGCACCCAGTAAACGCTGAGGAAAGGATTGCCGTTTCGTTGGTCTATGTCCTTCCGTCGTTAGTGCATGAAACTCCGAGGCCCTGGTCACTCTTCAGGAGCCTTCTGGGCCGTTGTCCTCTTGGGGATTTGTCTGTGGTCCTCTGCCCTCCCTGTGCTCTGTTCCCCCAACCCTATCCACTGACCAGTGCCCTTGACTTCCCGCCCTTACCCCCACATCATCTCGTGCACTCCGTGCGAGGTTGGGCAACAGTCCTGTGTTTTTTACATTCATAGTCTGTTTCCACACAGAAAAAAGGGTGTACAACATTAGCAGACAGAAAAAGAGAAAATCAGAGGGCAGAGCACGAGACATAGTGGAGTGAGGGGAGTGGCTTATGGCACAGAGGAATGATAGGGAGTGCCAGGGCCAAAGAGAGAGAGGACATTTCTCACCTCTACCCATTGTCCTCTGATCTCCCAGTTGGCTAAGCTTATCTCCTCTGATAACGGCTGCCGGGGATTGTTCTCCGTGTTCTCTGGCCGGACCCCATTCAAAGATTGGGTGCTTATGGGTAGGGTGGCCCTCAGCTCACTCCCCCACTACAAGGAGAGGCGTTTCACTGTCTCGTAGGGGGAACAAACAGGTGTTTTCTCTGAGCACCTACTGTGTACCTGGAACTTTGCAGGGTGCTTTTTATGCTACTTACTGTATACAACATATCTGTAAAGTAATCCTTTTCTCTTTAACCTCTGTTTTATAGAGGAGAAAACTTAAGCTTTAGACATAGTAAGCCATCTGGCCGAAAGACAGAGCCAGGAAGGGGGGGAGCTGGCATTTCATTCCAAAGCCAAAGCTCGTTTACCAAATCAGGTAACAGGCCCATCTCCCTTAGTGTTGAACTCTTCTGTGGATTAGGAGCTGGTTGGACGGCCACAGCCGCAGAATGTGGACTGCTGGCTTGATCTTCCCCGAGTTCAGGTCTCAGATGCGTACTGTCCTTGGCCGTGATCCGTGCCACAGCGTGGAAGTTGACCTGCGTGTCAGATTTACAGGTGATAAACGGATGGAGAGATAGGGATCCCCCATGACGGAATCGGAGTCTAGAACTCTTGCAGAGCTCGGACAGTGGACTGAAACTGGCATGGTGAGGCAGAACAGGAGGATTAGTGAGGAGCACATGCCACTCACCTGCCCAGGTGTAGTGAGGCCAGCCCCGCCGTGCAGGTGTGATGCTGCCTGAGAAGCAGGGCAGGGTCAGGCATCGCTACCTTCGAGTTGGTGCCAGCATTTCCATTTCCTGCAGCGATGTCGCCGTCTGAGTGTGTATACCACTTACAGAGGTGATCGATAATGACCCGTAGCTCCAGACCCTTTGTGGCTCTTCCAATTGCCTGTCGTGTCTGCCTTGTGGGGGCAAAGCGTGCATCTGTCTTGTACGTTGTGTGTCCAGCACCCAGCACGGTGCTAGTAGGGGTTCAAAACATACTTGTTGGAGGAATTATCTTGAACTCTTCTCTAGAAGCGGGAACAGTATTGGGATGATGAGTTTCAGGGAACCTTGGCACTGTTCTGGTGAGGAAGGTTTTGCTTGGAGAAGAGATCCTGAGAGACATCATGGTTCCTCCAACTATTGGAAGGTTGGTCTCGGGAAAGCAAGATTAGTCCTACTTTCTGTTGCATCATAAATTATTTTTTACCTAAGGCTGTTATGTTTATACACACACACACACACACACACACACACACACACACTCACACACGTATATACCGTTTGCTTGTCTCTGTAGAATTTTTAATTTTTTCATGCAGATATTAGTAGATATTTTAGATAGCACACATCTGTTTTAGAAGTTACCTCGCACAGTTCAGCTGACTTTTTTTTTCTTGTAGGTGAGTTTTCTTGTAGCAAATGAAATAAAGAAGCACTCCGCTTTGTCATCTCCTGTTTGACTTTGGGCCCTGACCAGCCCGAGTTCCGTAGGAAGGACAGCGTCTGTGCTGTGCCCTATTTATGTGCAGTGCTTGCACACAGCAAACGTGCAACACATTTTCATTGAGTAAGTGTGACTTTCCTTCCTCCCGCGAGGGGACTGATACTGCCGCCAAGGAAACCTGGGCTTTGGGGCGAAGTAGAAGCCTCAACACCCTATAACTAGTAAGACGTCGAACAGGGATTGACATCCAGTTTAAAACAAAGTGTTCGCGTCCTTTACATCCTACACAGAGGCACGGCCAGCTTCGTTACCAGCATTCATCTTTTAGACCACCCTTGTATTTGAATACTTAGGGTTGAGAGAATAGGGCTTCTGGAACTGGCCCTTTTCACTTTCTGGTCTTTTCTCTATAGTACTGGTTCTTAGCTGGCGCTGGCGTTTTAACCACCTAGGAGCTGTTACAAACTGCAGATATTCTAATCAGTAGGTCTCAGGTGGGACCTGTTTGGAATGACTGGGCAAGCTAGAGTCCTTTCCATTTCTGGGATGCATGGTTAGAACACACAAGATTTTGGCTATTGTGCATAAGCTGAAGATACTCTGTATTTTGCCGAGTTGTAGATCTGAGTGATGGGTTGTAAGACGAAAGAGAAATTGAACTCATGAGCTGAGTCTGTCTTGTCCCCCAGCCTCTCTAAGGTTTTGGCTTTGCTTGCATGTTTCTTTGGGACAAATTCTGTGCATAGAGGCAATTGTGAATGTCAGAGTTTATTAATTTTAAGACATAGTCCATAAGGAGTTGGTGAATTCAGAGAAAGTTTGAAATCTCTTGCTGACTCTGTTTCCTCTGTGCACAAAATTGCATTGTGGAGTGGAAGTTTATCATTTCATAATGTGTGTAATTGAAGGGATCAAAGCTTTTTTTTTTTTTTTTTTTTTTGATGCTTACACTGGGTGGGGATTATCTGAGAGAACCTGGCAGACCAAGGAAATGGGTTTGACTTTCTGCCAGGGGGTCATTGAGATGTTTTTTTCCTTTGTGCCCAGTTAAAAGGCTGGGCATGTAGATTTTCACGCTCTCGTCTGGTTTCGGCTTTGGAACTGCTTACACAGCTAATCTGGCATTTGTGATTATTTCCACTTCGAGCTCACCAGGAGGCTCTTTGGGGATATTCAGACAGAAATGACTTAATTGGATTTCAGCCCACACACAGTATTTGAATGGCTTTATGGATGGCGTTAATTGGGTGACTGCCACAGGAAGTCATATATATATATTTGAGCTCTAGAATTTCAAAGTACTCTGATGCGTTCCCTCTCATTGGTTCATTGCTAATTTATTTAACAAATGAAAAACTCAAGAAAAATGAATTTATAACAGTAGAATTAAGAAATATGGTTTGTTAGTTTTGGCATAGTTAGGTTATTATCTGTATTTAAGGCTCCATGTTGACCCTCATGGGCTGCCTCAAGGATGGTTGTATAAGGGGATTCAGGGCCTCTTGGATTGAAATTTGGGAGGAGAGGATTCTGGGCCAGATGGCACTGAATGCTGTAGGGTATTGGACAATTGCAGCAGATCTTACAAATATAATTAAAGAAGTGAAAGTTTATTGGATGATAAATGTCTGCTATTATCATTTTATGGAGCGCCTGCCATGTGGCCAAGCCATATGGACCTCAGCATGTGGAGGTCCTTTCCTGGAGGCTTTTCCTGTCGAGATAGCCTTTCAATAGGGGAGTTTATGATTATAAAAGAATGATTTCTGCAGGAACGTCTTCCATTCCTATAGAATGTCCCCAAACAGGGAACTGTTTGAGTTCATTTCTGAACAGTGAGTTGGATTTAGCTGGACAGTGGCTTTGGGAAGCTGGAGCAATAAACCTCTCCCACTGTGGGGGAAGAAATAGTAGACATAAAGTCACAGAATTGTGAAAGCACCTGGCATTTGGGAAAAATGTGGCTGAAACACACTTTGACCATTTTAGGAATATTTAAAAGTAGCTAAGTGTACTTTCAGAACACAATATTATTAAAATTCCTGTTCATTTGGAATAATCATAAATTTGTTCTCTGTAAGTTAAACTTTATAACTCTTAGCCCCCTTTTTTTGATGGCAAAACTTAACTTACTCAACTTCCTTTTCATTACATATTTTATGGAATTTTATAGAATAATTTAGGGGGTACTATAATATCTATATGAGCGTCCCCCCTACTTAAAAGAGGGGAAAACAAATCAAGTTTATTCAGTATTCATTAGAAGTAAAATAGGACAGTGTGCAGTGAGATGTTTTTCCCACAGTTTCTTAGAAGCAAACTCATTCTGTGGGAGGCTTCTCAGTTACCAGTAATAGACAAAATTCGAACAAACAACCTTCCCACAAAATCTTTCTCCAAAACTTAATGGTTCTGTATGCTTCCAGGGACTTCTCAGGTGCCAAAGGTCATGGACTGTTCCCAGTCTTTTTTAACTCAGTACCTTCATCGAATAGCTGTAAAACCACGTCCCCCCCGCCCCATGTTGAGAGTCCTGTTTTGGTTTCTTGAAAGGCCAGCGATGTGATCTAGAACAAAGATGGGGTCTGAGCAAACACTAAATCTGCATCAGTACATGTGGTTCACTCATTGGGGGTACGGCGATTCAGTCGTAAGTTAATTAGAACCCAGGCCCTGACCTGAACAGCTCTCTCTGGATGTTTCCATCCCGTGATGCCCACGCGTGTCAGCTGCAGGATTGGCAGATTTAGTGTTCTCTCTAAAATTAATTCGTGGTGCCAAAACCACACCGAGATGTTGAATTTGAAGGGCAGGGGAAATGAAGGATTTGAGGTTTCTGATTTGATTAATTCTGGGCTTAGATTTACATAAAACAATTGAAGTGTTCCTTGTAGAAAAAAAAGGACTCTTGTTTTAGGTAAGTACAGGGGAAGCATTCTCAATAGGGTAGTTTGGGGGCATGAGTGCTGCCTTTCTGGGTTTGCGTCAGAATGTCCATCAGTGAAACCACGCCACCTTGAGCCACTGCTCAGGGCTCGTCTGCCCCACCAGTGGTTATTTTTTTAAAACCATTTTCCTAAAAACCAGAAGAACATCATTCAATGCTTAGACTATTTGATAACTTTGTGTCTTAAATATTATATACCTATTCCCAGTTGAAGAAGTAGAGCGGGACCTTTTCTTTCCGAAGGGCTCAGAAGTGGAGAAGCGCCATGCCCTTGATCCCAGGCAGGATCACGCTTGAAAATGGGACCAGTGGAAAGGATGGAAGCAGAGAAGTGCACTGATAACATCAGCACCTCCAGTTGGTTTTGTCATTTACTGAATCATTGATTAATTGTGTTGTTGTCTGGTACCAAGTATGGAGTGAGCGCTGGGTCCCTGCCCTTGACAAAGTCTTCTCCCATCGGGTGAGTCCTTTGCTAACTGCCCGGTCACTGGAAGTGCCGGGGTGGAGGAAGACGTAGAACAGCGTCAGGGAGATGAAATTTACAGTGTCCAGAATGCTGCGTATTCTGTGGGACAAATGACTCCGTTTCTTTAACACGTCATCCTTCAGATAAAATAGATTTACAGTGACTTAAAAGACATGCAAGACATTGTAATTTATGGACATTATTTAGATCCTGATTCAAATAAATCAGCTATAAAAAGACATTTACGAGAAAATTGGGAGAATGGGAACACTAAATATGAGGTTTATATTAAGGAATTAATGATTATTTTAGGTGTAATAATGGAGTTGTACTGTGGTATACACTGAAGTGTGTACAGATAAAATAATTTTTCTATGGGATTTGCTTTAAAGTCACCTAGTCAGAGTTGGGGCCAGGTGATTGGCCTAGGTCTGTAAATGTTGAGGTGGAGTGCTAAGGTAGCTGGGGAGAGAGATCCTGGTTATTGCTGTAAATGGTTAAATATCTACATTAAAGCACAAAGTGGCAGTGGGACACTACGGTGAATGCTGCAGTAGGACTTTGCACCGAGGAGGGAAGGCCAGGCTCGGGAGTGTGTTCCCAAAGGTGGCAGTATTTAAACTGGGTTTTAAAGAAAGTACAAAAACCTGGAGAATCTGTCCCTTCTGTGCCCAGGAGGAAAGAGGCAGGGAGACGCTCTGTGGATTTTCTGGTGGATTTGTTACTGACTGGTTCCTTTCATTCATTCATTCCTGCATTCATTTAGGACACATTTTTCAGGCTCCTGTTGTACGTGTTGTATGTGGTGAGAATTTATGGGCTAACCATCCGTGAAGGAGGTGGTATATTGGTTTGTCAGGGCTTCCATGACAAAATACCACAGACTGGGTGGCTTAAATAACAGAACTTGATTTTCTCACAGTTCCGGAGGCTGGAAGTCCAAGAGCGAGGCGTTGGCAGGTGTGGTTTCTCCTGAGGCTTATCTCCTTGTCTTGTAGATGGCCGCCATCTTGCTGCCTCCTTGCATGGCCGTCCCTCTGTGCTTGCGCATCTCTAGTGTCTCTTCCTCCTCCTCTAGGTTATAATCCAGTTATATTGGATTAGCGCGAGTCTCCATTTAACCTAGTGACCTCACTAAAGATCCTGTCTCCAAATACGGTTACATTCTGAGATACTGGGGGGTTAGGTCTTCAGCATATGAATTTTGGGGGACAAAATTCAGACCCAGAGGAAGAGTGTTTGACTCTGGAGACATCTAGGAACTCTTCCCGTAGGAGGGGCCTTGCACAGCTTCTTGAAAGAGGGTATGATTTCACCCCTCCACTGAGCACTGGGGGCAGGGCGGGGAGGGAGCCAAGAGTTTGCAGGGAGTTCCCAAAGATGAGGTG
Source organism: Ursus maritimus (assembly GCF_017311325.1). Lineage (NCBI taxonomy): Eukaryota > Metazoa > Chordata > Mammalia > Carnivora > Ursidae > Ursus > Ursus maritimus. The sequence goes on from NW_024426774.1 coordinate 81,803,187, forward strand.
AAGGTCTGGGAGAGGGCTTTGCAGAACAAGACAGTGAGCAGTCATTTTAGCAGAGGAGATCGGAAATGGCAGAACCAGGAATAGAGAGGAGAGCTGATGGTGAGGGCTTGTTAAGTGCTGGGTGGGGGATGCATTAGAGGGAGGGAAAGAGCATGCCCTAGGGCGACCAGGCCAGGCTTCTCCCCAGAAGCCCAGGCAGTGAAGAGAAATGGGGAAGAGGATGGAGTTTTATCTAATAGTTTAACGTCCTCATCACCAGAGTAAGATGTAGTTCTAAAAATGTTACAGAAAAGAATGAAGTTAAAAAGTAAAATCATACTCCTCACCCCAGTTTCCACCCTACCAAGAGCCTGTGCTTGGCCTTGCCTGCTTTTTAAGATTCTATTTTAAAAAAATGTGAGTGAGTGTGTGTGTGTTCACGCGCATGCACAAGAGAGAGATGGAAGGAGGACTGGGGAGGGGGTGGAGGGAAAGAGGATTTGCTCGTCCCTTCCCCATTTGTTGCCTTTGGCCTTTCTTGGAGTTTCCCTCATTCTTCCAATCGTTTATCCCCAAAAGGTAAGGGACATGAACTTCAGCAAAATAATCAAAATAATTCTTACACATATTCAGAGTTAAATCTTTTGGATCACCTAACACACCTGAATTATCTCAGATAAGATTTCAGGGTCTGTGTGTCTTCTTCCTTCTTTCCTCTCTCCTTCCTTCCTTCCTTCCTTCCTTCCTTCCTTCCTTCCTTCCTTCCTTCCCTCCCTCCCTCCCTCCCTCCTGTTCTGCTGTCTTTTTAGATAAAAGAGGGGTTTGCACAAGTTTTATTCAGTAGTACATTTTAGTGTTTAAAGTTTATTTTTGTTAGTATGCTTTTTATTGGTATTGTAACTACCTGGGCAACAACTAAACCCTGTATCATAAAGAATGCTAGTGAGTCTTCTAAAAATGTTACAGCCATACGTTATCCCGTTGTGCTTCTTCGCTCTATTGTGTTTTTTAGAAACTGAAGGTTCGTGGCCACCCTCGGTTGTGCAACCCTATTTTTCCAACAGCATTTGCTCACTTCGTGTCTTTATGTCACAATTTGGTAAGGTTTGCCGTATTTCCAACTTTTGTATTATTATTGCATTTGTTATGGTGATCTGTGATCAGTGGTTATGACTCACTGAGAGCGCACATGACAGCTAGCATTTTTTAGCAATAAAGTGTTTTTTAATTAAGGCACATGCATTGTTTTATTTTGTTTTTTTTTTTAGACCTAATGTTATTGCACACTTAATAGACTGCATTCTAGCATAAACATAACTTTAAATGCAGTGGAAAGCCAAAACATTCATGACTTGCTTTTTGCAATATTCACTTCATTGCAATGGTCTGGACCTGGAGCGTAGTATCTCCAAGGTATGCCCCTATATGTAATTGGATTGTCTAGTTATCGCACTGAGATGTGTAGCAAGACTTTTTATGCTGATTCTGAAAACCGATTTGGACTAGTGGGAAGATCTTAGGAGTAACACCTTATCAGAACTTTTGGAGAATGGAATATTGTTATATTGAAGATGCTACCGACAAATGTATAAACAAAAACCTTTATAAACCATTGGAAATGGCATTACTAATCACATTCCTATCTGTTAGAATTTTTCAGCCGCGGACTGTAACATTTAAATTCGTATTAAGATTTTCATTAGGACTTTTTTGTCATGGTATTTTAGATAAGCTTTAATAATTTTTTTGGTACCACATCATCAATTTTTGATAATTCTTAAATCCATTTGCATGTCAAAGCTGCAAGACCGGGGCTGAGGGGCCCTGGTCATGGAGGAAGAGACAGGCAGCGTCATACTGGGCATTGGGCTCGCTGAGCCAGGCCTGGAACCCCCATTCTCCTGACCTGTGGTCTCTTGCCACTTTCTCTGACCTCTTTATATGTGGTTGACCCCACTGCCTGCAGTTTTGTTCCTTTTCTCGGTCCCGGAAGGCAGAAATCTCTGTTATTTTAGAACACATTAACCTCAGAGTGAAAATCTGACCATGTACCCTCCTCCCCAGACACCCACCTTAGTCACATGTGATGCCTCTTGGAGGCTGTCCAGAGAGTTAGAAATTAGTACTTTTTTTGTTTCCATTTTCATTAACCAACTTCTAATCAACAGACAGAATCAACTGAGAACCAGTTTTATCATTTAGCACTGATATAAATCTAGCCCAGTGCCCAAAAACTTGGTATCTGCCCTGCTGAGGACTGCTTTATCTTGAGGAAACATGCTAATTTCATGGGACTTTTTGAGATTTTGGGAACTGGCTCATGGCCTTTGGGACCCTGTGGGCCTTGACTGGGAGCCACCGTGCACGGGGGAAGAAACCAGGCTTGAGTTTTAGCCAAGCCATCCAAGGAGACTTTTGTGAAGCTTTGTTCCGTGTCTGAAATGAGCACTTTCCCACCTGAATAAAGTTTTCCACCAAGTGCTTTGGTAGGAGTGAAATATAGCTCGTTCTGCCTGAAGTCAACAACACAGCCCGGCCCCACGTTGTTCTGGGCAGGCGGTGACCCTCCATGTTCGTTCTGAGCTGGGCGTCCCTTAGGCCACCGTGGGGCCCACAGGCTCTGGAGAGGGGTCTCCCGTGAGGGGGGTGAGGAAGGAACAAAAGAACGAGACGAGGCTGTGGCATTCGTGAGCCCAGAGGCCTAGGATAGTCGTGTGATCCCCCCCCCCCGCCTTTTAAATAAAAGAAAAAAGATAATTGCCTTTCGCGCTGTCTGCAGATGAGGGGTCTGGAGGGTTCTCTTGGTGTGTTTGGCATATGGGAGCTTTGGTCATGATGCACACCTGAGGGCCTGCGAGTCTTGAGGCTGTGTCGTACTCAACCCAGTCAGGTCGTGGTTTCCAACAAGTCTGTGCGTTGACATCTCGGAGAAGCAGTTCCTCTGAAAATAAAGCGGTGCGTACATTGGTGGGCTGGCTTCTCGGCCGCGGCGTCGTGCTGGCCCGACCCGCTCTGAGGGGCTGAAGCCGGCCTCGGGGTAGCAGATGCTCGGACAGAGGGCAACGGCAGACAGCCCGGGCCCGGTCTCCAGGCTCCACCCTGTGTGAGTGGCGATCGTTTTTGTGAAGAGCGAGCGAGGCCGGCCTTTGAAATCCCTCGGGGGAGCTTCGGCTTCGGGCTGGGGGGCGTCTGGGGGTCTAGCTCCTGAGCTGAATGATAAGATGTATCTCGCGGGGTCGCTGTGCAGGTGGAGTACCAGTGCCGTGTCTCACTGGGACCAGTACAAACCCTTCTCCCTGCCTGTTATGTTACGGAGTGTTTCTGTGAGTCAGGGAGGCCAGGCGGCATCGCCTGAGCGCTCAGCTGAGGCTTTGGGAGATTCGAGGTGGCCGGGAACACCGGCCGTCTGTAAGGCAGGTAGAGCCACCGTGCCTGACACACAGCCGTCAGCAGAACGGGGCACATACCCTCTTGTTTTCCCTTAGTGACTCCTCCAGAGTGAAGTGCATTCGTGTGGACATCACCACTGGACCTGCGTGCAGGTGTGAAGGAAACTGCCTGGGACCACCGAGAAGACGTGTCTGGTGCTGAAGCAGGCACTGGAAGTTTAAATGAGACTAAGAGAGCCCCTCGCGGGCATCTCGGGGCCAGGCTCGGGGCCCAGGACCGGCAGTGCTCCTGGACATGCAGACCGAGGCACAGAGGCACGCAGGCCCAGAGCTTGCCCTTACAGCAGAAGCAGGTGCTGCAGTCCACTGCCTCCACCCCAAAAGACCGGGGAGAAACCCCAAGTTGTGGCACGGGTTTTTCAAAACATAGCTGAGAAAAAGAAGACATCAGTGTTACAGAGAATTCAGACCATCATGTGGATTTCACAATGACACAATTTTGTGTTATTGGGGGTCCAAAATAATGCAGGGAGGGAGATATATTTGGTATTAGTGTTAATTCCTTTATAGTCCTACCTCTTCCTCTTCTGTTTCTAAAGGGAGATGCGCAGGGAGCTAGTGGAGAAATATTTTCAAAGGAAAACATCGACCCGTTTAGAGTCCCATCTGCCTGAAGCGTGCTGTGTAGACCATCCCTGGGTGAATTCTTGGGTGAGAGCCTTCTGTACTTCAACTGACCGTGTACGTGGTAGTGTTTGCAGTCTGAGGTGGTTTTTGCACAAGAGTGTCTGCTTTCCTGATGGGTTTAGATCTTTGTACTTAAGATCTGATCTGAAATACTTGGCCTTAACAGAGGTTTTGAATATGCTGATAACCCCACCATGTTAACCATAGGCCGTCGGCCGGCCACATTGAAACCCAGGTCCACACAAGTTTTGATCCCTCTGTTTATTTCCATTTGAGGTGTATGCCGAGTGCACGGACAGCTTGTCCACGAAATGCTTTTCTCCAAGAAAACGCATTGTCGTGCTTGAATCCCAGATGGCCACGGGCACCTTTAAATGAACTTGACATGATGTCACTTTGATTGGAGCTCCTTCGTTCGTTCAAATCCCGCTCTGTTGCGTCTGGCTTTTCTCTCTTGCCCGCGACACTGAGCATCAGACGACTGGGCTTCCAGATGCAGCCCGTTGTTCTTTCGCTCTGGGCTGGTGAATAAGGTGGCTGTGGCACCAGGCTTGCCGTGGCAGTGGTGGGTCTAGAACTTTGGAGGCCTGCGTGCCTCACTGAAGCCTGTTAAGGAAAACCCTTCACCTTCTCGAGAAAGTTACCTCATGTGAAAAAGTGGGTGTTAATAGCTATCGTGGAAGGTTATCGTGAAAACTTAAAAATCTCGCTGGTGAGAGCACGGTGCGTCCAGAGGGAGGCCCGTATACGTAGACAGGTCTGCTAGCCGTGCAGACACCCCCTCACAATGGCCTGGGCGATCTGACTCCAGGCAAATTCACTTTTCAATTAAAGCTTTAAAAATCCAGCTTATACCCCTGAAAATACTAATATAGAGGTAGCATTTGTGGGCACGGCTGTGTTTAGTTGGTGGCTTTCTTCAGTAAGCGCAGTAAAGTGAAATAGAGCACTTGGTCTATTTCTGGAAACCCTGTCATTTCATTGTAAACATGCAGCAGAGGGAAGGGTGTAATTGTCCAGGTGCACATTTACTGTCTTGCCCCAATCTAGTATTCCTGTTGTGTTTCGGCATCACCTTTGCCCTGTATTAAATCGTGTATTTTTAAAAAGTCATGCAGCCTTTGGGGCTCCTGCGTAGCTCAGTTGGTTAGGCGTCAGACTTTTGGTTTTGGCTCAGGTCTGGATCTCAGGGTTGAGAGATCGAGCCCCACGTTGGGCTCCACACTCAACTCAGAGTCTGCTTGAGACTTTCTCTCTCTCCCCCTCCTCCATCCCCTCTTTCTTGCTTTCAAACAAATAAATAAATCTTGGGAATAAAAAGTCATGCAGCCTTTAAAATAATGCTAGAGAGTGCACAAAGAGGAATTAATTTTTTAATCAAAATTTATGAACTTGCTGTATAACATTTTTATGAAAGTCCTACTTGAATTATCTTTTTCTATTTGACTAAAATAGAATTTGATTTTTCTATGGGGTATTTAACGTTTTGGGTCATAATCATGCCAGGGATGAATTAATAGATCTTCTCTGAGTGAACTGTCAGGACAGATCCCCTCTGGCTTTGAAATGTAATTAAAAATGTCAGTGAACTCTGCCGGAGGTCCACAGAGCTTCAGGGACCCCTCAACAACGCCGTCAGGGCTGAAAATAGCCACCACGTACAGAGAACATGAGGCAGCAGCAAACTCTCCAGGAGCAGGAGGGAGAGGCCGCCGGTCACCTCTGTCAGGCTTCTCTTGTCTCAACTTCCTTGTGGTTTCAGAATATTATTCTCGAATTTCCCGCAGGGGTATTTTTAGCAGAAGGCTGTGGGTCCAGTAGGGGGCCCCTCTCAATAAATGGCCAGTGCAGGAGCCCTCCAAAAGAGGAGGGAGTCTCTGAATGTAAATATCCATGCTCTCTGCAACCCTTCTCCCTTAATTAGGCTCTCAGACTTGCTTCCTTTCCACTTGGCACACCTTTCTTTTGTTTTTGGCAGGCTTTGAAGGGTGTGGGGAGGAGTTGTTGGAAGGAGGCTGGAAGAATCCTGGGAGCAGAGGTGCCTTGTGACGGCCACCTGTCCCCGCCTTCCCCATCTCCTCCCTCCACAGAGGTACCTGACTGCCTCAGAGCTGGAAACGGGGAGCTGAGGGTAGAGGAGGAGAACGATTTTGTTTAGGGAGAGGTCAGTAGGTACAAAGCAACTTGTTTCTGGGGTGTATTAAAAATACTGGTTTCAGGCGAATAAATAATCTTGCAGTTACTTGCAAGCAGGCAGTCCTAATTTCTGTTTTTTTTTTTTTCTATTTCCTTTTAGATTTCCTATGTTCCTTCTATACAAGTGATGGCCCAGATCATAATTCTCTCCTGAGATTTGGGTTGGATTCGAGAATTTGGAGAACTCCTGCAGCTTTGTAACCTCAGGCGTGTGACCAGCTGAGAACTTCACCATTTGAGGAGTTCTGCATTTTGCCAGTCATCTCTTGTAACTGAGAGCCAAAGGTAAGTCTGCAGGGCCCTGCTTAAAGCAAATGCAGGAAGTTGGTGCTTTTGCCTCGAGTGCTCGATTTGCCGAGTAGGTTTTACGTGAGTTGAACGGCAGTAAGTGTGGGCCTGATGTGTTGAGCCACATCAGGTTGAAGTTCTCAAGGGCTCTGGTTCAAAAATTAGATCGCTGTTCTTGCATCAGCACACGATGGCATGGAGTAGTTAGGAAGCAGAATGGTGGGTGTCCCCTACTTGTAAAATGCCCTGGGGCCCCAGTTCTGCAGCCCAACAGGTGGTCTGGAGCTGGGCCTTCTGTGTGCTGTGGTGGGGAGCGCGAGAGAAACACGAACTGCCTTTAGGCTCCTTTTAGTCTCATCAAGTTCCTTCTGACTTTGGTCTCGGGAAGCTAAGTCTACATGAAAACATGCAAACAGATAAAGGGTTCTGGGGAATGTTGTGCTTGTTTGTATGAGAAATCTGTGTCACGTGTGTTAAAACCGTACCTGTAATACAGCATGTGGGCTCGGAGACCCAGGGGTCCTGTAGTAACAGGTACTGGACAAAAACATGTGTCTGTAGAACAGAGAGATTTTTCAGCCCTAAGAAATCGTTTGGGACATTTGATTTAAATAATCTTGTGGTCTGTCTCTGGCCTGCTCTATGAAAAGGTACAATTTCATCTCCAGTAGGAAGAGCACCCAGTTCATAGGCTTTCCTTCAGACCCTTATCTTGCCTGTAGTATTCACAAATTGTTTTAAACTATTCTTGGATCTATAACTTTGGACAGTAAAATCTCTTGGTGTGATATCTATAAGTTTATTAGTTTCATATAATTAGAATTGTCTTTCATTTGGTCTAAAACTACTACTAAACTTTTTGTGAGTGGGCTTTTTTTCCCCTTGACCACCTTTTCTTTTTTTCTTTTTTGGAGGCTTCTTAATTTCACTTATGTTCCTTATTGATGTGTGGTATCCAGAACAGCACAGAAATAATATGTAGTATTTCATAAGGGTAAGATTAAGTGTCTGGATGTCTTCACCTTATTATCTTTTATGGTTTCATTTGGAGGAAATGACACGTCTCATTTACTGAGAGTGTTGTGATTTCCAGATCTAGGTCCTGGTTTGGAATCAAGAGCTTGGAGGTCATATTGCGCAGCCTGATTCTGTGTCCTCCTTGCTTCCTCCCACTGTGCTCAAAGTTATTCTGACCCTGCTCCCTGGACCTGTCTCTTCCTAGCCTGGCACCCCATCATGCCTTGATGGGGCACTCCCAAGTTTCTCTTGCAGACCTGATATAAGATAAACACCATTGGGGTGTTAGACGTCCAGTCCTAGGAGATTTCCATTACACAGGAAAGCTCTTATCTGTCGCAAATCAATTTTTTTTAATAGTCATTGAAGTGGAACCTTTTAAGACTTAGTCTTTTCTAAATGCAGTCACGTATTTCATGGCAACAAGCGAAAAATTAGCGCAAATCCTCAAATCTGATCGTCAGAATTCATCAGTAGTTCATCAGTATCAGCATCTGACACTTAATGATATGAACACACTTTATCATTTTAGTTATTCTGAAAGTGTCTCTTTCAGAGAGAGGTAGGCAGGGAAGTAATGTGCTCACTCCTAGGAGTGTATTCTGCACGAGTGCCTGGCAGGTGTCAATGACTGTTGGGCAAATGGTTGATTCCTGGGTACAATTAGGTAGAGAATCATTCATAACCATGAAAAGACACTTATAAAAATATCCATACCCATATTATTTTAAATAATTAATTTTTGTAAGCTCATGACATCTATGGCCAAAATCCTGTAACTTCTTAAAAATTACTTTTGTGGTTTAGATAAATGTCCAGTGGGAAAATCATTAGATGTATCCATCTAAATAATAAATATTGCAAGTACCAATTGGATTCTAGGCTATTTTTCTTACAGTGTTTTAGCAGCTACAAAAATAGGTAAAATAAGCTCTAGACAGCATTTCTCTTGCCCTTCTGGGATGGGGGCAGGACCCTGACAGCTCTGGTTGATGTTCTCATAGTGGGTCCCTGGTGCCCAAGGCAGAGTGAAGTGTCCCTCGGAGAGGAGTCTGGAAAAGTCACGGGAAGCTGTTCGGAGTGAGTTTTGGACAATGAGGGCACGTGTGTGCAGAGGCATAGCGGGTCCCCTCGGCAAGGACAGGCGAGGCGGATTCTCTGGGTAATGGCTCTTAGAGTCATTGAAGCGATGATGAGTGGGGGCCCAGCATACTCTTGGGTCAGTGGTCTTTCAGGTGACTCTATCGAAGGGCATATTTTGGAAAGAAATGAAAGCTGCGCTAGCCTGGTTGGTAAAGTGGTAAGTGGGATGTCAGCCTCGGATGCATTTCCCGGTTATTGGGACTCAAAGTTTGCCCTGTCCCAGCTGAGACCTGCACCGAGGGCTGGGCTGAGGGGAGCAGTTTGAGGAAGGTGGAGCGTCCCAACTGCACCCCAGAGGGACCTGAGTGGAGTCCTGAGCCCCTCTTTCCAGGTGATACACTTCCCTACCCTGTATTCCTGTCTTCCCTGGAGCCTCCCCTGCTTTGAAGTTAAAGAGCAGTCTTGGGGACTCTTTAGCCCTGACCCTGCCTGTGTGGGGAGTGGGGATCGTGGGAGAAGCATGGTGGTAAAGCCCGTCCTTTTACACTGGCGCTGTTAATGAATGTATAGCCTGCACTTAATTCTTCCCATGTATCATTGAAAATGGACTCTAGTTCACTGTCACTGGAGGCTGGCTGGTGTTCCCTGGGGCTGGAAGATATGAAGGGCCTTGTACGCTATGTCGAAGATTTCTTATCTTTTGAAAAACCGTGTGGAGACATTTTCAGGACAGAAGCCCAAGGGGTAGAAGGATGTTGGTGTTACGGGGGAGGAAAGACCATGGCTTAGGTGATAAGACTCATGAGCAAAGGGAAGGAAAGGAGGCACGGATTCCACAAACTGTCAGTTGCTGATTCAGATATCGGAGAGCAAATGTTAGCAGTGATCCTGTCCACGTCGTTTCCTTCTTTCTCTTTTTAAGCTTCGTGGAGGTATGATTGACAAAATTGTAAGATACCGAAAGTGTGCGTTGTGGTAGTTTGATACACCACGTATACCGTGAAAGAATCCTGGCCATAGAGTTAATTATCACGTTCCTCACCTCACATATTTATCTTCGTGTGTGTGTGTGTGTGTGTGTGTGTGTGTGCATTTACATTTCCTCCTCTTAGCAAATTTCAGTTAAATAATACAGTGTTATCAACCTTAGTCACTGTGTTATACATGAGATACTCGGGCCTTATTCATCTTACAGCTGAAAGTTGTACCCTTTTATCAACCTCTGCCTGTTTCCTCCACCTTAAGGTCCTGGCAACCACTTTGCTACTTTGTTTCTACAAGTTGGACTTTTTTTTTTTTTTTAAGATTCCACATAAGAGTGATACCACGCAGTATTTGTCTTTCTCTGTCTGGCGTACTTTACTTAATGTAATGCCTCAAGGTCCATCTATGTTGTCAAGAATGGCAGGATCTCCTTTTTCTCACAGCTGAGTAACATTCTGTTGTATGTGTATACCACTTCTTTTTTTTTTTTTTTTTTAAAGATTTTATATATTTATTGGACAGAGATAGAGATAGCCAGTGAGAGAGGGAACACAAGCAGGGGGAGTGGGAGAGGAAGAAGCAGGCTCATAGCAGAAGAGCCTGATGTGGGGCTCGATCCCAGAACGCCGGGATCATGCCCTGAGCCGAAGGCAGACGCTCAACCGCTGTGCCACCCAGGCGCCCCTGTATATACCACTTCTTAATCCATTCATCCCTGCACGGACACTTAGGGTGTTCCCATATCTCGGCTATTGTGAATAATGCTACCGTCAACATGGGGGTGCAGATATCTCTTCGAGATCCCATTTTCATTTCTTTTGGGTATATTCCTAGAAGTGGAATGGTCAGATCATCTGTTTTTAATTTTTTGAGAACCCTCTGTATTGTTTTCGATTGTACCTTCACAACTTACCTTTCCATCAAGAGTGAGAAAGTGCTCCCTTTTTTCCACATACTTGCCAATACTTGTTACCACTTGTATTTTTGCTAATGGCCATTCTAACAGGTGTGAGGTGGTACCTCGTGTGGTTTTGATTTGCACGTCCCCAGTGATTAGTGACGTTGAGCGTCTTTTCATGTACTACCTGTTGGGCGTTTGGATGTCTTCTTTGGAAAAGTGTCTGTTCAGATCCTCTGCCCATTTTTTGTTTGTGTTTTTGCTATTGAGTTGTATGAGTTCTTTGTATATTTTGGATATTAGCCCTTTATCAGATATATGGTTTGTAAATATTTTCCTCCATTGCATAGGTTTCTTTTCACTCTGTTGATGGTTTCCTTTGCTCTTCAGAAGCTTTTGAGTTTGATGTCATCCCACTTATTTATTTTTGCTTTTGTTGCCTTTGCTTCTGGTGTCAAATCCAAAAACTTGTTGCCAAGACCAATGTCAAGGAGCTTACTGCCTGTATTTTCTTTTGGGAGTTTTATGGTTTCAGGTCTTACATTTAAGCCTTTAATCCATTTTGAGTTAATTATATCTATGGTGTAAGCTAATGGTCCAGTTTCATTCTTTTGCATGTCCGGTTTTCCCAACACTGTTTCTTAAAGAGACTATTCTTTCCCTGTTGTGTATTCTTAGCTCCTTTGTTGGAAATTAATTGACCATATATGTATGGGTTTATTTCTGGGCTCTTTGTTCTCTTCCATTGATCTCTGTGTCCCTTTTTATGCCAACACTGTACTGTTTTGTTTATCATAGCTTTGTAATATATCTTGAAATCAAAAGTGCGATGCCTCTAGCTTTGGTTTGTTTTGGTTTTTTTCCTCAAACTTACTTTGGCTATTTGGGATCTTTTATGGTTCCATACAGATTTTTTTAAAGATTTTATTTATTTGACAGAGAGTGTGTGAGCTCACAAGTGGCGGGAAGGGGCAGAGGGAGAGGGAGAAGCAGACTCCCCACCGAGCAGGGAGCTCGACTCAGGGCTCAATCCCAAGACCCTGGGATGACCTGATCCAAAGGCAGACACTTAACCGACTGAGCCATCCAGGCACCCCAGTTCCATACAAATTTTAAGATCATTCCATTTCTAATAAAAATGCCATTGGAATTTTGATAGGGATTGCATTGATTCTGAATGGCTTTGGGTTATGTGGACATTTTATTTTATTTATTTTATTTTTTTTTAAAGATTTTATTTATTTATTTGACAGAGACAGCCAGTGAGAGAGGGAACACAAGCAGGGGGAGTGGGAGAGGAAGAAGCAGGCTCATAGCAGAGGAGCCTGATGCGGGGCTCAATCCCATAACGCCGGGATCACGCCCTGAGCTGAAGGCAGACGCCCAACCGCTGTGCCACCCAGGCGCCCCATGTATGGACATTTTAACAATATTAATTCTTACAGCCCATGAGAATGGAGTATCTTTCCATTTATTTGTGTTTTCTTCAATTTCTTTCATCAGTGTCTTAGCAGTTTTCAGTGTACAGATGTTTTGCCTCCTTGATTAAATTAATTCTAGGTATTTTATTCTTTTTGATGGGTTGTAAATGAGGTTGTTTTTAATTTCTCTTCCTGATAGTTCATTGTTAATGTACAGAAACACAACTGATATTTGTATATTGATATGTATCTTGCAACTTCACTGAATTTGTTCATTCTGACAGTTTTTTGTAGGAGTCTTTATGGTTTTCTATATATAATATCATGTCATCTGCAAATAGTGACAGTTTTACTTCTTCCTCTCTGATTCGGGTGCCTTTTGTTTCTTTTTCTTATCTAATTGCTCTGGCTAGGACTTCTAGTACTATGTTGAATAAAAGTGGCAAGAGTGGGCATTCTTGTCTTGTTCCTGATCTTTGAGGAAAAGCTATCAACTTTTCACTATTAGGTATGATATAAGCTGTGGGCTTTATTATGTTGAGGTACATTTCCTCTATACCCAGTTTGTTGAGAGTTTTTATTAGTGGATATTGAATGTTTTCAAATGCTTTTTCTGCATCTGTTGAGATTATCATATTATTTTTATTCTTCATTTTCTTAATATAGTACATCACAGTGATTTGCACCTGTTGAATTATTCTTGCATCCCTGGAAGAAATTCCACTTGGTCATGGTGTATGCTCTTTTAATATGCTGTTGAATTTGCTAGTATTTTGTAGAGGATTTTTCTATACTTGTCAGTGATATTGGGCTGTAATTTTCTTTTCTTATAATGTCCTTGTCTGGTTTTGGTTTTAGGGTGATGCTGGCCTCATAAAACGAGTTTAGAAGTGCTCTCTCCTCTTCTGTTTTTCAGAAGAGTTTGAGAAGGATTGGTATTAATTCTTCTTTAAGTGTTTTATAGAACTCACTAATGAAGCCATCTGGTCCTGGACTTTTGTTTGTTGGGAGGTTTTTGATTATCAGTTCAGTGTTCTTACTAATAATCTGTTTAGATTTTCCTATTTCTTTATAATTCAGTCTTGATAGGTTGTATATTTCTAGGAATTTGTCTCTTTCTTTTAGGTTATTTAATTTGTTGGTGTACAGTTCTTCTTGGTAAGTCTCTTATGATCCTTGTATTTCTGTGGTATCAGTTATAATGTCCCCTCTTCCATTTCTGATTTTATCTGAGTTCTCTTTTTTCCTAGGTGAGTCTAGAAAAGGTTTATGTATTTTATCTTTTCAAAATACCAGCTCTTAGTGCCATTGATCTTTTCTATTGTCTTTTTAGTCTCTGTTTTGTTTATTTCTACCCTGGTCTTTGTTATTTCCTTCCTTGTACTAACTTTGGGTTTCATTTGTTCTTCTTTTTATAGTTCCTTGAAGTGTAAAGTTATGTTATTTGGGAATCTTTGTTTTTTTTTCTTAATGTAGGTTTTTATAACTATGAACTTACCTTTTAGAACTGCTTTTGCTGCATCCCATAACTTTTGGTATATGGTATTTCCATTTTCATTTATCTCAAGATATTTTTTGATTTATCTTTTGATTTCTTCTTTCTCCCATTGATTGTTCAGTAGCATATTGTTTGGTCTTCACATCCTTTTGGATTTTTTAGTTTTTGTCTTGCAATTGATTTCTAGTTCCGTATCATTATAAGTCATAAAAGATGCTTGATATGATTTCAGTCCTCTTAAATTTATTAAGACTTGTTCGTGGCCTAACAGATGATTTGTTCTTGAGAATGTTCTGTATGCATTTGAGAAAAATATTTTGTTGATGTGAGGTGGAATCTTTTGTAAATATTAAGTCCATCTGTTCTAGCATGTATTTTACATACAAATTTCCTTATTGATTTTCTGTCTGGATGATCTATTCACTGATGTAAGTGGGCTATTAAAGCCCCCCACTATTACTATATTGCTCTGTATTTCTTCCTTTGCATCTGTTAATATTTGCTTTATCTATTTAGGTGCTCCTATGTTGGGTACATAAATATTTACAAATGTCATATCTTATTGGATTGACCTCTTTATCATTATATAATCATATTTTCTGTCTCTTAATTACATTTTTTCGGCTGAAATTCTATTTTGTCTGGTAATAAGTTTAGCTACCCCTGTTTTTTTGTTTTTTGTTTTTTTGTGGGGGTTTTTTTTGGTTTCCATTTGCATAGAATATCTTTTCATCCCTTTACTTTCAATCTGTGTATGTCCTTACATCTGAAAAATGTCCCTCATAGGAAGCACATAGTTGTGTCTTAGGTTTCTTATCCATTCAGCCACTCTATTAGCCCATCTTTCTATTGGAGAATTTTAGTCCATTTACATTTAATGTAATTATTGATAGTTATGCACTTACTATTGTCATTTTGTTGTTTTCTTGCTTTTTGTAATTCTTTTGCTTCTTGCTTCTCTTTGTCAATTTCTTTGTGATTTGATGATCCTCGAGTGGTATGCTTAGATTGCTTTCTCTTTTTTGTGTATCTATTAAAGGTTTGTGCTTTGTGGTTACCATGAGGCTTATATAAAACATCTCCTAACAGCTTACTCTAAGCATCTGATAACAAATCTGTATGCATCATTTTCCAGCCTACTACAGAAGCAGCAATGATTTGTTTAAGCAGGCATTGGGCAAGAGAAAATGAAAAGCCAACCATATATGTCACTCTTACATTCATAAAAATCCTATCCAGTAATAATTCTTTTAGTAAAGGAAAATTTTTATTTTTTGTCTTTATAGCAGCCTCAATTTGTAGAGTAACACTTTTTCCTGAGTTTATATACCTAGGAATAATTTTTCTCCTCACTTTTACCATATTGCCCAGATGTTTTTTTTTGTTTGTTTGTTTGTTTTTTTGTATTTTAGAGACAACGAGACTGCTGGTAACTCACTTGACCCCCACAGGGATCAAGACCTTTTACATACAAGACCCATCTCTCAGTCATTAAGTTTTTAGGTCTATGGCTGATATTGGGTGGGAAGGTATCTAGAAGTAACTTATTGATTTATGCCAAAGTAGAAGGGACCATCCTGGCCCCCTTACTGCCACTCTCCCCTTCACTGGGAGTCCTGAGGAATCTGGGGTAGGGACTCGGCAGCTGGACTAATTGGGTCTTCCTTAAGGGAGACTGGGTGTCTGGGGATAGCCCTAGCCTCTGATGTTCCAGTTTTTATAGCAGCTAGGTCTGTGATAATCAATTAAATAAATTGATTAAATAAATACCTAGTAAGTATTGACAACTGCTAAAAATATTGCAGTGTTGATTCTACCACAGTTGACCAGGTGGTGTAGTCAGTGAAGACACTTGCCTGGTACCTGGCACAGGGCTTGCCTCCTCTACTGTTAGCTCTAATCTGGAACACGGATGTCATTGCCTCCATTTTATAGGCAGGGACACTAACCCTCAGGAGAGGTTAAGAGGATTGCCTGTGTCATAGGGTTGAACTTGCACACTAGTCAAGTCATGGTTTAGAAGCCCGTGTTCTTTCTCTTCCCTGTGACCCTGACATAACCTGGCAATGACATAGTAACCACTCGTGGTCTGCACACTTACCTTGCACCAGGCACCACTTGACGCTCTGAGAGATTAAATAGCTTGGCCAGAGCTCAGCGTGCGTAAGGACAGAGCAGGCGGTGCATCCCCATCTTCCTGACCCAAAGCCTTTCACTCTTATCAGACCATGAATTTTATTTATTTGCTTTATTTTTTCCCATAGAAAAGTCCCCGGCAACTAAGTATGGTTTGGAAGCAAGTCTCTTTTGGAAACTTAAGGAAGGGAGCAGGAAGAAAGGCTTTGGGAAGGACCGGAGGGGTGGGCGACAGGAACCTCAGTCCCATGGAGGGCCTTAGACCTCCAGAAGTCCCCGGGGGAGCTCAGCAGCTCAGGACCAAGCTGAGGCCAAGATGCAGGCCTTGGACGTCCCCTTGTGCTGTTCCCAGACATCCTTCAGTGTCACCGTGTACTGGTGACTCCTAACTTACGAACGACCTTTGGAAGAAGTCATTTGTGGGAGCAAGAGGACCTCATATACCTGCCATGTGCTGGGTCCTCCCTGTGATCCCTTATACTTCCACGCACCTTTGTACAGAGTGAAGCTTCATAAAATTGCAATTTAATGTGTTTTTTTAAATGTAGTCAGTGATTTTCCAGTCATCATTTTCCAGTGGTTGAAGTGATGATCGAAGTTCAATCAAGCATTTTTCTTTTTGCCCTACCCACCGTGCCCTAGCAGTGTGGCTTCTTAGAAAGCTGGAAAAACCAGTTAAAAGCACAAAAAAGCAAGTCCTTGCTCCCCACATCCCTCCCCCCTTCTTTTCTCTCTGACAGATTGTAGAAGCTGAGTTCAGGGCATTTCTGTCATTTCTCCACTATTTTCTGAATTGTACCTTAACAGTTTACAAGGGAATTTTCATATAAACTTGGATAATTTCTCTTTAAAACCAGGTGACGTGGCTCTTCCCTCTCTCCCCACACCACCACCATTTTGTAAAAGAAGGAAATGAGCCACGAGGTCACGGGTTAGAATTACTTGTACACGCTCGATTGCACAGTGACTTAGCGGCACTGTTCCTTTAAGAGCCGCCGGACCGGGCATGTCGATGTGACAGAACAGTATACTAAGAAACAGATCACACGGATCTTTGAATGAGAGCATTGCTGCAGTCAGGGTTCCGAAATTAGGAAAGTGTTTTTTTTTCTTGGCCTTCCCCCAGAAAAACAAAGAGTACATTCCCGCTATGTGCATGTGTCGCAGGGGAGGGCGATGGAGGCTTTTAGCAAATTACAGATCATCCATGACTCAGAATCTGTTTACATCCCAAGAAACCTATCGTAAATTGAAAATATTATACTTAATAATATTTAAATATTATGTAAATATAATATTTATATAATATAAATATAAAAAGGCATTTAATACACCTGTCAACGCATCGTTTAGCCTAGCCTATGTTAAACGTGCTTAGAACACTTACATTAGCCCACGGTTGGGCAGGATCATCTAACACAAAGCCTGTTTTCCAATAAAGTGTGGAATATCCCACGTGATTGATTGGATACTGTACTGAAAGTGAAAACCAGCATCGGTCTCAGCGTACCGGTTGTTGGTCCTCATGACTGCGTGGCTGGCAGGGGCTGTGGCCGCTGCCCAGAATCCTGAGAGAGGATTGGAGCGCAATCGCTAGCCAGGGAAAAGATCCAGATTCAAAATTCGAAGTACAGTTTCTACAGAATGCATGTCACTTTCATGCCATCATAAAGTCGAAAAAACCCTAAGTTGAACCATTGGAAGTTGGGGACCATCTGTAGACCGGGAACAGGTAAATCCGTTGGAGGTGGTGGACGTGTTTATTACTTCGTTCGTGGCGATGATACCAAGGTGTGTGCATAGGTTCAAAGTCATCAAATTGTACATATTAAATACATGTGACTTTTTTTTTATATTAAGTATCCCTCAATAAAGTTGAAAAATGAATTGCTGTGTCAGTATGAGAATTCCTTTTATGGACCTCCTGCCAGTGTGTGCTGATCTGAAGGGGTGCGCAGGAGCCCGCAGAGCTCTTTGCACAGGCAGCATGGCTGGTGGTCCTGGAACACTTCCGGGGCAGAGGGCAGGGGTGGTCCTTAACTTCCACCTTCTCGTGTCACTGGTGTGCTTCAGTGTAGAGAGCAAAAATGCAGCCTGAGTTTTAGATTTCTGCCCGTCAGAATGGTGTTTCCTGTTGACTTTTATGAGAACATTGGAAAAGTTTTCTTTGGAAATAGGACTGGCTCCAAGAAGTTAAATAAAACTTTGTATGACTAAATCAGACCATAGAAGATCACAGTTTAAGGGGAAGGATTTTTGGTACTGTGTTAATGAGCAAGACAGTAACAGGAGCAAGTTTTGAATGGAAACTAGGATCACCTAGTGCTTATTGAGGGGAGGGCAACTGTGTCCACCTGCCAGGTCGGTGCCTGTGGGGACCCACCGTGCATCTCACTGTGAAATGACATGTGTCTTCTCACCCACTCAGAGCCGGACTTGACCAACAATAACATTGACAAGTTCATTGGTTAGGTTTGAGCTGGCCTGCTTTCTGGAAGAAGTAGGGGAGATCCTAATTTTGGAATCCATTGTGGGTTTCCTGCCCAGAGCCCTTGGCTCTCTGACCTTCCTGTGTGGAATGCTGTGCAGGCCACAGTGTGGGCCGGCCATAGTCAGGAGCAGCCCAGGGCCACCATGGACCCCAGGCCAGACCCAAGGCCAGTGGGGCAAGCAGAATGCTTCGTGCTCAGGTGGGATGTTTCCACAGAAGGCCGCGTTTGGCTTGGACCACCACTAACCCCTCCCCCTCCCTCGGTCCCCCCACCACTACACACTCATGGGGAAGGAGCGGGGAGCACAGCAGATCTGAGACCCCCTTCTCCAGACGTGTTTTATTTAGCAGTTTGGGGACTTGCAGCTTATGATCTTACCCAGAGGCTTTGTTGTAGATTCTGTAGTGCTTACAAAGACTACGAGAGACTTTCACGCCAAGATCAGAGGAGCTGAGGAGAGCCATTGATCCCAGGAGCCTGAGATAAGAAGTCTTTCCTGTCAGCAGCCTGGGTCTGGTGGCCGCCTCTTTGTGGGAAAAGCTGTGTACCGGCCATCTTCAAATGACTGCGTCTTATCCTCCCCAAACTCCAGAGTGAGCACAGTTTCGTTAAACGTTGGTCGTCTTTTCTTGGTGGTTAGATTCCAAGCCTCTTTGACTTGTGCTCGAACAGAGGCCTCTGGAGAAAGTGGTGTGTGTGCGGGCATGGGGTTGAGGGACTGACATCCGTTCAGTTGTGCTTTTCGCGGCTGTGTGTGACCATCTAGGCCTTGGTTTCTGGGCCAGTGACGTCGAGGGACCTGAGGAGTGCTCGGCTGTGATTTTGGAGTTCAGGGACGGTACGGTTTTGTACCACAGTCCTGGCCACCACATCCCACAGAATTCTACAGGAAGAAGCGTTCACGGTGTGAGCGACACTGGAGGCCCCCCTCCTGTCCCAGCTGGCAGCGAACATAGGGGCTCATCTCCCAGTGGCGTCTCACCTCCAGGAGAGGGGACCAGGGTTTCCCTGAGCTACAAGCTGCCCATGCTGCTGCCTATTGTTGGCTGGGTGGACCAGACAGGTGCTTCGGGACCAGAGGAGACGGGTGTACCACGGCCTCTGCCTCACTGTTTTCTTTCCAGAAGCAAGCACACGGGCCTCAGGGAACTCTGAGTCAGTGCCTGCTGACTGCCCAAGGGACCCACCAACCTGGAGGGGCTGATGGGCCTGGACATCTCCTGCTGCAGGCTCCCCAGGGATTGCCGACACAGGGGAGAATTGCTGGTGCGAGCGTTCTCCTCAGCAGAACTCCGAAACCTGCTTCCTCTCCTGGAGGCTCTTTCAAAAAACACAGAGCCGGGGCCCAGGTCCCAGCTCTGGGGATTTGATTTTGGGAAGCGTGGACTTTTTTGCTTTATTTTAAAGCTTCTCAGGTCTTTCTGATCAGCCGGTTGGAAACTGCACATGTGGGCCCTGGATTTTATTTTAGCCCTGGGGAGAGAAAGGACTAGTTTGCGATTGAGAGCACAGGTAAGGCAAGAAAAGAAGGGTAAGAGGATGTCACAGGACAGTGTTCCTGTTTCCTAGAGAAGCCTGACTTGCATTGGTGCCCGGCTCACACCCTCTGTGCTCTGGGCCACTTTGGAACATGCGTTTTTCCCAGAGAGCCCCCAGGCTCAGGCTTGGCTCTAGACCTTCCTGGAGGGAGCTGCGCCTGCGCGTCTCTGTTTTTGCATCCATCTTCCTGCAAGAGACCTTCGACTTTGAAGTCCTCCCTTTGAGAACGCTCACGTAGTCACGGTGTAGATGATCTGCGGAACTTAAAAACTCCGTGCCACCACTGATACAGTGTTTACCGGCAGTTCTGAGTTTTGATCCTTACAACGAGCTACCCCTCAAGGAAGACGGGTCTTCTACCCAGAAATCGAGCAGAATATAATAAAGAAACAGGAAGCAGCACAGGGCGCCTGGGTGCTAGAACATACTAGAAATAGGAGTGCTGTTAATGCTTTCTCTCCGTGCCTTATGTTCTCTACTTGGGAGATTTCAGCGTGAGGGATGATGGGTTTCTGCAAAATGGGGCTCAGGGTCAGTGGAGAAATCACACAGCAGAGTCCGTATTATTTTGTGTGAAAGGGACTTTTTACAGAGCTCTGACATTTGCGCAGTGGAGCCAATATCTGGGTTACATGTGGAACACAGGAGAGGTGTGAAATAACTTAGAGCTTTATAAAAGGCAGCATCGCCACAGTCGGTTCTGGTATCAGTGGTGTCGTACAATGTGTTCGGCTCTGGACCCACACCCTCTAGCCTCGGGATCCCGGGGTCTTAGGTCTAAGTGTCCTGGTGACCAGGATTGGAGCTCCTAGTGCCGCAAGGTCCGGACGGATCGGCTGATGAACCAGGTGGTTGCACTGTGTCCTTTGTGACTCTAGATCTGGCGTGAAGGTGTTCTGTGTCCCGGGGGGGGGGCTGACCCCGTGAGACCCGTTCCGTCCTCTCAGGTGTGTGTTTGGTTGCAGTGTGGCTGATGTTTGTGGGGAAGCTTGTCGTTTTGACGGTCTCAGGCGTGGAAAACTCAGAGAGACTGCTGTAGAGAACACCTGATCACTTGGGGTTTTTCGCTGCAAAAATACAACTAAATAAACCAGAAATGTCTTATTCCCAAATGAGAGCCAGATTCCACTTGGATTACCTCGTGTAGGGTTCTGAACTCTCTCGTGTAGCCCTGGGACCCCTGGGTTTGGCCCATTCCTGACTTACGCCTACAGCAGGCCTCCACTCTAGCACAAAACACCGGCCACCTAAGTGTCGTGTCCTCTAAGGACATGTGTCTCTCCCGTCGTATCCTGGAACACTTCAGAGATAGTTGGTATGTATGCATGTGTATATTTGTCTGCGTATATGTTGACAGTAAAAGGATGGAAAAATATATACCATGCAAACATTAATCATTATCAAAAGAGAAGCAGGAATGGCTCTAGTAATATCAAAGGATGCTTCGGAGGACGGAAAATCCCCAGGTGCACAGGGTCCTATCCAGGAGCGCATATTGCATTTAGTCGTCATGTGTCCTAAGGCTCTGACTGTTCCTCAGACTTTCCTGTTTTTAGTGACCTGGACAGTTTTGAGCACTTGTCAGGTGGCCCCCAGTTGGGATTTCGCTGATCTTCATTGTTAGGGTCATGGGTTTTTTGGAGACCATAGGAGTAAAGGGCCATTTTCATCACATAATATTCAGGGTATGTACTGTCCCTCTGTCCTACCCACGTGACCTTGGCGTTGAGCAACTGGCTCCAGAGTGCCTCCTTATGCCCTTCTCATGCTGTCTTCCTTGCAAGGAGTTCTGAGTGCAGCCCACACTTAAGTGAGTGGAGTTAAGCTCCCCCTCCTTGGTGGGGGAGCAACATAGTTTATTTGGAATTCTTCTGGGGACATTTGTCTTTTCTCCCTCATTTATTTACTCAACTGCCCATTCTTTTGTTCTCTTGCTTTTTTATCTTTTTTTTTTTTAAGTAATCTCTGCACTGAATGTGGGGCTCGAACTCATGACCCTGAGATCAAGAGTCGCATGCTCTGCCAGTTGCTCCCACCAGCTGCTCCCATTCCCTTCTTAAAGCTCATTTCACTACATACATAGGTAAGCCTGAACAATATCGTCGAGTTGGCTAGTCTCAGGCCTCTCCGAAAATGGTACCTTGTAGGACGTCCTTTGATTTTTTCCGCTACTCTGCCTGGTTTCTGGGAGTCATCTGTGTGGTTTGGGGAGGCTTGCTTCCGTGTCCCTGCTGTGTGATACAGCACTGTGTGACCGCACACCGCCTTCTCCCCTTGCTCGGGGTCTTTGTTTCTCTTCTCTGTCACAGCAGTGCTGCTGTGAGCATTGCTGGGCAGGTGCCCTGACTCACACGTGCCTGTTTCTTTCCCACCTGTGACTCGGAGTGAAGGTGCCACTGCGTACCGCGTGCCGTGTTGAGCTTCCAGGAAAAGTCCAACAGATCGTCTTCTGTCGTGGTCATTCCATTTTCGTCTCTCCAGCCGTCCTAACACCTGTATCATCAGCCTGTTCCGTTTTTATCCAGCTTGGGTCAATAGGCGTCTTCTTTACTGCGTTCTCCAATTAGGAACGTGGCAGAGTGTTTTGGGCATGTAGTCACCATTTGTGCTGCCCTTCTGTGCAAGGACTGTGTCCTTGGCCTGCTTTTCAATCGAGCTGTTGGTCTTTTTCTTCTGGAATTGAAGGGTTTTTAGTCTTCTAAATGCCAGCCCTTTGTCATTATGTGCGGCGCTTACAATGGTTTTTTCCAAGTATATTTCATGAGATTTTAATCTGTGGAAATCGAGAATTCCTACTTGAGAATCCAGACGTTCTTTTAATGAGAATTGAGTCTTTTATTGTGCCAGCAATGGATACCACTAGTTATAAACTTTAATGCTTTCACATAAAAGGGAATCTTATATTCTTCTAGTTCTGCTGAAAGGACCACATCTGTTTGGTGGTGTTTCAGTGTTCAACTGCCTGTTTCGAAATTGGGGGTCGAAAAGGATAAATACAAAGTTTTCCAGTGCTGGAATTTTATTAACAGTACTTAGAGTATCTTCGCCAGGTGTGTCCTCTGGTCTTGGACTGTGCGTTCTCAGATGTGCTGTGGGCTTGCCTAAACTGGCATCTCCCATGATCTGTTGCTACGCTAAGCAGTTGCTAGAAAGAGTTGGAAGATTCACTCTTCATTATTGATCTGCATTTCATGAATATTTATGTCTATTCCATGTACTTTCATCCTTTTACTCAAAGTAGCTGAAGAGTATAACATATAAAATTTTAATTGGAATTCTTCTATGGCTTCCATCATGAGTAAAGAGCCCTTATTATGTAGAACAATGGCCGTCTCAAGGAGTGAGATCGTCTTAGATGAAGCATCTTAGATGTGACTTCAGCTGCAAACCAGGACACAGGACAGCCTTTCAGTATCTGATACCCATGAGCGGATTCTTCTGGTGGAGGCCTCCAGCAGCTACTGATAAAGAGCATCCGTGGGCCGTTCATCCCCTCGCTCCCTCAGATGCTTGCTGGGGACACGCATCGGCTCAGGCCCGCCTAAGTGCTCTGTTTACAAGGGCACAAAGTCCTTGTCCTCAACAAATTATGTTCAGTGGGAGAAAATAGACAATCAATAACGACATGCATGAAGTACTCCTGGGAAGTGCCAGGGAAACCAGAAACCAGCGCGAGGGGATGGAGGGAGCGCGGCAACTGTGTTAGGTAAGGTGGGGCAGGCGGGGCTCAGCAGAGTGGGACTGAATCAGGGAAGGGATGGGGCGAGGGAGGGGACGTTTGGACAGAGGTTTGAGCAAAGCGAGGGGACAGAGAGTCTGCAGATATCGGGGTAACGGCATTGCAGGCAAGAGCTCGCCTGGTCGTTCTGAGGAACAGCAAAGTGTGAGGGGCAGGAGGATACGAGCGTGGAGGAAAAGGGCCCAAGGTCAAGTAATGTGAGGCCTTTGTAAAGGCTCTGGATTCTGCGATGACGTGATGGGAAGCTGTAGTAGGGGTTGGACAAAGGAGTGACACAAATCACTGTCCGTTGTGCATGTCTCAAGTGGGGTTGCGGGGAGGGGTGGACCCAGAGAGACCAGTTAGGAGAAAGTCACACAGTCCAGGCAAGAGGGGCTGCTGGCTTAAGCGGGCAGTAGAGGGGGCGAGGAGTGGTTGGATTGGAGACATTTTTGGGAGGCGAGCCTGCGGGGTCTGCTGCGTGGGGTGGGTGGTGCGGGAGAAGAGGCTGTAGGATCGCTCTAAGATCTTTGGCTTGACGGGCAACTGGATGAATGGTTGTCATTTATGTCCTTTCCTCAGAAGGGAACGCTGTGGGAGACACAGGAGGGTTTTGTTGTTGTTGACTTGATCAGCTTTCTTTTGTTTCTCGTGGGGAGAATGAAGAGTTGTCTTCGGGCCTGTGCAGTTCGAGGACCACATTAGACATTGAGCTGGACGCGTTCGGTAGGTTCAGTAGGCAGTGGGGTGGAACAGTCTGGCACTGAGGGGCAGGAGCAGGGTGAAGACTTACTTTTGGAAGCGACCTGCATCGAGATGGCGCTCGGAGCCAGGAGGATGGATGGACTCATCCAGGCTGCAAGCAGACGGAGTAGGGACTCCCAGACAGCCTGGCTACTGCTGCATGTCTGTGTCAGGACCAGAGCAGAAGCCAGCAGGGGCACTGAGTGGGGACAGTCAGGGAGGAAGGAACAGGGCTGTGTGATGGCCCAGAAGCCAAGTGAGGGGCGTGTTCAAGAAAGGGCTGATGGACAGTGTCAGCTGTCAGCGTGCAGGTAAGATGATCTGGACAGGAGGAGAGTTTTCATGACGCAGCGGAGTGGGGACTGACGAGAGGCACAGGTCCTCCAGGGGCAGAGGGGTGGGATCCAGTGCACAGAGGAGGGCGGGCACCTGGGTGCCCAGATGCCCACCCCAGGAACAAAAGGACAAGTGGCGTGTTCACAGGCACAGGTAGGGGGTTCCTTCTGACTGCTTCTGTTTCTCTCAGTGTCATTCATCACCTGAGACTGCAGAAGGGGCGGGGGACATTCGTGGAGGGGGAAGGAAGATCTGAAACAGACCCCTTATAGATGGAAGGAGGGAGTTCACTTAGGACCCGGAGCGAGCTGCCAGGCAGCACCCAGGGCTTGCTTGGGCCAGTGACCAGAAGTATAAAGTGGGACTGGTCAGCAGGTTGTGAGCACCTCTGTAGCACATTCGGCTGCCCTG
Source organism: Ursus maritimus (assembly GCF_017311325.1). NCBI lineage: Eukaryota > Metazoa > Chordata > Mammalia > Carnivora > Ursidae > Ursus > Ursus maritimus. Next base: position 81,828,003 of record NW_024426774.1, read on the forward strand.
GGGCAGGGGTGGGGTAGGTTCGACCCGTTTCCTAAGTGCCCCCTGGGGACTTTGGGTGGCCGTGTCAGAGCCCCAATTTATAGCAACTGGGGTCTTTTGAGGTGCTCTTGACATATGTTACCAAGGTTTGGCTCACCTAAGTCAAGGGTAAAAATAATTGCACTTGCAGTAGCATTAAGTATGTACAGCAGACTGTGGGTGGGATCAGGGAGGCCTGTTTAGTGAGGATGGGGAATGGGACCCAGCCGAGGCTATAGGAGAAATAGGCGGTGGGAGAAGGGGATGGGGCTAGTCAGCAGGGAGACACAGTGACAGGTACATTAGGAACCAGGGAGAGGCTTTTGTTAAGGGCATTGCTCAGCAGGAGGGAAGGCTAGTCAAAGCCAGACAGCAGCAGGCCCGCAGAATGGCTCCTTTACTTTCTTTAACAATGCTGTGACCCAGGAGCTGGGTTAGAGCCAGCACAGGGGAACGCGCGTGTGTAAGATGCACACGAGGTGGGATGTAGGTACCAGTGGTTACTATAAAGTCAGACATACTGATCCTGGGACCAGGGCAGGAGATGTACAGGAGTATCTCGTGATGCCAGAACGTAAGGATGTACTCAACGCACACACACACTCACAATGATGGTGGCGTATCAAAGGGACACAGGGGCCACTGAAAGAATTCCTGACAGCCAAAGTTAGAGCAATTTGAGCCACAAAATAAGAAATACTGGATTGTAGCCCAGAGTTTAAAATAAATATCTATAAGTGTCCACCGATACAAATAAATGAATGAATTTTAAGCCAGGGGAAGGGAGACAAGTCTTCTGTGTGGAATAGCACCTAACTTCCTTAGATACCACCTCTTTGAGGAAGGTGGAGCAGAAGCCCACCCAAGGGTGTCCTCTGCTTAGAGGTGTCTCTTAGACAAGAGACAGAATGACGCAGAAGCAGGAAGACCTGGCAGACACACCCCAGCCAGGTCAGTGTCACCAGACATGAGTCACCTGGACAGTATCTTTCCGTGATCCTATGTGATGGACACGGTGCTTTACCTCTGTGCTGTTCCTCCCAAAACCGCTAACACCACTCCCATGAGAAGAAACACACCGGCCACATCCCAGCCAAGGGACGTTCTACAAAGATCTGACGAGTATCCCTCAAAACTGGACAGGTCATCAAGATGAGTCAATTCCGAGAAACTGTCACAGCCAAGAGGAGCCTGAGGGGACATGAGGACCGAATGTAATGTGGTCTTCTGGGTGGGATTGTGGATTTTAAAAAAGGGTATTAGGTAAAAGCCAAGGACATCCAAATAAAATATGGACTCTGGTTAATAATGGCTTAATTGTCCCGATGTTCCATTCTAATGTAGTATGTTAATAGTAGGGGAAACTGAAATCGTTCTAAGAAATAAAATTTATTTCAAAAAATCAGGCACAGATGTTAGAAATTCTCATTTATTTCTGTTTTCTTAAATGATAGGAAAGACACCCTTTTTTTTAAGATTTTATTTTTTTTACTAGAGAGAGAGAGAAGGAGCAGGGTGAGGGGCAGAGGGAGAGGAAGAAGCAGACTCCACTGAGCCGAGAGCCAGATGCAGATGCTTAACTGACTGAGCCACCCAGGTGCCCCAAGATATCCTTAAAAGAGTCACACATTTGGAATAAACATCAGCATTTACCTTTACAAAAGCATTTGTAGGCGTATCTGTAGAGTAGTCAGGTCCCCTCCCATGCACCAGGTCCTCTGCATGACGGGTGAGGCTCCCCATCCCCTGGGCTGGTACGGAGGGGCTTTCTGTAATGTTTCTTCCCCCATTAAATAGGAAAGTCGAAGACATAGAAGACTTAGGAATGTGGGCATAAGCCTTGCATATCTGCAGAATAAAATGATTTTGGCAGCTTAATTATATTTGAACATCGAGACCTTGATAGTATGGAATGGTTTAAAAATCACTCATGTGTTTCAGAGTCAGGCGGAGGATTGTGAATGATAAGTGGTCAGGAAGAAGGTCAGGTATTGATTGGTGTAGCTGAATTCATTAGGAAACCGAGGAAGCTCATGATATTTACACGTTTACATGCTTATGAAATAGATACCGAAATTATAACAGTTACAATTACTTTTGTGGGGACAAAATAGCAAGGCCTAATAAACCCCTAAAAATGGTGATGAGTGGCTAAGTGTCTACTTTGGGAGCAGTGGGTTTGCGTCGTCTGAAAATATTGCTTACTCCCTTGGCGTGGTAACGGAGGGTCAAATTTTGCCAAAGCCGTCAGTGTCCATTTTCATAGATGAGTATTTTTCTTTTTTTCATATCAGCTTTATTGATGTATAATTGGCAAATAAAGCTAAGATATTAAAGCGTGCATCATGGTGATTTACCGTGTATATCGTGAAAGGTTCTCCCCACCTGGATGTTAATTAAAACATCCATCCCGTCACATATGTATTTCTTGTCTTGGTGAGAACATTGAAGTTCTCTCAGCAAATCTGAGTTATCCAATATACTGTTATCAACTGTAGTCACTGTTTTATAGGAGATGTCAGACCTTATTCATCTTAGAGTTCAAAAGCTTTTATCCTTTTTTCCAGCCTCTCCCCATTTCTCCCACCTTCGCAGCCACAGACTGCCGCTTCCTGCTCTGCCTGCTCTTCCTCTACGAGTTTGCTTCTTTGGGGGGGTATTTTTCCATTTCTGTCCTTTGTCTCATGACCCCGTTGCTGTGATGTCTTCCGGGTCAGCGTCAGGCGGTGCATGTTGGTTCCAGGTCCAGTGCAGGTGTTCGGAATTCCACGTGGTTTACAGTTAATACTGTGTGATGAAATTGGCTTATTACGTGGACAGCGAGTCTCCAGAATGACGACACTCGGGCCTTGACGTCCATAACCTCCTCTCAGCATGACGAACGTCTAAGCCGCTCATGTAGAAACTGAGAATGGGTCAGCCGAGGTTAGCAAGCTGGACACTCTCGGGCCTGAGCGGTCAATTATGTCTAAAGATAGTATAAAAAATAGCACTTCCCAAAGTCTACTGAAGCAACAGAACGCCCAATTCTACTTCTTCTGGAAAATTTCCGAGGCATAATGAGTCTTATTGACTTGTTAGTCTAGTCTTTGGAATTCTGGTTGTGTCCAGGCATTTCACATAGTAAAATTAGCTACTTGGTGATAAACTTCTGCAAACTCACATTTTAACATATTTTTCTTAATATGGTTCAATTTGGGGGAGTGTCTGATCCTGGTAGTAAGGATAAATTAATAGTGTTCAATTAAAAAGAAAAAAAAAAGATGGGGAAGGGGGTACAGCAGAAAACCCAAGATAAGTTATAAAGTATAAAACTTTCCTTTTCTTGACAATTGCCATCCACTAACAAATTATCTTCAGGACCCAGTAGAAAGAAGGTTCACTTAAGAAATTATGCGTACCTCACATCCACTAGGATGGCCGCTACCAACAAAACAAACAACAAACGCTGGTGAGGATGTGGAGAAATTGGGACCCTTGTGCACTGCTTGTGGGAATGGAAAATGGTTCCGGCTTTAAGGATGAGGGCTCCTCAAAAATTTTAAAATAGAATTACCATGTGATCCAGTCCACTTTGGGGTGTATACCCCAAAGAATTAAAAACCGAGTCTTGGAGAAGTATTTGCTCATTCAGGTTCACAGTAGTGTTACTCATAATAATCAAGAGGTGGAAGTAAGCCCGTGTGCCCGTGGATGGATGACTGGATAAACAAAATGTGGTCTATACGTACAATGGGATATTTTTCAGGCTTAAAAAGGAAGGAAATTCTGACACTTGCTATGACGTAGATGAACCTTGAGGACTTTATGCTGGGTGAAATAAGCCAGGCACAAAAGGACAAACACTGCAGGAGTAGTCACATCCATAGACAGAAAGTAGAATGGTGGTTGCTGGGGGGAGGGGATGGGGAGGGGAGGGATGGGAAATTAGTGTGTAATGGGTACCTGGTTTCAGTTTTAGAAGACGGAAAATTCTGGAGATGGAGGTTGCACAACAGTGTAAACATACTTAATGCCACTGAACTGTACCGTTAAAACGGTGAATCTTGTGTATTTTACCACAATTTTAAAAAAGAAATCATGTGGCAGAGTGCGTGCTTGAGCCTTCTGCTAATCCGTGCTGTAATCAGTCCTGCTCTGGGTCATGAGGATAAGCCCCGTGGGCAGGGGGAAATACTAGGGTGCGGCAGAGCCAGCAGCCCCAGGAGTAGAGGCCCTGGAGCAGGAGCCCTGGAGCCAGTAGTGGGAAGGGAGCTCGCTTGCAGAGCTCCAGGGGTGGGAAAGGGGCCAGGAGCACCAGGGAGGAATAGGCCGCAAAGGAGGAGCAGAAAAAGCCAGCGACCCCCCATCTTGGGGATTGTTTCACTGGCTGGTTCTCTGGAATAAACCTCAACAAATACTTTAAATTTATGTTTTGAGGGGCACCTGGGTGGCTCAGTAGGTTGGGTTGAGTGTCTGCCTTTGGCTCAGGTCATGATCCCAGAGTCTCAGGAATGAGACCCAGGTCTGGCTCAGTGGGGGTCTGCTTCTCTCTCTGCCCCTCCCCCAACTCATACTCTCTCCCCCCCCAATAAATAAAATCTTTAAAAAAAATTTTTTTTTAGAAATAACTTGGCTACAGCTACTTGTCTAACGTATTGTGATAAATACTGTGGACACATGAAAATTCTCTCTAGGCTCAATGCAAGCAGGTATCATTCATATTAGCCACAGCGGGAGCCGGGGTGTACCCAAGACCCACTGAGACCTCCTGGTAAAACTTCCAGAGTGGGATTGATGGTACTACGGCATCTCGATTTTATGACGCTACCCTAGAGCATTGGGTCTTATTGTTGTTTTAAGTTCTCTCACTCTTTTTAAATGACACTATCATAATCTAGGGCAACATATTTTTGAATCCCTGTCAAGGCTCCATGGAAGTCTAGCAAGCCTTGTCATTTGGAATCGCGTGATGTAGGGGGAGCAAGAATGTCTACCATGTATCCAGCACAGACCAGGTAGTGGGCATGTCCTGTGGATTGTTTCATTTTGTCCTCACAGAAGCCCCCCGACCCTGTCGACAAACACAGCAATGGAGGTCAGAGAGGTCAGGCAACTTCCCCCAACATCACCTGCCTGGTTGGTGCAAAGACTGGATTTCAAACCCTGGCCTTCCCCAGCTGAGAGTAACAATCACAAAGGAAACCTTCACAGATTCAAAGATGTAGAAACTTTACAGGCCACAGGCTCTGACTATCATCCAATAAAACTAGCAACAAACATAAACAAAGACCTTGTCCAGAATAACCCTCCAGGCCCTTGGTGTGCTGGAAGCCTGAGCCCTGTGCCATTCAGAGCGGCTGCAGGGAGGTGGCCGTCTGCTCTGGGTGACAGTACTGCCGATGGGCCTGCTCCTGCACCGAGGGAGGGACTGAGCTCTTCAGCTTCGTGTTTGGGAATCGGGAAAATTCTCTCGCAGCTGATCTAGTTTGCCTTTACCCCTCCTCAGATGGGATATTAAAAAGCCAGCAAGGCCTTCCCGGATTGCACCCAGAAGACTGGGAGCTCCTTCTCTTTTTCCCTTAGGATTTTCACTTACCAGGTTATCAAAAAGAAATTGAAATTCTGTTCTTATTTATCAGTATCTACCTTGCCCTTGGGATTTCTTTCTTCAGCCATGCTGCAAAATTCTGCTACCAGGAAACACTCCCAGGCCGTGGAGGCTAATGGATAGAAAGCTTAGGTAAATCCCCGTCCAGGCCCTTGACAGCCTTATGGATTTGGACAGGTTATTTAATTATGCCCCGAGATGATCGTTCATTGAATACATCTGTAGATAACTCCTATCTCAGAAGGTCGCTGTAAGCCGCGGATAAACGAGCGCATGCGCAACAGTGTCGTGAGGGGACGAGGTGGATGGCGTTGCTCACGGACGACCGTGCGCCCCTCAAGCACTCAGTTGGCACCTCTCCCGCTCTGTAAAGGCGCGGTGAGCCTTGCGCTATCGTTTATTTTCTCTTTTACATGTAGTGTATTTATGTGCCTTGGGGCAGTGGTAAGACCTTGACTGTTGTCATGGCTTAATTAACTTACAGCGAGTTGGAACAGCCGCTGGATTCCATGTTGTGTCCTACTTAAAGTTGAAGTGTGTTAGCTGTAATTAGTGATCCTGCTTGTAAAAAGCCACCAACTGGCCTTTCTGTCCCCCCACAGGATACCACAGGTTCCTGCCAACTCCCGTCAAATTAGTTGGCGTCTGGCAAGTCTTTGATCTCCAACACAACTTGAAACTTTAATAAGGACATTCTAAGGTATTTCAGTTGCTTCTGGGACCGTTTCTTTGAGTAGATCTCCTTAATGCACATGTACTATTTTTAAATATTTGCCGATAGACACCAAGGGACAAAGACATGGTAATACAGGAGGGAAAACATAGACGGTATTCCCTTTTTGGACCAACCTTAGCATAATTACTCACTGTGTGGGTTTGCTATTGGCTGCTGTAGCCACTCACCACGACCTCAGTGGCTTAACACAGCCCAAGTTTATCCTCTTCACGTTTCTGGAGGTCAGAAATCCGGTAGCGGGGCTCGCTGTAAAATCAGGGTTTCGGCAGGACTGTGTTCCTTCTGGAGGCTCTGGGGGAGAATCTGCTCTTTGCTTTTTCCAACTTCTAGAGCTGCCCTCTTCCTTGGCTCACAGATCCTTCCTCTGTCTTCAAATAAAGCAGTGCAGCGTCTCCAAATTTCTGACTCTTCGGCCTCCCTCTCCTGCTGGTAAGGGCCTTTGTGATTGCATTGGGCCCACCTGGATCATCGGGATACTCTCCCCTTCTCAGAAGGAGCTGATGAGCACCTTCATTACCCTCCGCGGTGTAATCTAACACGTCCGCAGGTTTGTAGATATCAGGTTTGGGATAACCTTTGGGGGCCTATCCTTCTTTCTTACCTCATCTGCTCAAAGCCTATATACGTCAGTGAATTTCCATAATAATAGGTTGACTGCATTGAAGGCATGAAATATTACAAAGGAAAAAAAGTCCATTAGACCCATAGTGAAGTAAGTTGTATTATTTGAGTACTGCAGACTATATTTTGAAAATCAAGGTAGGGAAGGCAATAATTTTTTTCATGTAAATAACTTCTTTTCCTACATGGTTACTCTCTACACCAGTTATTTGCCCATAGACACATATATTTTGATAGGTCTGTTTCCATGTGTGCACATCGGTATTTTTCTGAAATTCCAAGTTAATATTCTAGGGGTAAAAAGTTACACCTTTTTGGTCTGTCTACTTATCTCCCTATGTGTTTTGACTTAAGTTCGAGAAATCCGAGTTCGTCCATGTAAGGTTTATACTGCGAAGTGGGATTGGCAGTTTTTAAAAACTCTGTGACTTTTGCAGTGGGCTAAATTGGTTTGTTGGTAGAAGGGTAAATGAGGCAGATTGTGTGTGTGTGTAAATATATGTGTGTATATTTATATTTCTTTTAAGATTTATTTTTATTTAGAGAGTGCAGGTGGGGGTAGAGGGAGAGTCTCGAGCAGACTCTGCTGAGGGCGGAGCCCAACGCAGTCCGTCTCCCAACCTGAGATCATGACCTGAGCCGAAACCAAGAGCCGGGCCCTCAACCGACTGAGCCAGCCAGATGTCCCATGAGGCAGGTGTATGTTAACCTTGAATCATCAGTCCGCCTTATCCCTGAGCTTCCCATCACCCCAGGCGGCTCAAACAGCCACTGTCACACAGTGGGACCTTCCAGACATGAAGAGACAAGCAGGCAGTCTCAGGTGGCGCTGGTCAGGAAGTAGAGGAGTAAGTTGTCCACTGAATGACCTCTGGATGGGAGAGGCCGGACGGTGATACCGCCTTCGATGGGGAGGTCAGGGCACGTGTCTCTGGGGAGGTGCTCCTCGTGCCTCGGGCTCGAATCACAAGAGAACGGCGCCCGGTCTGTCTTGCTCGGCAAGGAAGCCCAGTGCTTCGGAGGAATGTCTGCTGCATAGGAGTGCGCCCTGAATCCCGACTCCCGAAGGAAGGTGTCACGAGGGCACAGCGCCAGCTCACCCTGGTCAGGTTCGCTGCAGTGTACAGATGGGTTTAATTATGACTGTAATTCTCATTCTTTTTTTTTTTTTTTTTTTGAAGCGTACTTGACGTCAATGTTATGTTAGTTTCCGGGGTCCAACATAGTGATTCCAACATTATTCAGTGCTCAGCACAATAAACGTCGCCACCATCTCTCACCATAAAACGGTATTAGAATATGATCGACTGTATTCCTATGCTGTACTTATCCGTGGCTTGTTTATTTTATAACCGAAAGTTTGTACTGCTTAATCCACTCGATCTATTTTGTCCCTCCCCCACTGACCTCTCCCCTCTGAAAACCACCAGTTGTATTCAAGAGTCTGTTGTTTTCTTTTACAGGTTTTGTAGATGCCACGTGTGCGTGAAGTCACATGGTGGTTGTCTTTCCCTGCCTTATTTCCCTTAGCATAAAACCCTCTAGGCCCAGCCATGTTGTTGCCGATGGCAAGATCTCATCCTTCTTTATGGCAAGAAATAGTCTATTATATGTAAATATATCTTCTGTATCTTGTGGCTCCTATTCTCCAGTCTTTTCTGTGTCGGATGGTGTGCTTAGGGCTTTCTTCTCAAGCTCCCAAGTGAGGTGCTCTTATTATCCTACGTTGTACGAGAAGCAGCTGGGCTAATGTGGCAGAGCGGGGCCCCAGCCCATGTCTGTGTGACACCGGACCTCACCCTCTTAACCACTGCATTTTCATGCTTCTCCTGAGCATTAGGACTATCTGGTGAGGCCTGGTGAGTACTGTTACTCCCATTTTACAGAAAAAGCTGAAGTCCGCGGTGGACCTCCACGTGGTTCAGCTAAGCTTAGACTGCCAGCCCCCTTGTCTCCTGTCTTCTCTTTGTCATTAGGACCGAGTGGTTCAGCTTGGTGCTGGAGACCTCTCTGGAAACACCTGTGATCATTCTGGGGTGTTGGAGGAACCCGGCCTGTTATGAGTAGTATGTAACCCTGCCATAACCCAGCAAGATGCAGTTAACAGGATTGTTTTTAGAAAGAAAATAGGGTCCTAGAATAGGATCGATGTTATTTTAGGAATTAGTGAAAACTTTTGAGCCAAGAAAGTTTTTATAGCTATTCTAGACCCCCCCCCCCCCAAATCTTCTCCCACCTAAATTTTGAAAAAGCAGCTTCATTTGCTAGGTTTTTTGAGGGTTTCTTTTATCCAGTATGACATGAGGTTCTCGCTAAGCTCTCTTCTAAAGCGGCCACATGACATTTAAGATAGGATCTGGCTGTATCATATCAAATACGTGGCTCTTCTTTCTGTTGGTTAGACCTCCATGATAACTTAATTAGCTGTAGTTAACAAAGGCAAAAATGAGATTTTCTGGAACTGCCTAAGCTGGAGTGACAAATGTGCATTATTCTTGGGATCTGACCTTTGTGATTTTTAGACTAAATCAGAATATACTGTCTCTCACTTAACATTCAGTGTACTTTTTCAGACTTTCTTCTGTTAAAGCTTTTCACTATTAGAAAATTAAATCTGATTTTATTATGGAATGATCTTTTTTTTTTTTTAAGATTTCATTTATTTATTTGACAGAGAGAGATACAGCGAGAGAGGGAACACAAGGGGCTTGATCCCAGAACGCTGGGACCACGCCCTGAGCCAAGGGCAGACTCTTAACGAGTGAGCCACCCAGGCGTCCGTGTTATGGAATAATCTTGATTCAGCCGCGTCTCTTTCTGGTCCGGTATATCCTGCACACTGTAGCAACTGATCCTTCACTGACAGTAACACGGCCCCTGTTGGGCCGCTGAGCAAAAGGGCTGGAATTTGAACTCTTGGCCAGCCTGCAGTTCCCTCCAGACGGGCCTCCAGGTGGCTTTTCCAACCTGTGTTGGCAAAGAGAAGGAAGTGAAACCTCTGCTGGCATATTGGGCGCTGTGTGGGGTGGGGGAAGGGTGCTGAACTGAACACTGAAATGGCTTAATTAAGAAAAACCAAAACAAAAAACAGAGGCCATCCAGAGTAGCTCTCTTGCACTGTTGGTGGGAATGCAAGCTGGTGCAGCCACTGTGGAAACCAGTATGGTGGTTCCTCAAAAAGTTAAAAATAGAGCTACCCTATGATCCAGCAATCATACTACTGGGTATTGACCCAAAGAATACAGAAACACTAACTCAGAGAAGTACATGCACCCCTAGGTTTATAGCAGTATTATTTACAATAGCCAGCTTATGGAAGGAGCCCAAGTGCCCCATCGACTGAAGAATGGATAAGGAAGATGTGGTACATATATATAATGGAGTATTACTCAGTCATCAAAAAGTGAAACCTTGCCATTTGCAATGACATGGCTGGATCTAGAAAGTATACTGCTAAGTGAAATAAGTCAGTCAGAGAAAGACAAATACCAAATGATTTCACAAAAGAAACAAGCAAAGGGGGAAAGAGAGAGGCAAAGCAAGAAACAGACTCTTAACTATAGAGAACAAACTGATGGTTACCAGAGGGAAAGTGGGTGGGCGGATGGGTGAAATAGATGATGGGGATTAAGGAGTGCATTTGTTGTGAGCACTGGGTGTTGTATGGAAGTGTTGAATCACTGTATCAGACACCTGAAACTAATATTACACTGTATGTTAACTGAAATGAAAAACTTAAAAAAAAAAGATATCCAGAGATACATTTTCTGTTTACTTTTTATTTTAAAGACTTTCGGAAGTCATTTATTTTTAATTCTTTTGCTTAGTAATGTGTTCCTACCCTCTGGTTCTTGTTCACACCTTTCTGGCCTGGAGAGCTCCCCCCTCTGACTCCACTGCACCCCCCAGTCCTACCCATCTTCTTAAGACTGAAATCATCCTCCTTTCCCTTTTCGCCACATCTTGGTTTCCTGCCATATACCTGGTTCAGCATCACCACCTTCCATCCCCCTGCTTTTACTCCCTTCTCGTCTTCTTTCCTTTGGGACTGCTGTTGATTGGCTGACATTCAGAAGCACTGGAGTAAGGCGTTTATTGATTGGTGGATTCTATGTCCATTGGGGTGAGGTGGTTGTTGATTGGTGGACTCCATTGGGTTGAGGTGGTTGTTGATTGGCTAGCCCTCTAATGCACAGGAACAAAGCACCTGTTGATTGGTGGATTTCACTGGAGTCAGGCAGTTATTGATTGGCTGGCCTCGTGAAGTTTTTATATTGATGGGAAGATGTCATAAGTCAGTTAGAATAGGTTTGAAATCCATTGCTGTCATTTCCTAGGTGCGAGGGAACTTTTTATTTTCATCTGGCCTGGAATCCTAGATTTCCTGGGCTGACACAAGCCCATCAAACTGCAGATCACCCATTAGACCCTCAGGAAGCCACCCCCGCCAGAAGGGGGCACCTGAGCACAGACTTGGGAGTCAACAGGCCTGGGCTCAGATCCTGATTCTGTCATTCAGCATGTCACTTAATCTCTGTGATCCTCAGTCTCCTAAAAAATAACACCTCCCTGAAAGGTGGATGTTCTGGAGATGAAGCAAGTTGACATGTGTGGGGTACCCATCACACACTCAAAATTCCCATGATCGTCCACAGGTCTAATGACCCAAGGAAAGCGTCCTGAGGTGGCATTTTGTGACTTAGTCCCCGCTTACTTGGTTTTCCCCTTCTAAGGCCTATCAGAAAGATGAACTGTAGAAACCTGATGCTCAGACATCACTCCTTAAGATTCTGATATGATCGGTGTGGGGTAGAGCCTGGGCCCCTACGTGTTGCAGCTCCCAGAGATGTCCGTGTACACTGAAGCATACCCTGCCTGGCTAGCTCCTTACCTAACTGCTGTGCATGTAGTTACACCCTGCAGGAAAGTAACAAATTGCTCTTATTGGTCTTATGTGATGGACTGGTCTTGTTAAAAACTCTCTTGAAAACTGTGTAATTAAGAAACAAACCTGGTATTCAAATGGGATATTCTCTGAGCCCCCATCCTATTATTGCTCTCATTATTAAAAAAAACAAAAAACAAAAAAACTGTTTTTATGACTTTGAAAAGGTTAGCCCTGACAGAAAGGTCAGGAGAGAGAGAGATACATAGTATGGACTCGAGATTTCCCAAAAGTATGTAACAAAATGGTCTCCAGTTTGGAAATGACGGTTGTGTCAACTCTGTCCTCTTGGGTGTTGGTTACATTATGCATAAGATTTATTAAATATTTCCTCCTTGCCGAACGGTTTGTTATCTCTAAATTTGGAAGTTAATTCAAGAAACAGGAGAACATGTATTATTTATAAGTCTCTTTAGCATCTAGTAGAAAGTGTCATGTTATTTAAAAACGGTATTTGTGCATCCATGGACTCAACACGCATTGGTTCCCTCTATAATCCTGAAGTCATCCCTAGAAAGTAATGAGAAATTGTGTCAGAGGGAAGAGGGTTTTCATCAAGAGGCTTTCCATTATCCCTTCCTTCCAAATTTTAAGGAAACTTGGTCATTTGAAGGATTGAATATCAAATTTTTCTGCTGGAAAAAATACTGGGCCATTTTGTACCTAAAAGGTATGGAACTGCTGACATAGTTGATAACTGTATTCATTTTAGTCCTTCAGCTATGCCTTTGCTATATATTACTTCCAGAACTGACTTAACTAGAAGTATAATATACCATATTTATTTCTTGTTTTAATAAACTTTGTATTTTGGGATGATTTTATATATGGTTCACTCTTGGTTTTGCGTATTTTATGGGCCTCGGCAAATGTATTATGATGTGTATCCACTATTAAAATATCATACAGAGCAGTTTCACTACTTTAAAAATCTCATGCTCTACCTGTTCATCCCACCCTCGTCCCTTGCCCCTGGCAACCACTGATCTTTTTACTGTCTCCATTGCTTTGCTTTTTCCAGAACGTCGTGTAGTTGGCATTGTTAAAGGGAAAATTATTCGTGACATTTGTTAAAGAAGGGTAAGGTAGACTTCACTGAGAGGCATTACTACAAGCAAGTTGCATTTGGACTCAATTCTAAATATAAGAAGTAAAAATGGGAGTTCATAGGCAGAGAATAAGGTAGGCCATAGATGAATTGATGGTTACTGAGAGGAAACATTAGGGGTAGAGGAGGGATTCTGACTAAACTGACCTCACAGGATTCTTCTTGAAGGCCAGCCAGGAGATCAGGCATCACCTGAGTAAGAGTGGAGGATTCTGGCTAAACCAGCTTAGCAGGATTCATGGTAAAATTGGGATATGCAGAGACAAACGTGGAAGTACAGGTGTTGAGGCCTCGTCTGGGAAGAGGATTCAGAGGAGCCTGACTAAAGTTTGGTCAAGGAGAGGGTCTTGTGAGAATGAGACAGTAGGTGGCCTTTACAGAGTGGCTTCTTTACTTAGCAATGCCTTTTCGTGGCTTGGTAGCTCATTTCTTTTTATCACGGAGTAATATTCCGTTACCTGGATGTACCACATTTCTCCATTCACCTCCTGAAGGACATCTTGATCACTTCCAAATTTTGCCAATTATGAGTGAAGCTGCTATAAACACCCATGTGCAGGTTTCAAGAGTAATTTTATTTTATTATTTTATCTTATTTTGTTCAAGATTTTATTTGAGAGAGAGAGAATGAGTGGGGGAGGGGCAAAGGCAGGGGGAGAAGCAGACGCCCCACTGAGCAGGGAGCCTGATGCAGGACTCTATCCTAAGACCCTAGATCATGACCTGAGCCAAAGGCAGACCCTTAACCGACTGAGCCACGCAGGGGCCCCTCAAGAGTAATTTTATGTGTATAGAAAATTTGCAAAGATAGTACAGAGCATTCCCATATACCTTTTCCTCAGTTTACCATCTAGTGTTAACCTCTCCCACAACGATGGTGCATTTGTTAAAACTAAGGGATGAACATTGATCTGTGTTACTATTAACTAGACCTTATTCAGATTTCACCATTGTTTCCACTAATTTCCTTTTTCTGTTTCAGGAGCCCATCCCGGATATCCCATTTATTTTAGTTTTAACTTACAAGAGCAGTTTGGGTGTGTGTGTACATTAAATGCATTTATAAAACTCAGCGTATCTTGAGACAGTGGATATAAACATAGCAGCTACAAGGCGCTGCTGTTACTTAATCAAGGGAACACATTTAATTATGACATTGTTACTTAGAATTTTTGGAAAGTTTGTGCTCGGTTTTGGCACAGCAGGCAGATTTCCCAGTGTACAAAATGAGGATTTGTTTTATGAGGTTGCCGTTTCTAAACCAAATACTAAAGCTTGTTGAAAGAAGGTCATCTGAAGGTTATTTCAAGACCCAGGAGGAAACCGGTTGCCAAGTTGTAATAAAAGCTGTCAGTGCATAATTTTGCAAGTTGATGGGCAGGCTGAAGTGTTTGGTTGGTTCTCTAATGAGCATCTCCAAATGTTTTGCTGGCAGAAGGACTCCATGAAAGATGACAGAGGAGGTTATTGTGATAGCAAAGTGGGACTACACTGCCCAACAGGACCAGGAGCTGGACATCAAGAAAAACGAGCGCCTGTGGCTGCTGGATGACTCCAAGACATGGTGGCGGGTGAGGAACGCGGCCAACAGGACGGGCTACGTGCCGTCCAACTACGTGGAGAGGAAGAACAGCCTGAAGAAGGGCTCCCTCGTGAAGAACCTGAAGGACACGCTAGGTGAGTGTGCCCGTGTGGTAGGACCCGGATTAGAGCTGAACTACTTCCTGTTAGAGAGGCAGGCAGCCTTGTGTTTCGGGAGGGGGGTTGTTCATCTTTTTAGTTCGTGTGTGTGTGTGTGTGTGTGTGTGTGTGTGTGTGTTTAAAAAGGTCTGTTTTAAAGTTGACATCTTCCTAGTTGTCTTTTTTTTAACTCTCTGAAAATGAAGCGATCACAGTGGAGAAATTCCGTGTGTATCATTTCCTGGAGATTTTAGTCTGGAGTCTTATGTAAGTTGACACTCCTGCGTGTTGGGGGCCCCTGCACATGACTCTGTCTCCTGGCCTCATTTTCTGGAGGTTCTTGATGTGGCATTACCACCTCCAAAAATGTCAGCCACTCCGCCCATGTCACCCCATCAGGTCTTCTGTGTCTCACACAACCCTGTCCACGCGGCCTTCATGCATAGAGTGGGAAGGAGCGAAGAGTACTTCGAACCGGGTGGATTTTTTCCCATTCTCCTAGATGGATGACGTCATACCACAGTCCCGGCCACTGTTGGCTCAGGTGGCCGTGGGCACGCACCAGTGTGATGCGAGAGGCCGGCAGTGGTCACTCACGTGGGGACTGTTGGGAGCCCAACCCAGTTGGTTCGTCACCCGGTTTTCTTCCCACACGCCCTGTATCCTGACGTGAGACAGGCCTCTTCGAATCACCTAAAGTGAATGGTGTCCCCTCTTGTCTCAGTGTGCTTATCCGACGTACTTACAGTAGTGAGTGCTTCAGATGGTGTGGGGAGGTAACTGTGAGGGCCTCCCCGAAGACTGATGAGCCGAGCTGCCATTTACAAAAGTTAGTGCTGCCTCCTTATGAGAGTCTAATGCGGGTCATTCCTGAGGCTGCTGGTTATCGCTTAAGAGTTTGCTATGAACAAAGTCAATATAACCACCTGTGTTACATTTACTTGACTTTTCCCTTTTTATTTTTAACAGGAGGATGTGTTTCATGTGGGGTGGGAGGGGAGCAGGTGGGAAAACTGGAAAGAAAATTATACACCGAATGTAGTGGGTGTTGTGAGATATTCGTCTTAAATTTCGTGCAATCTTGAAGAGTCTCCTAAGTCTCTCTTCAGATCCACTTAAAGACTTCATTTATTGGGTAGTGTTTTGTGGTAGGGCTTACGTTATTTGTGTGATGTGGAAAGAGAAATGAGACACAGGCCTGAGTATGAATCACACCAGCTATCGCAGATTCTGAGGCTGATGTAGAAATTTCATTTTGCATGAGCAGTCTGATGCTTTTTCCACTAACTTCATACCCCTGTAATTTTTTTCCCCCAAATCACTTGAAAGAAACATGGTTGTCCTTTACCTATAACTCTTAATTAACTATGGCAGAAATGCAGTTACCATGAACAGATAAATACCTGAGCTTAATATGATTTATTTTTTCCAATTTCAGCCTCTCGCCCACCAAAGTACCTTCTTTCGGAGCTGCTAAACATCCTTGACTTGTTTTGTTTTCTTTCTTATCCATTTTTTAAAATGTATTCTTGATATCGTAGTTAATTAAGAATGAGATAGTGAGAAATTGAGTGAGATGATCAGAAAGGAAATAAGACAAAGCGAGCACTCTGAACTATCTAGAAATTTCCTGGAATACCTTGTCATTTTTTTTTTTTTTCTTCACTTTGTAAAAGGAGAAAAGACAAGGCCTCACATTGAAACCATTAACCAGATGTCTCACTCTGTGTCTACTTTTTCTGGAGCTGTGATCTGTTAGTTGTGCTGGAGAACGGTGGGCCTCCTGGCATAGAGGAGCCTCACTCCACGAGCCCTTCCTGGTGCTGGGTACTGGGTGCTGGGGGTACTGTGGGCTCTCAGCATAGAGGAGCCTCACTCCACCAGCCCTTCCTGGTGCTGGGTACTGGGTGCTGGGGGGTACTGTGGGCCTCCCGGCATAGGGGAGCCTCACTCCACCGGCCCTTCCTGGTGCTGGGTACTGGGTGCTGGGGGTACTGTGGCCTCTCAGCATAGAGGAGCCTCACTCCACCGGCCCTTCCTGGTGCTGGGTACTGGGTGCTGGGGGTACTGTGGGCTCTCAGCATAGAGGAGCCTCACTCCACCGGCCCTTCCCGGTGCTGGGTACTGGGTGCTGGGGGTACTGTGGGCCTCCCGGCATAGAGGAGCCTCACTCCACCGTCCCCTCCTGGTGCTGGGTACTGGGTGCTGGGGGTACTGTGGGCCTCCCGGCGTAAAGGAGCCTCACTCCACCAGCCCTTCCCGGTGCTGGGTACTGGGTGCTGGGGGTACTGTGGGCTCTTAGCATAGAGGAGCCTCACCCCACCACCCCCTCCTGGTGCTGGGTGCTGGGCCACCACCCCGCCCCCGACAGATGGCCACCCAGCTCTGCCAGAGCACTTCTACCTCGACAGTCAGCCAGTTCCATTTTTGGAGAACACAGATTGCTCGAAAGCTCTCCCTTAAATAGAATCAGAGTTTGCTTTCCTTTAACTTGTTCCCCTTGGCTCTTGGTTGCTGCCTGAGTAGCGTGTGCCCCTCTCCTGGAAGATGACAGCTCCCCACCAGGCCTCATAGTTCAGGTGCACAGCTGCTTGGACACATTTGTGCTAAGCATGATGTGTTGTAAGAACACAGATAAAATTATATTTTCAACATCTCTATCTGTGGAGAATGCCCCCCCCCCCTTTTCGTGTATCTTTTTATTTTATTCACTGTGCTGCCCGGAAGCCTTGCTTTTGTTGCACCAAGAGAGACCTTGGTATTCCAGGGTGAGTTTTCCATTGCCCTCTTGCACAGTACCGAGGGGAAGGGAGGCCCCCCGACAAGAAATCCCCACAGTGGAGTGACTTCTTAATCCCCCACAGCCGCACCTGACACGGCATCATTGGCAACAAGGAAGGTGAGAAAACCTTCTGCGGCCCGTCCTGCCTCCCACTCGTCCCTATGGCTAGAAAGGTTGGAGCCAAGTGTTTATGGCTCCCTGCTTCAAGTATTGTCACCAGCATGCTGTCACGATTACAGCGTGATTTTAGTTGATGCAGCCGGCAGAAATTCTCTCTAGTGCATGTGAGAAGGAGTGAAAATTATGTTGGTAACTACACGGCATTGTGTCGACCTTCCAGCAGCTACACGTGGTAGTCATCCACCTTTGTGATTTTTACGCTATGGAAATCCACCTGATTCCTCAATCCAGAGTAAGGTTTCCCTGGCGGGTGCCCGGTTTGGGATAAAATCACACCAGACTCCCCAGCAAAGTGTTATAAATGTGTTTATGTCTCTGTTGCAGAGAACTGGAACTCTGTGGAGCTCTGTCCTGCTTTCTCATATTCAATTGCTCTGTTGAGATCAGTGGAAAATTCAATTTAATCACATGCAATACTTTGTTAGAGTAACTTCTAGAAAGCAGTACCTTTGACAAAAAGATCTCTGTTAGGAAAGGATTAACATTCTTTCTTTTCCTTTAATAATTTATAATCGAATAAAACAGTATGGGCTCTTATTTGCACATGAGCAAAACATTTATAAACTGGATCTCCTCTCATATTCAACTTATGATCATGAATTGTCAAAGAGAACTTTTCCGCAGATAACAAGGGGCAATTGTTAAGAACCCTTTCTGCTGGCAGAGCCCAGTTGATATTTTGAAGGGCTCAAACCGTACAGCTCTTTGCTCCATGGTGAGGAGCGTTCCTGGTCTACAGTCTGGCCTTGACCTTGCAGCCTCACTCATTATCACGTGGGTCAGGTGTTTTAAAGCACCGTGCTACATCTTTTGAGATGGGGAAGCTGCTTCCAGGGAGGTATTTTTCAAAGATTTTCCCTCAGACTACTGAAGAACGGTTTTTGTTGTAACTTCGTGACGGCAGCTGGGACCCAGCAAAGCCCCAAGGTTAACTCTGTTCTCAGTGGTTCATTTAAGTCCACATGCTGACTTGGGTTACCCAAAACGATACGGTTCCATTTAGAAGCTATTAGCAACCTCCTCGGAGGGTTTGTTTCAAGACACACGTGTCTGTCACTGACTACCTCCCTGGGTGTCTGGAGCCAGAAGTGACCCACCCCCTGCAGTTGTTCCTTTAGCATTTGTCCCAGTGTGACCATACCTAAGGCCAGTTAGCAGCCTGCCAGTGATTAGCACCAGGACTCCCACCTCTGATTCCAAGCCACACCTGGGAGTACAGGGAGACTCCCTGATGCTAACTAACTATAAAATAGCCCTTGTACCCTTTTGAGCAAATGCTTTCAGACAGGGAGGGGGTGGTTCCTATGGGTGAAATTCACAGAGCTCTTAGAGGCAGAGCCATGCTGGGATTGACCTTGGGTGGCTAAGTGACTTCCCCAGGAACACACTATTACTAGTACCGCTGTGGGATGGAGATGGAATTTCATCTCAAACTTGTATCCAAATCCAAGTTGAATACCCAGATTTATTGGGTAGGCATTTGATAGAATTCCGTTGTAGAGACAGGCAGTTAGACTATTAGAGGAGATTTTATTGATACCCAGTCCTTTATTTTATTTTATTTTATTTATTTATTTTTTAAGATTTTATTTTTATTCATTTATTTGACAACGAGAGAGACAGCCAGCGATAGAGGGAACACCAGCAGGAGGAGTGGGAGAGAAAGAAGCAGGCTTCCAGCAGAGCAGGGAGCCCGACGCGGGGCTCAATCCCAGGACCCTGGGATCACACCCTGAGCCGAAGGCAGACGCTTAACGACTGAGCCACCCAGGCGCCCCAGTCCTTTATTTTAGAGACAAAAACTTACTAGCAAAACTTGAACGGACTCAGAGAATTGGGCAATAATAATGTACTGATGTTAACTTCCTGACTTGATGGTTGCATTGCCGTTGTGAAGGAGACTGTCCTTATTTGTAGAAACACACACTGAGCATTTAGGTTTGTTGGAACATCATGTAGACAGGGGAGTGGCTCTCAGATGGCTCAGGGAAAATAATATTTTTGCGCCATTGTTCTAACTTCACATTAAAACGAATGGATAGACATGAGTGGTTTAGGGACCACCCCAAGGCTCTAAAGTAGGCTTGTAACAGAGGAGATGTACCTTGGGTACCCCCCCACCCTCTGCTTTGTCCAGGCATCTACTTACCCTAAATTTGGCATCAGCCTTTCAGAGATCAGAGTATTACTGAGCACCTGCTGCCATTGGACCTAAAACATAAGAATAACACCGGGTGTCCGGCTGATGCTTCATCAGAATGGTTTCCCACAGTGCTTAATTCAGAACTTCTCTATAATTATCCAGAGTTCTCGCCTTGTCCCTAGCTTGCAAGTGGGGGAATCCCCGCCGCTTGCTGGATCAGCCTGGACTGTTCTGAGTCAGTTCAGTGTGTACTTTTTTGTTGACATGGAGATAGGGAGAGTGATGGTCGGAAGTGATCTCCTGGGCTCACTGCCTCCGTGATTGTGTGGACTATGAGGGAATTTTTGTTTAGAGACCACAGGATTGCAGATCTTTGCTGTGCTTATAAATGTGCTCAGCGGGCTTGAGCCAGGGCAGGTGGTCAGTTAAAAATGAGCAGTGAGTGACGACTGCCCCAGCCTATGGTGTGGGAACAGAGTCTGCATTTGCGCTGTCCCTTCCTCACTCTGTCCCTGGGAAATCCCTTCTGAGCTGCTTCATTCCCTGCTGAGTGACCTTTGGAAACAGTAACCAAAACCTTTGAAACCGAGATGCAAACATTATGTGGGAACCGCATGGTGTAATAGGGTATGTCTGGATCAGAAGTGGGAGCCTGGCCGGATGTCATTCCATCCGGTGTGATATGAAATAAGGAGAAGGTTCAGTCCGATCTTTTGAAGCTTGTGATAACTGCGAAAATGACACTGGCATTTCCCAGTAAGCAATCCTCAGTTGAGCTCTGGCACCGTCTCGGCCTCATTGGAAACTGCAGCGTGGGCCTCTGTCCTACCCTTCACGGAGCCGTGTGCATAATGGTTAGGAGAGAGACTCACCACCATGTTCAGATCCAGTCTTTGCCCAGCTGTTGAACTCTGTGGACCTCAACTGCATCATCTGTAAAATGGGAAAAGTGACTGCTTGTCTCCTGCAACTACTGAGAATTGAATGAAGTCATTCAGCGAAGAATACCCAGGCTGAGCAGGCCCTTGAGAGAGCAGATGGGCTTCAGATGAGGAAGGAGAACGTAAGCCAAGATTTGGAGGCTGGAAGCCAAATTGTGTTGGAGGACATTCCTGGAGCTAGCTGGACTGGGGTGAGGGAGAGCATGGGGGTGTCCTGAGCGATCCGGGTGCCCCACACAGTGGGCCCTGAACACCAGGCCCGGGACCATTTAGAAAGGGAGCCCCCAAGAGTTTCCATGTGGTGGACAGAGACGACCGTCAGGGTGTGCACGAGGCAGTCTGGTCCTGGTCCTCAGGAAGGGACTGGAGAGGGCCCGTCTGTCCGCAGGAGGCTGGGAATGAGGGCGCAGAGCCACCCGGGGGTGATGTCGTAAGTCTAAGCTCAGCAGCGGAGGGGGATTTCACAGGAAAACCCCAGGACTCTGTGCTGACTGGGTATGGAGCAGCTGGAAGAAGTATTAGCTACAGATGACTCCAGGGTTCTGAGCCTGAATGAATGTCCAGCAGAGAATTCGGGAAGTAGGAAGAGAAATCGGGCTGTGAGGACAAGGCCTGTTTAAGTTTGAGGTGATGGCAGGACATCCATGGAAACGTTCAGTAGGATGCTTCAGGCATGAATGTCAACTTCAGGAGACAAAATTCAGATGTGTGTGATGATGTTCTTCCTACTTTTATGTGAATTTTAGTTTTGGACTCTATATAAATATTTTTATCTACGGCCCGCAGTGGGGACCTCACATTTCTGCGGCCATGTTTCAGGGACCTCAGATGGACTTTCAGTGTTTCTGTTGTCCCAAGGACTGGTCCCAGGCCTCCGGTCCCCTTGGGAGCGCTGTCACCATGGCCGTGCCCTGGCAGAAGAGCCCGCAGGCTCCCTGAGCCCGTATTCCCCGTGCTCCTGACAATCCCTGCAAAAACGTGTCCCCCCCCCCGACATCCTGCAGACAAACCAAAAGTGAATGCCACAGAAAAATTCAGACCAGGACCCCAAAACGGATTTCGTGTGCATGCCTCCAGTGCGCAGACGGTAGTAACCGTCTCTCTCTGAGTGTCTCCTCGTGCCCGGGAGCGCGCTGTGTGCCTGCGTGCACTTCTGTTTCCATCTTCACTCTAACTCGAAGAGGGACGTGCCGATATCCTGGTTCCCTGTGTGAAAACCCGGACATCGGGAAGTTAGGCATGTGCCCAGGAACACACAGTAAGGGACGGGGTTGGAATTCACACCACGTCTGCCCAACTTCAACCTCCATTATTGTTGGTCAGCTGCTAGAATTGGGGGTTCAGATCGGGCAGGGTTGGGGGGACACAATGCCTGCCTGGAGTCGGTACCGGGGAAATCCACCCCTCCCCGGGCCCCCACCTGCACAGCCGTTGTGGTTTCCTTCCACTTTTGCTCTCACCCCTGAAATGCTAGGGGCCAGCTCTTTCGGTGAGCATCATTTTCTCCCTGACCCCAAGCGAGCCACTTAGTAATTCTGCCCAGTTGCTTCATGTTGGGGTGAGCAAGAGCCATTCATTAAAATGATTTAGAGGCTGAATGTCACGGGAACATGTCTTCTTGTCTGTACGTTGGTTTTTATTTCGGGAGCCGTCTGGCCAGTGGCCAGGCTGTAACCACCACTACCGGGCACATACATTTCAGCCGTCTTCACCACTCACGGTTCCTCTGGACGGCCCAGGTCTCCGCAAACAGGCATTCTTCAGCCTTGCCGTCTCTGAGATGCCGGCGCTCTATAAAACTACCATTTAACACAGCCTACTTAGTTTTAAGAGCCTGGAAAATATGGGAAAATACAAATTACCTGTGATCTCCTCACCCCGAACTCATCCCTGGGTCTGTTTGCTCAGTATTTATACACGTATATAATCAGAATGACGTTGCATAGGTGACTTCCCGCTGTTCCTAATACTGGCTGTCACACTGCCATTAGTGCAGAAGATATCCAGCTCTTTCTGCAAGGCACACGTGCTGGTCCCAGCACAGGCTGGAAAGGAGATTGACCAGGTGAATGTTGGCATCCACTTCCTGGCTCGTCGGTGCCCGGCGGGCTGAGTTCTGGGTATTCTGTCAACCACGCAAAAGGAGAAGCTGGTTCTTTATGGTGCATCTGTCATAGAAGTCGTTTGTTTCCTGGATGGAATGTTCTTTAAGGGTAAGAAAATTGCTATTAATCTTCCTGGAAGTCACTTAAACATGATTCCTAGGCTGTGTCACTCTGTGAGGAGCCAGTTCTTCATTTCAAGAAAGCGCAAAGCCAAACCATTCCCCATGAAAAATTTGTACATAACACATGGAAAGGTTAAGGTAACTCCTCTTGATTTTTTAAAATCCCAGTGTAGGTAACGTACAGAGTTCTGTTAGTTTCTGGTGTACGATGTAGTGATTCAGCACTTCCATCCATCACCCGGTGCTCATCAGGACAGGTGCACTCCTTCATTGCCATCACCTAGTAACTCCTTTAGGTTTTGAACATTCGACTCCTCCAGCCAGTTATCATCCCCTCACGGTAATAAAGCAGGGAGTCTGGGTTCCCAGAGTTACAGTTAGCATGTCGGGTTTACCTTTCTGGTCTCTGTTGTATAATTTACCATCGTTATGACCATGAATCACCTACACGTCTCATAATTTGGAATTCTTTAGGATTCTGTCTTGGGAGCTCATTCCCAATAGAAGTGACCTGCCAAATGTATTGCCCACATAATATGGAAGCTTCTACGGCAATTGTGGTGCCAGCGACCCAAAATAAACTTGGATTTGTTTTTGTATATCATAAGCGTCCAAGTATTTAGAACCAAAAATGTAAAACAACTCACAACAGATTAGTGGGAGGATAATTAGAGACGAGACAGATTGTTAAAAAGAATGCTAACGAGAGAAAAGCCAGGAGAGGCGAGGGGAAATGAGGAGGGGTCTGTACCCGGAGAAAACCAGGAGAAGCAGGCGTGTTGTCACGTGTGGGTGTGCGAGAGCCACGTTGCTCTGTCCCCTGGGCCGGCTGCTACCCTGTGTCCTGAGGAAGCACGAGAACACAGGTTATGTATTTCCCAGAAACCCATGTCTTGTATGCTGCTTGTTAAAATTATCATTTTCTGCTTCAGTTTTATAAAGAACATAGAGAACACCCTTTCTTGACTAAAGAGATATTCATGTGGGAGCCTCAAGTTTTAGAACAGAGAAACATGAACTAAAAATGCCTAGGAATTAAAGTAAAATCTTCTTACCATGTTTCTAACTGTGTTTCCCCATATGGCACGCTCTCTTTTTTAGACCCTCTCCATATGTCTCAAATGTTCCTTCTCGCTATTACATTTTGGTGTCTGTCCCCTGGGGGCAGGCATGGGGTGCAGAGAGGGTATTTGTTTACTCGCCTGTGCTGTGGTGCTTGACGCTGAGCCCCTGAATCCCTGCGGGGCCCGCATGGGCACCTCCTGGTGGTGCCCCCTCCCCGCTGAGCTCCTGCCCGGTGCTCAGCACTGGAGGGCAGGTGGGCACCTGCAGGGTTCCTGCCTGGTCCCTGCCCTAGGCTGGAGTGTAATTGGCGGGCTGCAGGCGGCCCTCCACACTGCTGATGCCTTGTCTTCGTGCTTCCCCCTCCTCCCCATTGCGAACCCACAGACTCGGGAAACACCCCCAGTTGCCCTAGTGGTTCTCACAGCCCGGAAGCCACCTGGAGGGCAGCCCTTCATCCGTTTTTTAAGACTGGGCCTTTCTGTTTACAGGGAATCTCGCTTGATTTTGTATTTTTGGTTTTTCAGGGAGCAACGCAGTGGATGGTCTGACTTGGAAAATTGGAGTGTTTATAAGTAGAGCATGAATTAGTAGTGAAATGGTAGTGGTTCTTACACTACTAATTTAACCTGGCTACATACATAACATTTATCCTCAGGTGCTACGAAAAATGCTGTGGTGACCATGTGAACCCCTTGCGGTGGTTCCATGGTTTTGGTTTTTTTTTCTTCTTATCCTAATACACATAGTTAAGTTTGAAAAGTGGAATTCATTTGAGAGTTTGGGCTATCTACAGAACCCTCGAATACCAGAATGAGTCTTGAGATAACCTGGTCCAAGCTTTTCTATGAAAATCAGGCAAATGGAGTGACTTGCCCAAGGTTGCAAGGCTCGTTCACAGCAAAGCCAGGCCTCTTGAGGCACAGGCGGGGCGCTGTCCATGGAAGCCAGAGATGAGGGGCCTGGAGGCCGGAGCCCATGGACATCAAAGGCCCCTTCTTGGAGCACAGGCGGGTACAGCCTGGCATCTTGGTAACTGGTGTCTGCCCTGTTCAGAGCAGCATGTGAGCTTGTGAGCCTTTCTGCTCATCCCTACTTGGAAAAGGGGCTCCTTTTTCACCCTATGCCAAGGCCCATTTTGCACTGATTGCACATTCTGTGACTGATCATGGTGGCCCTCATGACATCGCTGCTCCTGACCTGGAGAGCAGGAGTGAGGTTGAGGGCCTGGCCCCCCAGGAGCATTTTAGGAAGAAAACAGATATGTGCACACCTCAGTTGGGAAAACACCACCTGTGCTCTTCTCCACTTGGTTCTGCCTTTTTCCTCAACCAGGAAGGGAAACCGTTAGATGTTTTAATAACAGCAGTAAACACGATGACAGCTATCGCTTGGTCTCCTGCCGTGTCTCAGACATTGCATTTCATGGAGTCCCCCGTCACTGGACCCTCCTAACAGCCCACTGGGGCCACCGATATCCTTGTACTACAGATGGAGAAACCGAGGGAGGGAGATGCGGTAGGATCACCGCGGTTCCAAGCTGGTCGGTGTGAGAGCCAGGCTTGCAATGCCGTCTGAAGTGTGGCTCCGTCGTCGCTGCCAGCCGCTTGCCACCTGGGTTTCCCCCCCACGAATGTGCTGCCGTCCCTTTGCTCGTTTGCATGCAGTTATCATTTCATTTCACTTAGCAGGTACGGTCCTAAGAAGTTGCATGTGCTCTGAGCTTCTGCCAGCGGATCGACACGCTCGGTCACGTGGCAGCATGTCGTGGCCGCGTCTTGTACACCCCTTTGCATATTCAGAGATGCTTGTGCTAATGGGTCGGGAATATGTGTTGAGAGGTACTAAATATGTATTTTTAATTAAAAATTATAATGAAAAATTTTAAAAATTCTTTTCATTGGCATCTGTGTTACCATTCGACTTTCACATCGGGTAGAAAATCCTCTACTGTAAATGATCTTTTTTTTTCAGGCTGAGATGTTCGACCATGTTATTTGCCTGCCTGCTCACACATGAACAGGCTTTCTTATGCCCAGAGATGGAAATTTCAGTCCAGAGCCCCGGACGCATAGCCCCGTGTGATGGTAGGCCCTCCGCTCCGGCACCCCTCTCTGAGCTGGCTCGTGGGGGGCTGCCCATTGGAGGAGGGACCGCCTGGGCAGAGGGATGGCCAACAGTCACTTTGTCCATCCCTCAGCGGGCAACCCCTACGCAGGCAGTGGGGGTTTGCCTCGGGTGTGGCAGCCCCCTTCCATGTACACGTGTCCTTCCTCCCTCCGGGGTTGGGAGGTTTGCTAATTGTGGTGACAGCCCGCTTCTCAGTAACGTGTTAACACTCCCGGCAACATAGGTGTGTATCATTGGAGAGATCAGTGGGAAGGACTGATCAGTGCGTACGGAATTGTGGTGGTGAGATAGGAAGTGGAGCTTATTAACTTGAGCAAACACTTACTGAATGTCAGTCCCTGAGGCCACAACAGGACTAAACACCATCTTTCTCAGGGAGATAATACAAAACGGTGAGACGGGCACTGAAATGGAGGTGGGTGAGTACTATGGGGGGGGGTGTGGGGGTGACGTGACATTATTTTCGTGTTTGTGGATCTTAGTGCTGAGCGGGCGTTTGGGATCAGCCCTCGCTTTACTGTGGCGGAAAGGCCCACAGGAAGTTAGTTACTCGCTGACCCCGAGTCCTGCCCACGAGCCCGTGGTGTTTCCCATGGTCATGTTGTCTGTGGTCTGGCTGTGGAGATGCGGACCGACTATGCCTTTGGGAGAAACCTTGGTTTTCATTTTTAAAAGCTAGATTCAAACCCCTGGAGGAAGAAGGTTTCCTGGCCAGCTTTGTACTCCAGCCTCCTTTGTTTCTAGCCCAACCTGGCTGTCAGGAGGATGTGTTCTCCCCTGTTGTCAAACCTGACAGAGAGCGTGGATGGACCGTGGCTTCCAACAGCAATGACAATAAGGCTGGGATTTTTTGCAAATGAAGCTGTTGCCCAAAGAGACACAAAAGCTGCCAAGGATGCATTTAGTCCTTTGTCTCACAAGTGGTTAGAAGCTTCATATTTCCCCTTCCTTCAGCCTGTCTGGTTCCTAATGATGAGTCACGATGCCAGGTGGAATTTTTTCTGCCAGTGGGACACTCAGAAGAGAGTTAAGTTGATAGGCCTTTTGCTTTGCCCAACACCGTTCCGCCAGCCTCCGCTGTACACGTCTTCGCCGCAGCACGGCCCAGCCCTTCGGCCTCGTCCCACATCCCACTGTCCCGCTTGTCCTCCGTAACTTGGCCCCAAGGCCTCCTTCACATCTTGTTCACAGCCCCGTGCCGCCTGTCTCCTCTGCCCCCGCGCTGCCTCTCCTCTCCTGAGCTCATCCATGGTCAGCGGTTGGCGACGTGTCTGAGCCTCTGTGTTACCTGGTGCTAACTGAAACAGCTGGGTGAGGGCATTTATGCTTGAGTCGACTTTGACTTAGAGTTGGCCTTGTCTGAAATAAGTTGTGCTGAAGAGCCTGCCCCCTCTCTTGAGCTGCCCGTGGGGTTTCCTCTGACAAGCTGTACCTAAGATACTGACCACGGTGAATTCATCTGGGACCATCCGAAGTCAAATACACTAGCCCCCATCAGATTGAGGTTCGATGGTGTGGGTGGGTTAAGCCTGATGTCTATGGCCACCCATGTCACAGATTTCCCACGATGGCTCTTGCAGTAAGTATTTTCAAACCAGGATTCTCTGGGCTTAGGCAGCAGGCACGCCAGCCCCGCAGTTAACCATGACACAGAGGGGACGCTGGTCCCCCATCCCCACCATCCCACACCCAAACCTGGGTGCTCCCAAACCACGACTGTATTCTTTTGGACTTTCTCACCCAAATATAGCACTTTGCTAAGTGGGAATCAACAGTTTGGCATATTGAAGGAGGTGGGCTGGGAGGAGTGAGAGTGGGGGATGGGCAGTTGTATTTTTCAGCAGTCTTCATTGAAGTGACAGAAAGTCCAATCAAAAGTAGACAAGGTGAGGGGCGCCTGGGTGGCTCAGTCATTAAGCATCTGCCTTCGGCTCAGGGCGTGATCCTGGAGTCCTGGGATCGAGCCCCACATCAGGCTCCTCCGCTGGAAGCCTGCTTCTTCCTCTCCCACTCCCCCTGCTTGTGTTCCCTCTCTCACTGGCTGTCTCTCTCTCTGTCAAATAAATAAATAAAATCTTAAAAAAAAAAAAAAGATAAGGTGGAAAAAAAAAAGAACAAAAAGAAGAGGAAAATTTCAAAAGGGAATCCGTTAGCTCCCATCATTGGGAAGTATGGTTGGATCCAGGGGCTCTTTCTCTCATTCTGGGCCTCATCCCTGCTCAGCCCTTCATTCTTCACAAACTTCTACAAACTTGGGCAACACCAGGTGGTGATGGCTGGTAGTCCCTCATAACTGCGGCAGGTGTGAGTCATGGGTCCCCCGTGGATGGCCCGGTGGGGTGNGGATGGCCCTGCTGAACACAAGAAGAGGAGTTTTGTTGAATAAGAGAGGGGATAAAGGCTACTGAACATTTGAAAACAACAACAGAGGACCACTGCATTGATTTTAAATGGTTACCCTTTAAAATATCAGAAGTTTTGTAAATTTGAGGGTTTTTCCCTTTACATATATATCAAATATTTTGATCGTAAATTTCGGTACTGGCTGTTCTCTGAATGGTGAAAGCTAATATTCTGGCATAGCTAAAAAACTAGACACAAATTAAACACGCATATAATAGAACAAAAAGCTGTTAGAAGCCAAACATTAAATATATCCTAACCTTATATGAAAAGTAACTTTGGACACTTTGTACCTTAATCAAACCTTGTCAGATCTCCTTAGCATTTAATAATAAAAGCCCTTCGTAATTTTCAGTTGACTCTTATAATAGAGCCCTAAGCCTAATGGGGGAAATCCCCATAATTAATGACCTCTAGTCTTATTGTAAATGGCATTTTAGGTACAAGGAAGCTTTCTAGTTAAATCTGGTTTATGTTGCAGATACGATAAGTAACAAAAATAAAATGTCTTTGAAATAGACCTCCTAAAATTTGGTGCAAACTTCTAAATGAATCAACTTGAATATACTTCTGAACTATCAAATTTGTTTGACATTTTGTCTTAAGTCCCCAGAACCCCAGCTGGCAGGTGACAGAGCATATTTTGAAGTCATCTGTTTTAACATCTCTTTATCTTCAAAGGAGTATTTAAAAGATTTTGACTTGAAAATCACCAACATTAATAATGTATGACATATTCAAGCTTTTATTAGAACTCCACCTTTAATGTATGTAATTTTATTCAAGAAAGTTAAAAATGTGCTCATTATTGTTGATGAAAATGTAACTCAGGATTAGAGATCCAGAGCTTGGTGTAAGAAAATCGTCACAAAAGCTGAAAAGTATAGTTTATTTAGATCCAACTCCCCTATTTGCCACTTCAAATCCTATTTTTATTACTGTTATTAGATGCAGATAAAGCTCATTGAACAAATTGTGGCTGGCCTTTAATGTGACAGCTACAGAGGTGGCTCTGTCAAGGAGCTTGTTCACATCCTTCCTCGGCTCTAAACCAGTCCATCCCAGGCAGCCCTATGCTGATGGGTCCATGCGCTTCTGTCCAGGCTGACTGCTAACTGGCCTGGAGTCCTGGGCCAGCGTTCAGGCTCTCCAAGACTTTTACCCATCTCCATATGTGGAGCACATCGTCCAGTGCCCTCCTGCCCAGGACCCCTGGTGGAGCAAGGAGAGCGTTGGAGCTGCCAGGGGGCACGGGGCAAGTTGGGGGATTGAGGGGGTGTGGACCCGACCCCAGTTATCCTGAGAGCCTAATCTTTACTGTAGAAGTTAAAATCCTGGTCACTCCTGAGCACATGCCACATGAGACAACGTCTTTTTCTTTTTTTAACAGTGATTTCCATTTGTTCTTTGTTCTTTCTTTGTGCACAGGTGTTGCAGTTCATACATTATTGAACAAGCTGTAGAGAAAGTCATTACTTGGTGAAAAAATGTTACTTAACATCCCCTAATACAGCATGCCAGCAATTGCAGGTTTTCTGATGGTCCAATTCTAGATACTCTCATTGGTAATACAGTTCATGCAGAGCACAGTGCAGCAAAGGCTCCAACCAAAATGCTCAAGCCCCAAATAGTCTGTGCAGTTGGATTTTAGGATTAACGGAGAACGGAAAGAAAAGCCCATCCTTTGAAGTCATGCCAAATCTTGCTGAAACACACCAGTACTCCCCCATGCTTCAGGTCCCATGTGGCGGGGTCTGGAACTGCCTGGGATCCTGCATGTATCTAGCTCCCAGACCTAAGAAAGAGGGTGTTGGGGGATGGAGGGTGGGTGGCAGGAAGGGGTGTGGCCAGGCAGGGGGGCCGAGTGCTGCTCTTGGGCCCTTCCTGTCTACAGCCCGGCTCTCCCGGGAATTCACGTTTGGGCCAAAGTGAGCAGGCCCCACGAGAAAGTGTGTTCTTCCAAAATACGGCACAGTGAGTAGAAACTGGTTAATGGGGGCTTCTGGTCGGCCATGTTTGGTTAGTTACTGTTTACTTATAGTAGGTAAAGATTACCTGAGACTTTGCAAAAGAGTGTGAGGATTTGCCTCTTCTGCTGAGAACATAAGTAAAATTGTAAGAGGAAAAAAAAATCACATTGTCTTTGTTAGAAAATAAAAGCACACATTGGAGTTCAAGGTGCTTTTGCTACAACTGTGAGAAGTAGGTGTTTTGACTTAAATGAAAGAAGAAGAAACAAGGCAGAAGAGGTGTGGGAAAAATAGCCATAGAGAAAGTGGGGGACGGGGGAACTGAACTTCCCACCTGCATCCTTCCCTAGAAGGTAACAGATTTGCCTTTAAATTAGAAATGTTGCTTGGAGCCTGGACACTGCGCAGTGGTGCGGGGCTTGGGGCTG
Source organism: Ursus maritimus (assembly GCF_017311325.1). Classification (NCBI taxonomy): domain Eukaryota; kingdom Metazoa; phylum Chordata; class Mammalia; order Carnivora; family Ursidae; genus Ursus; species Ursus maritimus. The sequence continues at coordinate 81,858,967 of NW_024426774.1, forward strand.
GGCGGGCACAGCAGCACAGCCATCCCCTGAGACGTCTGTGAACGACACTGCCTGTTCTGCACTCAGAGATTTCCCGTTGAGCCTTTGAGATCTCATAGCTGCCACATGGCAGTGGCCACATGGCCTCATGGTTACTCGTGATCTGTTTCTTATCCCAAATCTTCGCTCCCTGAACATCAGCCCTGCTCCCGCCTGGAGACATGGGCCATTTCCTTTCCCTAGGATCAGAGGAAGCACTCATCACAGCTTTGGAGGGTTGGTATGGAAAGTGAGGATAGACTTTTGACACCCCACGGTCCTCATGCATTTCCCATAGAAATCTTGGTACAGGGTCTTAGGGATTAAATGGGCTTTTATTGGTGTACGAGTCTATGCCACTTCACTGGATGTATGTGTTGGGCCAGCTCTCTGATGCCCCTCAGCCTCAGTTTCCCCATCTGCAGAAATGGGGGGGATGCTCACTTTGTCCCTGGACTGTTCTGAGTGTTCAGATCGTGTAGATATCAGTAAGGTCAGGGTCCTCCCTATTCCCAGACACCTGTCTCTTGAATTTCACTGCCTCAGCAGCTGTATGTGAGATTGTGCCCATGGAATAAAGTTGCTCGGGTGCCAGAAGCTCTACAGGCAAGCTTTCTGTTTTCGTGGCCATCTGGCACTGGTAACATTGTTGCCAAGACTGTTCAGAGGACTTTGGCCCTCTCCTGGTAAAATACCTGTTTGAGAAAAAAGAAATTCAAAGCCCTCAGAGTAGTAATTGTTATTCATAGAACCCTTCCTGTGCCTTATATTACAGTCTGCAGTTAGGTACCTGTTAGCGGCTAAATTATGTCCCCCAGAATTCATATGTTGAAGTCTTAGCCCCCAGTAAGTCTTACCAACCCAGACTTGGTAAAGGTCCTTTAAAGATGTCATTGAGTTAAAATGCGGTCTTTAGGGTGGGTTCTAGTCCAGTGTGAGATGTCCCGTAAGAAGAGGAAGTTAGGGCACAGACGTGCAACGAAGGGAAGCCCATGTGAAGACACAGCAGGACGGTGGCCATCTGGCAGCTAACAAGGGAGGCCTCAGAAGGAACCAAATCAGCCGACACCCTGGTCTTTTGACTTCTAGCCCCCAGAACTGGGAGACTATAACTTCTGTTGTTTCAGCGCCGCAGTCTGTGGTATGCTGTCATGGCGGCCCCATTGAGTAACTTGCCCAGGAGCACACAGCTGATAGGTGGCCTGCTTGGTAGTCTCCTCTGGGCTGGGCTCGCAGTCGCTCTGCCACATTCCATGACCCCCTCCCTGTCCAGAGTTGCCTCAAAGACTGTTTGGGTCCCATTAGAGTAGAATGGGTTTACTTTCCATTGTGTGCTTGCTATACGGAATGTTCCAGTCTTGATAAATTTAAGCTCCACACAGGCAGGAATGGTGCCTGTCTTGTTTTTCTTGGTCTCCCTGAAGTCTAGGAAGGTGCCTGGTAAAAACTCAGTGGCTAAAGTTATTATTTTGTGCTTGAAGAGTCAGCAAAGTGGGGTATTCATAAGTTGGTTGTAAAGTGTCTTCAACAGCGTATCATGAGGTCTAGGGTCTAATGCTGTCTTTTCTGCTGATCTTGACACCTTTCTGTAGCAATGAATATTCTAAATCCTGCTCTTCTGTAGGTATTTTCTCAAGTAGCTTTCATTACTCACAAATTTGAAAAGGTCTATTAGAAGGTTATTTGTAGGGGCGCCTGGGTGGCTCAGTCGGTTAAGCATCTGACTCTTTTTTTTTTTTTTAAAGATTTTATTTATTTATTGGACAGAGATAGAGACAGCCAGCGAGAGAGGGAACACAAGCAGGGGGAGTGGGAGAGGAAGAAGCAGGCTCATAGAGGAGGAGCCTGATGTGGGGCTCGATCCCATAACGCCGGGATCGCGCCCTGAGCCGAAGGCAGACGCTTAACCTCTGTGCCACCCAGGCGCCCCAAGCATCTGACTCTTGGTTTTGGCTCAGGTCATGGTCTCAGGGTCATGAGATCGAGCCCCATACTGGGGTCTGTGCTCAGCAGGGAGTCTGCTTGAAGATTCTCTCCCTCTGCCCCTCCCCGCCCCACTCTCTCTCTCTCTGTCTCAAAATAAATCTTTAAAAAAAAAAGTTACTTGTAAATATTACTTGATGTCTTGTTACCAGTAGATGTTGTCCTCTGCCTGGTCATTGCTGCTTTAGCATGCCGACTCCTTGATGAGGTGCCGGAGCCTTCTGGATGGAAGTGTGCTTTCATGATTCTGGATTCTGAAGCTAGTGAATCGCCACAGTGCTCTCTCATGCATAGCTAAACGAACGTAGGTTTGAAATCGCATGAAAGGATTCATTCGAAGGTTTAGAGGTTCATGTTTTCATGTAAAGTGAGTTAACATGTAAGTAGAAGTCTAAAATCTTGATTTAATATTCTGGTTTACTTTCGTATTTCCTATATGCTTGAATAAATGTTGTATAAAAAAAACAACCCGGAATTCCTTAAAATTCATTTAAAGAATCTGTACATCTGCCTGAAAACCTTGTGAAGGATCCCTTCACATCGTTCTGCTGTCACCTTGTGTGCGTTGTATGAGGGCCTTTGAGTGGCCGGGCCCCGCTGGTGGCGCTGAGCGGGTGGCGGAGTCTTAGACCAGGGGTGGGCCTGCTCTGGGCGGCCGTGCGCCGTACTCCACAGTAGAGGATGGCCACAGGGCAGCGTTTTGTTCCTTTTGAACTCCTGCCCGCTCAACAAGGGAGTAGAAGCAAAGGTGATTCTTGGATCATTCTGTCTTTACTGCATTTAAAAGAATAAAATGAGAGGTACAAGCTACCCACAAAAGTGCTTTGGTATCATTTGGGCGGGGAAGGAGGGGGATCTGCAAATGGCCACAGTCTCCACACCATCACAACCTCCACATTGACCAAGTTAGGAGCTGGCGCAGAGCTGGCGGGCGGCCAGCCATCTACCGGGAAAAGCTAGGGAGCATGGCCCGCCCTACAAGTCTAATGGCACACGGCAGCTCTGAGCGCTGATGTGCCTTCCTCCCCTAGGCCCACTTCTCAGGAAGATTCCAGAATTGTCTGCATTCTACTTGGGCTGAAACATTCTTACCTTAGAGATTTCCACACTGTTTTCCCCATGCACAGGAAGAAGCAACTCAGTACTCATGCCCTTATGTAACTGAAGCAACAGACTATGCTTGATGCACTTTGAGATTTTCTATCTTATGCCCTTAAAGAAAACCAGAACAACTCAACACACACATACAAGACGGTCACAACCCATTAAATCGATTTTCTGATCCACTGGTGGGTTTTGAATCATAATATGAAAAATTCTGCCTTAGACTTAACAGATCAACTAATTTTTTCTAATTGGCTCATCACAACATATGGGAAATGAGTTTTATTTTGAAAGGACAGAATTGCAGAAGAAAGGATGGAGGGTACTGGTTTGTACCCAGTGGGGCCAGTCTGCTGCCAGGCAGCCCGAGGAGGGTCTGGAGTGTCCCCGGAGTGGCGAGGCAGGAGCAGGGCCGGCAGCTCTGACCACTCCTAGGCTTGGAGCAGGTCTGAGTTCATCAGTCCAGTTTCCTGCTGGGTACAAGAAGGCTGAAGACATCCTGTCTGAGCCTTTCTACCTAATTTTTCCCTCTGAGGGGCACAGGAATTTTCTAAAAAGTATCATCCTTCAGAAGGAAATGAGCTTTGTTGCTGTTTTGTTAGCTTTTTGCAGTGCTAGTACTGGGTACTCTTTTCAGAAGTGAATGAGAGAAAGGTGTAGGAATTCCCAGCTTTTGCAAAGGCATACCCCAAGTGCACCTTCCTTTGCCGGCGGTGGCTGTAGGGTGTGCCGACGGTGGCTTTGTGTCATACCCCCCCAACTGTGTGTCGTGTCCGAGCACCAGTGATGCCCCTTGCGTGCCCACTGAGCCCTTGCTGTGTCTCCACAGGCCTCGGCAAGACCAAGAGGAAGACGAGCGCGCGGGACGCATCCCCGACACCCAGCACGGATGCGGAGTACCCCGCCAACGGGGGCGGCGCCGACCGCATCTACGACCTCAACATCCCCGCCTTTGTCAAGTTCGCCTACGTGGCCGAAAGGGAGGACGAGCTGTCCCTGGTGAAGGGGTCGCGCGTCACCGTCATGGAGAAGTGCAGCGACGGCTGGTGGCGAGGCAGCTACAATGGGCAGATTGGCTGGTTTCCCTCCAACTACGTCCTTGAGGAGATGGACGAAGCGGCCGCCGAGTCCCCCAGCTTCCTGAGCCTGCGGAAGGGCGCCTCCATGAGCAATGGTCAGGGCGCCCGGGTCCTGCACGTGGTGCAGACGCTGTACCCCTTCAGCTCGGTCACCGAGGAGGAGCTCAACTTCGAGAAGGGGGAGACCATGGAGGTGATCGAGAAGCCCGAGAACGACCCTGAGTGGTGGAAGTGCAAAAACGCCCGGGGGCAGGTCGGCCTGGTCCCCAAAAACTACGTAGTGGTCCTCAGCGACGGGCCCGCCCTGCACCCCTCGCACGCGCCGCAGATAAGCTACGCGGGCCCCGCGTGCAGCGGGCGCTTCGCGGGCCGAGAGTGGTACTACGGGAACGTGACGCGGCACCAGGCCGAGTGCGCCCTCAACGAGAGGGGCGTCGAGGGCGACTTCCTCATTAGGGACAGCGAGTCTTCGGTAAGTGCCCCGGGGTGGCTGAGGTCTGCCCGGCGCAGGGAGGTGCCAGGCTGCACCCGCCAGTGTGCGCGGCTGTGTGTGTACGTTGCGCCCCGCCACCGTCTGCTCCATTCCCTCTCCACACTGCAAATAGCCAGAGGATGTTTGGAGCGCCTCTTAACCTAGAGCCCCACGTACTTGGGGCTACAGTTAAGCTAGAGGAATACGATATGCCTGTAAACCTGCAAAAGGTTGCTGCTCTGTAATAGATGTAAGTCTGCTGCGGGCGCAGGAACCCCGCTGGGGACAGTGGCTGTCATTGTCCAGCAGACGTACTCTCGCAGATGGGACGGTAAGTGAAATGGTTTTTTAGCTCCTGAACGTGGTTTTGCCGCTCTACTGAGATTACCCCTTTAACGTTCTACAGACTCAGACATCATTTTCTCTCTGGGTTTCCCGTTCTGTTAATGACCCCACTCCCCCCACCCAGGCCCTGGTGATTGACTTTGTTTCCTCCCTGGGTCCTAGGCATGTCTCCTGTGCTCAGCGGGCGGGGCACCTGGTTTCTGACACAGCCTTTGTTGGTTGGTTTGTTTTCCTTTTGAAACCATACAATCCTAAGGTCATCTGGACTGCAGGTGGCATCACGGAGTTCATCTCCGAAAAGCTTTTAAAGCACTTATGAACAGAATGGAAAAGAAGAAGATGGGGCTTGAGAGAGCTGCGTTTGCGTGTGTGAACTGAATCGGAGGTATGAGGCCGCTTGACTTGTAGAAGATCCTTTTCTAGCGGCAGACAGATTTGGGGTTTGTGTTTTGGGTATGTGGCTGGGCCTGTCTGGAGGAACTGGGCCAGTGTCAGTGTCGTGCAGGGTAACCTTTTCATGCATAAACATTATGGAAATACTCAACCCAACCGGTTTTATCGATCTCTTTGCAGATACTCCTTCCATATAATAAGATCCCCACCCCCACCCCCGAGACAAGACTAATGTAGGTAGAGTGCGCTGCAATGACGTCGCATTGGCTCTGGCAGGTTTCAGTTTAATTTTTTAAATGTGAACTGTAAGACTAGTAAGTATGTGATCTGTACTGTAATTGGTGTCCTCTGGGAAGGTTGACGCCACCATATGTAAGTACATATTGAAGACTCTTGCAGACGGACCTGAGAGGAATTCGAGGCCATAGAAATGTTTTTCCTCTTCTGAGACAGAGGCAGCTGTGATCTATTCTTCTTGGAGGCAGGAGGAGCGTCATGATGGTGGCAACCAGACCCCTTACGGTGTCAGCAGGTCGAGGGTTGGCGGCTGCCTTAGATGTGCTTAGGCAAGCACACCAGGCCTGGATATTAACTCCCTCTGAAATCTGAACTCCGAGATCTTCTTATCCAGCCGCCAGAGCTTATCATTGCTGGCAAGACATCAGATTGAATCGTTCTCACGTGACGTAAGCTCTGTGCATAGCTTCCTTTAGATCCTGCTGGAGGCTTAGGAGAATGAAGTATGCCACACGTTTAACTCTTTTGAGCAGAAACTTAGAGGAATCACTGGAAAACCAATTACAGTAGGAGGTGGTTGGTCCAGAGTACTTAAGGGATAAGTGTAATCCCAAGTGAGAAAGTATAATCTTGATTTAGAAATTTTGAGTTCGAGGGGCGCCTGGCTGTCCCCGTTGGTAGAGCGTGTGACTGTTGATCTTGGGGTTCTGAGTTCAAGTGCCATGTTGGGTGTTAAGATTACTGAAAAATAAAAAAAATTTTAAAATCCTCAAAAAAAAAAAAAAAAAAGAAAGAAATTTTGAGTTTAAAGACACTTCTAGAATGGAGAGGGGCCAAAGTAGCCCTGCAGTGTGGAAACCTTAGCCTCATTCATTGTTCTTCCTGTCTAAGGCTTGGAGATAGGGTAGATGAGGAAAGCACCCTTCAGATTGCTGGCCTTGGGGTGGACCTCCTACTACGTTTCTGTAGGAAAAACACACTAAGCAGGTGTCACTGTGAACTCAGAGACCAGATCCTTGTGGATAGGGAGGGATACAGACATCCCTGTCTTCACTGTGTTTCACATATACTGTGTTTTTCACACACTGAAGGTTTGTGGCAACCCTGTGGTGAGTAAGTCTGATCGGCGCCATTTTCCACCAGCATTTGCTCACTTCGTGTCCCTGTCCCGTTTTGGTAGTTCTCACAGTATCTGAAACTTTTTCATTATGTTCATATTTGTTATGGTGATCTGTGACCAGTGACTTTGACTCACTGAAAGCTCAGGTGATGGTTAGCGTTTTTTAGCAATAAAGTGTTTTTTAGTTGAGGCACGTACATTATTTTATAGACATAATGTTGTCGCACACTTAAAGGACTACAGGCTAGTGTAAACATAACTTTTATATGCACTGGGAAACCAAACAATTCATTTGATTCACTTTACTGTGACATTCGTTTTTTCGCGGTGGTCTAGAGTCTCTCTGAGGTACGCCAGAATTTACATTACCTGGTTTCCATTTTAGCACTCGGATAAGCTCCGGTGTCTTGTTTGTCTCAGATTATAAGACAATATGCTGACTTTCTAAGTAATTGAAACATTAATTATTGACACTTTTAAAGGACCCTCTCCAGATTTTTTGCATTTTGTCTTAACTTAGAAAAACAAGCTATGAGACACAAATAGTGTGATTCCAGGAGGATGGAGGCGGAGAGGCCCCTACATCAGCCCTGCACCCTCACTAACACTGGCTCGGGCTGACGAGGGCCACGTGACCTGACGGTGTGCAGGGCTGCCTGTCCTAGTGGCTTGTGACCTGATGTGTGGCGTCTTCCACTGTTGGGATGCCTGCCTTGTGCCAAAAGGTTGTTATAGGGGTCTCCAAGATGTGTTGCTGCATTTCTCCCAACAGCAGACCGTGGTCTGCTTTTCTTGCTCATACCCGGTCATCTGGGGCTGTTGAGGAACCGTGTGGATGGACAGATGGACAGATCCATTCCTTATTCATTTTCCACCATCTCCTGACTGCCTCTGCCTCTTGCCAAGGCTCTCTTATCCTTTCCTCTCCTTCTTTGTCTCCTTTCCTATTCATGTTGGCACTTCTGAGATGAGAGCCTGGCTTTCAAAGCAACCATCAGACCGATGTGAGCCCTCAGTCTAGCCGCCGTGGTCTAACAGCACATCACATCGTGCCGGGGGGCAGGAAGGTTTCTGACGGGGTCTACATTCCTGCAGGACGCAGAGACGTCTTCGTTTCACTTCCGTTTTCTCTCTTGCAGTCCTTGGGCCTGGGACTTTCCTGTGACTGAGGTTACCGCGGGACGCCTGACTTCCGAATAAGCACAGAAGCATTTTCACCGCGCCTCTTCCAGATAGGCCTCGTTAAGATCTCCTGAGTGATTCCAATATAAATAAACGAGGCGCTTGCTTGACGTTATCTCGCATTTAAAAATACTCCGTATTTCTCTGTTTTGAAAAATAAAAATATACCCAGTGCTGAGCCCTAGGACATGTGTGCTTCTGGGGGAGGAGAAGCGCATATTTTGGAAAAACAAACACAAACATTGCTGCATCCCGTGCTAGCCAGTGTGAGTGATGTCCTGGGTGTTTTCAGAGGTAGCTGTCAGGCGTGTTTTATTAAGGGAGGAACGGACGAGCCACATGATCCTGTTCGGGCTCTCTTTCCTATCCTGACCCTCAATACCTACTCTATTTTCTGCCGTCTTCTCTCCCTTCCTCCCCACTCCGTGATCGTCCTTTCTTCCTGGCAGCTCAAGGTGAAAACGGCACCGTTTCTTCCTCTCCATGTTCCGTTATCCTGCCTGCACCTGCGAATCCGTAGCTCATTAAATCTAGAAAAGTCAAAGCTCCTGCCTGTCCTGTGCGTGCTCATCGTACATCCTTATGTCCTTGCCCACACTTATTCTCCGGATGTGGTTGGAAAGCTGTGCTCACAGTGGAGAATAACCAGCAGCGGCAGGTTTCTGGTAAGCTGGGCAAGCTGTCAGGAGTTGAGGTTTTCAGGTGCCCCCCCCCCCCGTCCTTGAGACGCTTATTCGGGAAGAGAGCTCACACCTGGGATGCGCTCGGCCAAGGGGACTAGCTGTGCAGCACCCGCCTTGGTTTAGGGAGCCGTTTTCCTCTGCCAGACGCTGCGAATCCCAGAGAGATCTCCTTCCTCATGTGTATTATTTTTACAGTAGGATTTGCATACTAATTTCCGGTCATACGCTGCATTTGTTTCTGCTGGAGAAAAACTACCTTTAGCTAACGATAACGTAGTGTGTGTGTTGGCCACACGAACAGTCATGTGTTCCATTCCTTGCTCTTTAAAAAAAAAATCCATTAAGATTATTTGGCCAGGGAGAAGCAGAAGGAAAGAATTAGTATAGTTCCTTGCTGTAGAATTCAAATTCTATTTCTTATAGAAATCATAATTTTTTTGCCAAAACTCTGTTTTTGGGTGATGTCATCCCTTTGTCTCTCTAGATCACTGATACTCACCCTGTACTGTGTGCCAACATCTCCCTGGGGGCCTGGTGAGATAGCGACTGCGGGGTCCCACCCGTAATGTTCCTGACCGTGACCCAGGAGGTCTGGAGCCCGAGAATTTGCATTTCTTAGCACATTCCTCGGTGCTGCCGGTGCTGCTGAACTCGGGACCACGCTTTGAAAACTATCTTGTAACCTGAATGGTTTTAGACATATTTACAACGGTTGTTTAAATACTACATTTGCTTTGTACTACGTGTGAAGAACTATAAACATGCTTAAAGGTGAACATTTCTACCCATCTCTTCTGAAGTTCCCTTTAGGTAGAGCTGTTGGCTTCTTTTGAGTGGAATTCACCTCCTAAAGTGCTTTTCTATTTTTTTCAGCTGTTTAGAATTTGATAACAAACAAGCAGCCTTTGCTCTGTGTTTCTGATGGAAAATGGGAAAGAGTGTGGTTGTCGGAGCAGAGTGAACGTTGCTTCCTAGGAGCTCAGAGGCTGAGGAGCCACGGAGTGCGTGCCTTCCAGCAGCGACTGGCTCACGAGCTTTCTAAATCCACGGTCTGGTGCCATGATTTCTAGATGTCTCCTCAGTGGTGGGTTCATGTTGAGGAAGAGTATAGGTTGCTCTGAGCAGTAACTTTCCAATTGCATGCATCTTTCCGATTGCAAAAATAATGTTACTTTTTAATTGTCAGGCTGTTTGCCCAGTCCTGACTGGAAGCTTTAAGCCTAGATTTTTATAGTATGTCTCACTTGAAATATATCGAATTCTTAAAACTGGAAGGACCCGAAGCATCACTTAGGATGGCTACTTTTCTAAGAGTTCACTGCTCATCACCTGTTCCGTTGACCCAGCTCTCAGATGGCTCCGAGCCTCGTCAGCCCTGGCTAGCCCTTCCATATTTGCCTTCAGACAAATCAACAAATCCAGGCTATGAACTGGCATCTGTGAAAAAAGACTAGAGTCTTATTTAAAGCTAGTTCTTAAAATAAAATCAATCACAAATGTGCTCAGGGTGTCACTTGTAATTTTTTTCAGAACCCAACAAGGGTTTCTGTACTGTGCTCTTGGCCTCAGTTAAAGGTCTGGCTCCCCTTTCTTCCCGGGAGGAGGGGGATGGACTGGTTCAGTTAAGTGAGTGCTCTGCCCTGGAGCTCCCGTGTCTTCGCAGACTGCCAGTAAAACTGCATGTAACCAGCAGGCAAAATAACTGGCCTTTCAGTAATGCAGAAGGCACCTGAGAATCTTAGAAAACCATTATTTATGATGAAGGGCTTTAAACGGAGTCTGATTTCTGCTTTGTTCAAATAAAAGAAAGTAAATAGTACTGAATCCATTGATTTGTTTTTGGAGGGAGATAACTATTGAAAAGGAAGAGTAGTCGGTTACCCAAACCTCAGCTGACTTGTGACACGTAAAGGAAGCGGGTGCAGGTTCACCACGTGGGCCCCGTCAGGCCATTGGACTAGGGTGGTGAAGCTGCACGTGGCCACTCTTCCCCTTGTGTCGCGGAGAGTTGCTGAGTGGCCTCTTCTGTTCGTGCCTCGTGTCTCTCCAGGTCCTAGAGTGCAAGTTTCCTTCCTTGCACCTGTGTTCATACTGTTGGGTTCTTGGACTGGCTGTCTCTTCCTCCAGACCTTTGTACAGGTCTAGAAAATTCTAGAATACAGTACCCCTCCCCTGCACCCCTCACCAGTGTAATGTATGCATGTCCTTCAAGCTTTGCTCCTTCAAAGGCTTTCCTGACCTGCAGGCCTGGGCCGTGTGCCCCCCACATGCTCCTGGGTCACAGGGCAGTCTTATGCTAGGGTGGCATTGCCCCTGAACATGGTTGTGTTGGCCCCTTCAAAGGCCAGGTCAGCACAGAGAGTGCATATTGTGTCATGTTGTTGGCATTGAATCCTACTATCTTGGTGGGACTCCCAAGAAATACTCTGCGTTAACTGACGAATTAATTATCCAGAATGTGCATAATAGATTCAGCATGGGAGTCAGCAGGCAGCCAGTGCAGAGTGCTAGAGATTCCGAAGTTCTCCGTCCATGCCTATGTTCTCTTGGGGTTGTGCTAAATGCACTGCTGAGCTTGAATCAGAACTGCAGCCTCTGGCTTATTTTTTGCTGCCACGAGGGGGTCCACATACCCTGTCTTCAGGCCTGCAGATGTAGTGGGGAGAGAAATGGTCATCCAGTAACCACTGGCAACTGAAGAACAAGTGTTTCAAAGTAAAACAAAAAATAGGTCAAAGTAAATAATTTATCCATAACCGTATTCAGAAAGATTTTTCATAAAAATCTCCTAGATCATGAACTCCTATTTATCTAAATATTTGTATTGCTCTCATAGAAAATCACCAGTCCCTGTAAGAAATGTTTTTCCCCAAAAACATTTCAAGATGTAATGGAAATTTTTAACAACTGAATCAAGAAAGTTTTTAGCACTTTATTAGAAAGGCTTATAGGGCGGACACACAGAGTACCAGCGTAGGCCTCTGGGGTGGCTTTTGTTTTTGTTTGTTTTTTTAACTCGATTTCTTTTTAGCTGTGGCTACAGAAATAGCTAAATGTATTTGTCTTCTGGACTGAGACTTAACGTTTGGTTTCTACAAGAGGTAGAAGTTAGGTTTCCCTCCCAGTAATCCAGCGATCACTCCACTAAATTAGCAATGGAAGAAAAGCATAGAAAGTATTAGGATCTCTGTGAACTGCACGGTTTTGTTTTGTTCTTCACAACACACACGTTCATAGACACAGAGCGAGGGGCAGGTGAGGCTGCAGGCCCTGGCAGGTGCCCACTGGCCAGGCCAGAGGCGTGTTCCCCGCTGTGGATGTGTTTTCTCCGCTGGTGAAGGAAGGTCCCGAGTATGGTCTCCAGCCTTCAAGATTGTGGAGTGAGAGATGGCTGAGGGACCGGGACAGAAGTGTTCAGCTCTGGTTGACACTTGGGAAACAAAAACATGATTTTCTTGTATGTAAGTAATAAGCATCTGGAAGGTAGGCTCACATGTCTTCTCTCCTGAAACTGAGGACCCTGGACGGCCTGCCAGGGGTCTTCACCAGGAGTCCCTTGAAAATTGTTTCTTTGCAAAGTATAGAAGGAATTCCACAAGAAGTGTATACACTGGTCTCAAGATGTGTGCAAGGCAAGTGCTCGCCCAGCACACATGGTTTCTAGAGTATCTTACTAATACTGCCAATATTCACATATTCTAAGAGGGCCCAGTGGGTGTCCCAGCCAAAGCCAGGCAGTATCACTGTAGCATTTTTGGAAGGTGGAGAAAAAAGGAATTCATAGAAAAAAAGTCAAGTTTAGGGATCATTGTTGCCTGACTCCAGACCAAAGGAAAGCACACACTTTGGATTCAGGAGCTGAGTCTGAGCCCTGTCTCCAGCTGCCACCTGCCTCCCTCCATGCCCTGCTCCCCCCGCCCCCCCCCCAAAAAAAAGCTGTTAACTAGGGTCACCAGGTGTTGCAGGTGATCTGGAGGAAATGCTGAGTTCTTGTGTACCACCGCTGTGGCCTCGCTAGGAGGTGGTGCGCTGGACCCCGTGACCATCCCGCCCCCTCAGCATCCCCTGCACCCCCAGACGACTGCAGGTTAGTGTCCGTGGTGGGAGGAGCACGTGTCCTCGCCTGTCCTCATGCCTTGGGTCCCTCTGTCACATGCCTCGTTTCCAACGGAACTTCACAAATCTTTTTAGACGAGCACAAGAGATTTTTTTTATAGTGGCAAAATATACATAATATAAAATTTACCGTTTTAATTAACTATCTTTAAGTTTAGTGGCATTACAGACATTCACATTATTGTGCAATCATCAGTACCATCCATCTCCAAAACTTTCTCAACTTCCCTGATTGGGATTGTATACCCATTAAGTACCACCCATTTCCCTCTTGCCCCAGCCCCTGGTGACTTTCTGCTTCCTGTTTCCTTTCTGCCTCTGTGATCTGACTACTCTAAGTTCCTCATATGGGTGGAATCATATAGTATTTGCCCTTTTGTGTCTTGCTTATTTCATGTAACATAATGTCCTCGGGGTTCATCCATGTTGTAGCCAGTGATAGGATGTCCTTCCTTTTTTAAAGCCGAATGAGATTCCGTTGTATACATAGACCACATTTTGCTTACACCTGTTGATGGACACTTGGGTAGCTTCCATCTTTTGGCTGTTGTGCATAATGCTGCTGTGAACATGGGTGTGCAAATATCTTTTCGAGTCCATGCCTTCGGTTTTTTTAGGTATATACCCACAAGTGGAACGGCTGGATCAAATGGTAATTCATTGGTTAATTTTTTTGAGGACCTGCCCTCTGTTTGCCACAGCGGCTGCACATAGCATGTTCCCACCGGCAGTACACACGGTTTCTCCACATCCACGCCAACAGTTGTTACTTTCTGTTTTTTTGGCTTTTGTTTTTCATGGTAACACCCAATGGGTGTGAAGTGACAGCGCTGTGGCTTTGATTTGCATCAGCACGTAACCTCTTAATCTCAGCCTCACTGTTTGCTGCTTTGGGGATGTTTCTCATGACACTAATCCTAAGCGGCTCCTCCCCACGACGTCTGCAGCATGGCAAGAGCCGGGTGGAGTAACAAAATAGTTACCCCGTGGAGTTTGTGGTTCATTATGAATTAGGTCCGCGGGTAGTAACTACGAGTGGAATTGTATATAAACCGGCCCGCTGACCCCCTTCTTCCTATCTTGTATGCTGTTTCACTTTTTTGAAAGTTCCCACTAGATTATAGTCACTGGAAATACGACAGAATCAAGCATGAGTAGTTCAGCAAACAAACGGGAAAAGACACGTGTAAAATCTTCCTTAGCCTGGCGGCAGTAATTCTCAAAGTGTGGTTGCTGGACAGGCGTCAGTGTCACCAGAGAACTTGCTAGAAATGCGGATGCAGATTGTCAGGCCTCACCCCACATCTGCAGAATCTGAGTCTCTGGGGTGGAGCCGGACAGCGTCCGTGTGAGCAGGCTCCTCCCCCCTCCGTGTTAGCGGGCTCTCCCCGGGGTGCTGGTGCTCAGATTTGGGGACCACTGAATTGTGGCATAAGAAGTTGGTTCCAGCCCTTTTGAACAGCATTGCGTTATATGGTAAGATTCGGAATGGAATTATTGAATATCATTTAGTATTGATCATTTACACTGGGCATGACCTGGCAAAAAGAGGAAGAGTGATGAGGACAATATTCTAAAAGTCTAGCCTCTGGAGTATTTACGTTTAACTTTAGGAAATGTGTTTGGGGAGGCAGGGAGGGATAAACACACATGCACATACTAACTTGAAAAATGGACACTAAACACAGTCATTTAAAGATGAATAGACTGTTCAGTGGTTGACGACTGAGTTATGTAAAAAAGTTTATTTCAAAAGATAATGAGAATAATAATGTTTGATCACGTCTCATATGGATTGGCTTCAGGCCTGTGGAGTAAATACTTCAAAGACACATTTATAGAAGAGAAAAGCGCCAGTGAAGAGGTAATCTGATGTAGAAACAATGAGTGGAGTGTCTGTTGACAGCTAGTGGCCTAAGTATAGACAGTGAGTCAATTTTGATTAAAAGAAGACCGTATTGGACAACCAGGGCAGGTGATCTGACAGAATGATAAAACCGAAAGGCAGCTTTTTTGAGAGAAGAACAGAGAAAGTATTGATCAGTGGAATAGAGTTTGCCTCTAATCCATTGGTTCTCAGATTTTTTTGGTCAAGAACTACTTCTCTGGACAAAGAGTACCTTCCTTGAAGAAGTAAAAAAGAGATAGAGATCCATCTATCAAACAAAAGCAAAGAAAACAAGGTGACCTGGATTTGAAAGTAGAGGGAGTGTTGAATATATACATAAATTGTTGATGTTCAAACACCAGCATGACCGGAAATCGGTCCGGAGTCTACCTGGGAGGCTTGGTGAACCGCACAAACGACATTTCTACTCTCCAAAGTGAAAGATAAGATGTTTTAAGAATCAGGAGTGCCCGGGAGCAAGGTCCCACCCTCCCCTGTTATTTCTTCCCAGTCATGTGCTTAGAAGAAAATCATATTAATACTTAAGACTATCAGGGATGGAAGAAGAAGCAAAGGACTTTACAAGCTGTTCTCAGCATCCATTTTTTCCCCATCAATGAGAAAATAGTGATTAAATCTTGAGGAAAGGAGAGAAATATTTGATGAGGGCATCGGTTTTATAAAAATGCAAAGGTGCTTTACAGCAAGTATTTGAAACAGTAGATAAAGTTGATGAAGCTGTAGAAATAGTATCAAAGAGGGTATTCTTGGGTTTTCTTTTCTGAAAGTGGTCACTTGTGAGCAGAAATTGCAAAGAGGTGAGATGTAAAAATACCTCAAGGAATGAAGACTGGGAGAGATGGTCAGAATGGGAAATTCATAAGTCAGTGCATTTATTAAACACCTACTCTGATCCCAGTGTGAGTATGTGGGGTTAAATCAAGTTCTAGAACTTAGATTATATTCAAATAGGGGAGCTAAAACCTAAACAGAAATAAAAATGTATTAGTAACAGCCCTGAGAGAGGTTGATTTTCCACCAATCTATGAAATTGTCCTCCCGTTCCACTTGGAAAATGACTTCCTAAAAAAAGGCGTGGGGTAGAATGTATGGCTTATCCCAACTGATTTTTCTTCATGATCTCTGGTTCAAAAGCATGAGAATAGAAAAAAATCATTCCTTTAAGGGACAGTCAGAGAGAAGGAGAGAACAAGAAGACATGGTCTGATATTAGAAAACTTGAAAAGTTAGCACAGTGTTCAGTGAAGAGAAATGATACTGAGTAAGTGTAACGTTTGGAGAAGGAAAGGAAAGAAATTTGGACAGTGGGAGGAAGCTCACTACAGGAATTGAAGGCAGATGTTTCGAAATGGAAGAGAAGGTACAGGACTAAGTCTAGTTAGATTTTAGTGCAGCCAGAGAAAGTTTAACAAATATGGTACCTGTGATGGCTTAAAAAGGTGTCTACAAATTCTTTGATACCCTTCTCCTCAAAGGGTGGAGACTGATTGCCTCACCTTGGGGAGGGGCTGCACTTAATGACTCACTTCTGATGAGCAGAATGTGGTGGAAGTCATGTTAGGTGATTTCCAAGACTGGATTGTGAAAGACATTCTGGCTTTGCTGTCTCTCTAAAATCACTTGATCATGAGGGAGTCAGCTGCCAGGTTGTGAAGAGACTCAAGTACCCCCGTGGAAAGGCCCATAAGACCAGAAATAGGAGCGTCCTGAGTGGTTCATGTGAGCAAACCTGTTTCTTGGGAGCAGCTCCTACATCCCCAGTTGAGACCTCAGGTGATGTCTTGACTACAGCCCAATAGAAGCTGAGTGGTTTTAGCTCAAGGTTTAAGGCACTCCCAAATTCCTGAGCCACAGAAATTGCAATTATAGATGTTTGCTATTTAAGCCACTGAATTTAGGGGTGATTTGTGACTCAGCAATAGACAAGTAATATGGTACCCCAGGTAGAAGGCAAGAGTATAAGAAAGGCAACAATAGAAAATGACAAAGTTCAAGAGACACGGCTTTACCATTGGTTGTTTAAAGAAAGAGCAGACAAGTAACTGTCATGTTGGTAATGTTTATTTTCCCTCCGCTGGAAATCAGGAGGAGACCGCAGAGATACTAGGTGGCAGATAGTTCAGTGGCCATCTGTTGAGTGCTTATTATGTATCAGATCCATTTTTTCTCCCGCATATATAAAAATGAGATAGAAATGAGCCTCTTCCCCAAGGAGCTTGGAGCCTAGTAGGAGAGACAGATGTAAACAAGTAAGGGTGACAACATGATCACATGTGAAGTAAATTGTGGTGCTTCTGCAATAGGAAGCAGACCTCTTCTACTTAGTTTGGAAAGTTAAGTATTCTCTAGAAATTCTAGTCAAAAGAAATCTTTTTAAATATTAACAAGATGCTGATTGCTATCTTTATAAAGTTTCGTAAAAGGAACTTGAAGAGCCCCTAACTGACTGCTTAATCTCCCCAAAGATGTTGTACTCCTGACATTACTATAGTTGATTAAACTGTTCCAGTGTCTTCCCAATTTCAGGAATTATCTCTGTTTTGCGGTTGAAAATTGAAGCAGAAAACCATAGGAAATCTGCCCAAGGTCACAACGCTAGTCAGAATATGAACCCAAGCAGCCTGGTTCCAGAGCCTATAATACAACCAACTACCCTGCTTCTCAGTAGTGTAACTGTAATAAAGACCTGGAGTCTGAACAAATTACCACTTGTCCAATGTCACGACCAGTTTCCACTTCCGGTCATGGTGGACTAGTTTCTCACAGACTAACACTTCTGCCAAAAACACCTCAGAAAGCCGGATGAAACCGTGAAACAAACAAAAAGCAACCAAGAAGTAGTCTTTCAGGAGCCTACAGTGCTAGGGGCAAAAATTGGAGGTCAGGGCCACCAAGGAAGAAAGGCCCCAGAAAAAAATCCAGGCCTTTAGTATGGACTCCCCAGAGTCTACATACTAGACGCAAAGGTAAACCTGAAATTAACTTGACTGTCGTCCGTTCTGTTCCTCACTGGATTAAGGTGTTCTGCTCCACCCTCACGGAGTACCGAAGCCAAAGCAAATCCTCTCCAGAGGACAGTAGCACCATTTCAAATCTCATATCAATATGCAGCATTCAGATTAAAGTACCAAAAGACAAGACTGAATTACCAAAAACAAGGGAGGAAAAGAGACTAGAAACAGACCCGTAGAAGCCCAGATTTTGAATGTATAAACGTGGTCCTTAAGATGTATGGACTAGTAGGTTCAAGAAATTCAGCAAGATGAATCTGAATAGAAAATTAGAAGCAATAAAAAGAAACAAAAGTGAGAATTCTAAGACTAAAAAATACAATAACTGAAATTAAGAACTTGGTGGGTTTACCGTAGATTAAACAGATCCAAAGAAAGGATTAGTAAATGGGAGGATAGCCCAGAGGAATTAGAGATTTTAGGATACACACAAAAAGGACAGAAAGTACAGAACGAGAATAAGAGATTTTGCTACAGACTGAATGTCTGTGTGTCTCGCCTCTGCCAGATTCACATCCTGAGGCCCAAGGCCCAATGTGATTGTATTAGGTGGGTGGGGCCTTCGCGAATGCGATTAGTGCCATTATAAAAGAGCCCCTAGAGAGCTGTCTTGCCCTTTCTGCTGTCCGAAGACACCATGAGAAGATGGTTGCCTAGAAAGCAGGAAGCAGGCCCTCATCAGATTCCAAACCTGCCGGCTACATGATCTGGACTTCCCCACCTCAAACTGTGAGAAGTAAATTTGTCTTTAAACCACCCAGTTTATGGTGTTCGGTTATGGTAGGCTGACCTGAGATTTACAGGACCCAAGTGAAAAATTTAACATACGTGTAATTGGTGTCTGAAAAGAATGGATGGGGAGAAGTCGGCACGAGGGTAGAGGTGGTATTTGAAGCAATAAATGCCAGTGCCCCATGACTAGTGGATAGCCAAGCGAGGTCTCCTAGCTTCAAATTTAGCACCTTTAAAACTTCTTTTTATTGTGACACATAGCACACAGAAAATGACTTTTAAGTATGTGTTTAACCCAGGTCAGGGTCAGGAAATAGGACAGTGCTGGTAGTCTAGAAGCTACTGCCCACCCCCAGATTAGCCTGCTTGATTGCACCACACCTCCCACTAGAGGTAACGGCTACCTTTAATTTTATGGTAATCATTTTCTTTATTTTTTTTTAAGATTTTATTTTTATTTATTATTTTTATTTATTTTTAAGATTTTATTCATTTATTTGACGGGGAGAGAGAAAGAGAGCTAGAGCACAAGCAGGGGGAGCTGCAGGCAGAGGGAGAGGGAGAAGCAGGCTCCCTGATGAGCAGAGAGCCCGATGTGGGACTCGATCCCAGGACTCTGGGACCATGACCTGAGCCAAAGGCCGACGCTTAACGGACTGAGCCACTCAGGCACCCCTGATAATCATTTTCTTGATTGTTTAAACGTATGTGTGTATCCCTAAACAGTACATGTTAACTGTGCTTGCTTTTGAATTCGATAGACGGTACCATCCTCTAGCTAGTCTTCCTTCTTTTGGTCCGTACTCTGTGAGATTTATTTAGTCCGTGGTGATGCGTCTGTATCATTGTTTGACGAAGTACATACCTCATCTGTTTGTCCATTTTCCTGTTGGTGGACGTGAAGAGGGTTTGTACGCCGGCATCATTATACATGATCCGGCTTGGACATCGCTAAAACTGTACCCTAGGACACACGTGCGTGCTTCTCCAGAGCTCTTCTCCAGAGCACGTCCCCGCCGTGAGATTGTGGAGTTCTTAAGAACGTCTGTCTTCAACTTCTCCACGATGCAAAAACAGCAGTACTGCCTTAGACCCCCATCAACTGTGGGGAGTTCCCCTGTCCAGCACACTTCCCGCCTCAGAATCACTGTGGCACATTGGCCTCCCAGTGAGGGACACTCCAGAGGCTTTTGCTCTGGGCCCCAGGGTGGAAAGATTATTAATGACCTCATATGGGCCTGTGTCTTCAGATCAGTAACTCCCCCCAAAAAAAACCTGCGTGGAGAGAGAAGGCAGGCTGGAGCGTGGTTGGGTCCTCTTTCTCAATGTGGGTATTCACACACAACCCTGCTAAGGTTCTTTGAGCAGCTTCAAGTTAGAGTGTGAGGTCATGGTATCAGCACACCGCTACTAGTCGAGGGGAGCGCGGCATGGTTCTTCTTCATCCGACTCCCCTAAGTCGTTCCAGAAAATGGACAAGATGTGGACAAGGCTGGTGGCATCACCTCCGCAGGGGTCTTCTCCTGCTTCATGATCTTTCTCTGGTGGCACAGTTGTTTGGGGTCTGGAGCCACTCCATCTCTGTCAGACCCAGGGAACTGGCCCAGTTTAAGGAAACAAGATTCTGTCCACGGCATCCCCACTGTTTCATTGAGCCAGTTCCTCACAGGAATGTCAAGTGGGGCCGGACTCCTTGGGACAGAATCAGAAAGGCATCTACAGCCTGCGGGTGAGGTTGGCCACAGAGCTCCCCACTTCAAGGGGCTACTTAGCCCATCAGTCCTGTTCATGTCTTTTCTCGTGGCTCTGAACATTTGAAAACACTGCTGGTGGTCGGCCCAGGTTGCATTTCTGTTCTCAGACTGTATCAGCGTCCCGTGGATGGCTCATTGAGACACAGATGGCCGGGGTTAAACCGCAGATGGCTGGGCCCCACCCTGGAGTGTCTGATGCAGCAGGTCTGGGACGGGACCTGGGAATTTGCGTTTTCTGACGAGTTCCCAGGGGATGCTGCTGCTGGGACTGGTCTTGGGAGCACACCTTGAGAACCACTGGCCCAGCTCATGTGCAGGCCTCCTGCAGTGCCAGTTAGTGGTATAGATTGGAAAATCTACTCAGGATGAACCGAGAATTCCCCAAGTGTTCAGCATTCCCGCTTGACATAGACTTGGTTCGTTCTACATTCTTAACTTTTAAGGTTTCTGCTCAAGAGCCCATGAAATTAAAAATTACCTTCTCCTCCGCATCGGCGCTACTGCGGTAACGCACAAATACACGTGGCGCGCCATGATGTTCAATTGGGGAGCTTAAATTAAAAGCACATTTCCCCGTTCAGGAAGTCATCTGTTGATCATTTGGCTTAATTAAAATTGGGTATATCATGTACGTACCCTGACTCACACACTACCTCGACTACGATGTTTAATCTGCAAATTGATTAAAGGATCTATAAAACTAGCACAGTGCCTGATTGGTGCTAAACTATAAAAGTGAGATCGCCTTCTGTCTTTATCTAAAGGCACACACTCTGGCACACACACACAAAATGTACTTATATATACATACACACACACACAATGTAATAGAAGCTTGAAACTAAACATTGCTTTAAGGAGAACCTGAAGCCCTCAGGAGAGGGTTGAGTGGTTCCTAAGTTGTACGTACTGTTGCATAGGGACGAGGTGTCCTGATGCACTAGGACTAATAACTGTTGTGACAGCGACAATGGTGCCAGTGCTCCGGGCCTTGCTCACACGTGAAGGACCCATCAGGCAGTACCTATTTCACTTGGTTCTTTTTTCAGAGCCTTACACAGAAGCCAACTTGGAAAATAATACAGAGGACACCAAGGCTAGCTTGCGCCCAACTTGTTCAGTCCCGTGAAAACAGTCATGAGTTGAGAATTGATTAGAATTACTTAGAATGATGTTTTGTGCCATTTAGAATATTATGTTGACAGGGCAGGCCGACAGGGTCATCTGTGACATCAGGGTTTGTGGTGATTCATTCCTAAGAGGTCTAGTGGAGGAAATCATTTTCAAGTTCTGTGTCCTCCTCCCCACCCCTTGACCCTCTCGTGGCCACAATCCTGAAAATCCTACATCGCCTGAGGTTGAATCAGAGATCAGTCTTTCTGTGTCTTCCTGAAGGTCCATCCCACAAGCACTTCCTGGGGCTCCTCTGGGGCATCAAGTCCCAGAGTTAGCACGGAGATAAGATGGGGCTTTTCCCTCAAAGGTTTGTTTCTTTTTGGTCTGTGTGGGGCAGAGGGATACATAAATACAAACTTTGAATGTAGTTGTCTCTTGATTCTTGCATGGTAGCAGCTGTGACTGGTGGGTGAGCCCCGCAGTGCTTTTGCAGAGTGGAATGCCCTCAGATACGCATTTCCCTGGGATGTCATTGGTTTATGGGATTTTCACTTGTCTTGCAAGATTTGCACACTTTAGATCAAAGGTTGTACACTCCATGTAAAAGACAGTGGCTGAGGTGCTTGTTAATTTTGTCCCCGTGGGAAGGACACAAAGCTGGGTGGGTCCTCAGCAGTAGGAAGTTGCTGGGTATTGAGAAGCACTGAACCCTGCTTTAGGAGTGGCTCCCACCATCTGTGTGGCTCTCTGTGGAATACAGCAGTGGAGAAGACGTGGTCTGCCTGGCCTAATGCATAGTGAAGGGATAGGACATATGTGTAGATTATTTATTACAGAGCAGTTTCTGGAATACACTCTGCCCCTGCCACTGGAAGCTGTTAGCTTTCTGCTATATGGCAAGCCAAGGAGGGGAAGAGCTTAATCTTGATTGAGAGAGAATGGGGAGGCTTCTTCAGGTAGAAAACCTTTCAGCTGAGCCTTGCAGGAATGGTTGTCCAAGGTAGGGGCAGGATGACTCAAAGAACAACGTGAACAGGAATGACAGTGGGACTGGGGGTGGGACATACCGCCCATCTCATTGATGAGATCTGTAGGCAGGGCCAGGTGACACAGGCCGTGTGGGCACAGTGCCACGCTGCCATGGTGGGCAGTTGGGTTTTACTGTGGAGTCACTGAGGGGGGCAGCCTTCTTCCACTTCCCCGTCAACTGTGCTGGCTAGTCAGTGCCTCAGAAGAGGCAGGACCAATTTGAATAAAAATAATATCTTTCTAAAATCGATTCACATATAGGTACGGCATGGACATAATCACAAATTCAGATACTTCTCAATAAAATCTGCGCTTAAACCATAGTACAGCCGCCCCCTGGGATATTACAAACCATGCTTAAAATGCAGCCAGAGTTTTCAGCTGCTCTTAAAGTATTTATTTTTAAATAGCTTAGAATTAGAAAACTTTTGATGGCTTCATTTCTAATAGAGGAAGGGAAATTTCTAGCTGCTGCCTATATGCAAACCACTTTTTAAAAATCCCCAGTTTATCAGAAATAGGTTGGGAAAGAAAATTCAAGTTTCTTCAGCATCAGGGTAACACCGGTATCCCACACGCTATGTATGGGGCGGGCCCCCAGTTTTCGAATAACCAAAATACCTGTGGCGCGGAAGCTCTGCTCAGCAGAATGCAGTTCTTCTTGG
Organism: Ursus maritimus; assembly: GCF_017311325.1. Taxonomy (NCBI): domain Eukaryota; kingdom Metazoa; phylum Chordata; class Mammalia; order Carnivora; family Ursidae; genus Ursus; species Ursus maritimus. The sequence goes on from NW_024426774.1 coordinate 81,881,915, forward strand.
ACTCAGAACACGCCAACCGCGGACAGCGCCTGGGGCGCTCGCAGCCTCAGGTGCCGCGCTGGATACTACCGCACACCTGGCTGCGTGCGTGCGTGCGTGCGTGCGGGGGGCGTTCCCCCGCGTCTCCTGCGTGCGGCCCACCCTGACCCATGTTCGTTTCCTCCCCAGCCCAGTGACTTCTCCGTGTCTCTGAAGGCGTCAGGGAAGAACAAACATTTCAAGGTGCAGCTCGTGGACAATGTCTACTGCATCGGGCAGCGGCGCTTTCACACCATGGACGAGCTGGTGGAACACTACAAAAAGGCGCCCATCTTCACCAGTGAGCACGGGGAGAAGCTCTACCTCGTCCGAGCGCTGCAGTGACGGCCCCGCCCACAGCCCCTGCCACCTCCAGGCCCTCGGTGCCACACTCGCCTCCCCAGAGCCGGGCGGATCTGCCCCAGGAAGAAGCCGCGCCCACGGGGCCCCCCTGCAGCGGGCTCTGCTCTGCCCGGTGGTTCATCGGTTCTTGGCTTCCTTGGCCTCGTTTACCTTCGCGTGCAGGTCGGTTTGTTTTTCCGCTCGCCTCCCCTTTGCCAGGCCAGGCCCTGACACCCACTTTGCGGCCTGCCCCCCCTCCCGCCAGCTTTCGAGAACGGGAGGCGAAAGAGGGGGACGTTCGTTCACTTTACTCCTGCTCAACTGAAAACAGCCTTAGTCTGTTCAGATCATTCGTGCTTACCAGAACCCCTCATGAAAAAGACATGGGGCACAGTTTGAACGCACCGACGCTGCCGTTAATTAAGTGAACTACAGTACAACTCAGAAAGCGGGGGCCGGGAGCTCCTGCAGAGGCCCCCGGCCCTGGGCCTGGCAGCCGTGGCTCCGTGCCGTTCGCCCTCGCGTGGCTCCCAGACTGTCCAGGGAGTGGGCACGCCTGCTGGTAGCAATACCAGAACCACCAGATGAGAGAGTAGTGAGGAAAGTCCAGTGCCTTCGGGGCTATGCTTGCAATAAAAGAAATTTCCTTGAGAGTCAGTCTGCAGAAGCGAGACCCGTGACTCAAAAAGACAGATGTTGTGGTCATTTACCCCCAAATGTGCCATCCGCATAGTGCTTTTTCCTCTCGCCCTTTGGCTTGTTTAAATTTCACAATTATGTATTTAATTCTCAAAGTAATATGTATCCGTAGCCATTTGTTGACACTAATACAGATGATTAAGGAAAACAGCTGATCTTTGGGGAAGGGGAGCTACCGTACACTTTACACACACACGCACACACACACCATATATATATATATATAATATATATATATTATTTGCTTTACAGGGAATTTTTCAGGGTTTACAAGAGAATATGTGATTGGTAGTAAGAGACACAGAATGTTTATGAAGAAATTGCATTTTCTTTTTTCTTTACATTTGAACTTCTTTATAGTTTAAATATACAGTCTTGAGATGGCACATTCCTACAACTGAAGAAGGGGTCTTGAGACCTCCTAAACTTGCATACTCAGTTTTTTGGATATTGTAATAAAAAAAAAAGTATTATGACAAGACTATGTGTGTATTTATCTTTGGGAAAACTCAGCCTCCATTACAAGAGAGTAACTGCTCTAGCATTTACTAGATACTCAGTGCCTACAGGGAAACAATTTTTAGAGAGGAGTTTAACAAATTTATTATTTGCGTGTTTTCTTTTTTCTACCACCACATATTTTGTATTCTGAAATAATAAATTTTAATTAGTGAAACTCCAAGAGAAAGCAGAATTGCAAGCTTGGTCGTAACTTTACTCTTTGGAAATTATTTGTTAAAAAATGTTGTACCAAACTTGTCAGCCACGCTGCTCAGTGCCAGCTTTTCTCTCTCCACCTGTGTCTTACTTTCATTTGCTCAGTTGGTAAGCGAATCTCAAAATTTGCAATGTGCCAGGCACTGGAAACAAAGTCACATCACAGGATTTGTGCCTTTATGGGTTACCAACGGCACGTGTGTATCCAGTGCCCAGTCTATGCCAGACATGGCATCCTCACTTATTCCTCCTCACAACCCCCGGAGGGGTTGCTCACATCCCCCTTATACAGATGGAGAAAATGAGGCAGGAAGTAACTGCACAAGGTCACGTGGCTGGTACATGGTCCAGCAGGATTGCAAACCCAGAGAGCTGACTTTGGCGCCACACCCTTCCAACATCAGCCCAGGGGGCTTCCAGGGGAAATAAGTGATTTGGTGAGAGTTTGCATGTAACCTACTATTCCTGTTCTCTGTGAGTTCATTGTATCTCTTTGTTGTCTTTGATATAAATTAGACATTTGGGGTCTGGTACGTGGAGTTGGGGTACCCAGTTCCATCAGAATATATATCCAGGTGAGTGAAGTGGATCATCTATTCTATACCTTATCCCTGGAAATTACAAGTCCTTCTGACTTTTTCAGGTCTCACTGTTGTGTGTTCCATTTTGACCTGATAGAATCTCTCCATATAACGAGTGTCTGGATAGCTGAAAGACCTGGGCTTACACATAGCAATTAAGGAAGAAACAAGCAATTAAAGGACACAATACAGATAGACATTTTGGCTTCAGGAACTTCTCTAAGGCTTATAGTTAAAAGTGACCGTCATTTTCAGTCTTGTCCCAAAACACCATGGGAAGTCTTCCAGCTGCCTGGGGCAGATCAGGATTCGTATTTATAAAGGTTCCAGCATCCCTGGACTTCCAGGCACCAGGTGGACCAGGGGAGGGTGGATTGATAGCCCCAGTATGGGCCTGCTGACAGTGGGGTAGGCGGTCAACGCAGGGTCCCCGTGTGGTTTGGAGTGTGGACCGCCAATGCTCTGTCCAGGTGGCCCTTCTGCCATCATCTTCCTGCATGTCTGAGATTTCCTGGACAGACCTTGCTTTGCCGTTCCCTTGCCTCTGCACAGACGGCAAAGGACAATAAAGGGCAGTCATTGTATAGTTGTGTGACTCGGCTCATTTGTTTGCATTCAACATGCCTTCATTTTTCAGAAACAGCCCTGCTGAGTTACGGCCCTGGACTAGCAAGCCCTCACACGTGATGAGTGCCAGATGCTATTAAATCATGTTTCTAGGGAGCTAAAACTGGCCCTGTTTTCTCCCAAAGTGCATCACAAATTATAGTCTTAAATTATAATTAGAATCTTTAGGTCTACTGAAACCCTGACATTTCCAAACAAAGTATTTTCGGTGCCAGTACAGTTTTGTCTTTGGTTTCTATATGTGAAGTGGTTTATAAACTACTTCTCTACCATTTCTACCACCCGATACCAGAATGGCAAATTAATCTTAAAGACCAAAGTTTAGAACTGTGAGAGCCTGGAAAAGCTTGAAAGTATTCTTTTAAAATAAAACTTTCCGGTAAATACAGGTTGAGTCTTGGCCATTTTGTCCCTAGAACTCAGCCAAAGGTGTGTAATTACCTTTCGTGTAATTAATAGGGTGGTTCCAGGTCTGTCTGACACCTTGCAGGGGTGCTGTCTGCTCTCCCATGAAGCAGTACCCCTCTTCCAGACTTGGGAGCCGCTGCCACAGCCAAGTGTGGTAGGAGTGCCCGGTTATCCTTGTTAACCCTGTGACTTCGAATTAGCTAGCTTCTCTGGGTTTGCTTGCGGGCAAACGGGGCTCCTCGCCATCTTGGCCATTCCCAGGCTTGTGCCAGGATTATCTGGGGGTAGAGCACTTGACCAGCTTTGTAGGACGTGCTACACAGCATGATCAATGCCAGTCAGGCTGGCTGTGTGTCACACGATCTGCTTGACATTCTTCCTCACTGGCTGGAACTCTGGGGACTCCACCAGCCACGGGCTTCCTCAGAGGGCCCCACTGCAGAGGTCTGGCGCCCTGAGACCCTCAGCATGGCCCCGACCGGCAGTGTCCACGCCAATCCACCCCCACTTTTTAGAACTTAGACTCCAAGTTTGCGAGGACGTGTGTTCCAAGAAACTCCTCATTCTAAATGTGACCAATCTTCCAATAGAAGTCCAGGCCCCAAAGCCATACTGGGCCACACCGAGAGCCATACTCTCCTTTACGTTCTTACCTCAGGTAGTCGACAAATTCACATCCCCCAAAAAATCCTCCCTTGAGGAGCAAACATCTTTGTTTTCTCCTTGGGGGGGGGGCACAGAATAGAACATCCTCCAAGTTCCTTATGTGTCTTAGCCTGAGCTGACAACACAAGAGTCATGAGTACTGGGCAAAGTTGACTAGGCCAAGCAATGTTCAGAAAACCTCCGCCCCCGACTTAGCTCGAGCCGCTATGACAGAATACCATACACCGAATGGTTCATGAACAACAGAGATTCATTGCTCACAGTTCTGGAGACTGCAGGTCTCCGATCGGGGTGCCAGTGTGGTCAGGTTCTGATGAGAGCCCTCTTCCAGGCAGCAGACGTCCAGCCCACCAGGTTGTCTCCTCAAATGGCAGAAAGAGAACCAGCGAGCTCGCTGGCCTCTTCTCATCAGGGCAATAGTTGCATTTGTGAGGGCACCGTCCTCGTCACATGACTCCCTCCCAAAGGCCCCGCCTCGAATGCTGTCACGTTGCGCATTAGATGTTACCGTGAATTGGGGGACAGTGCATTCAGTCCCTAATGCCCTCTTCTCAATAAAAGGTATGCCCACTCCTCTGAGGACACCGGCCGGTGCTATTCTAAATACAGCTTTCTCAAACCTAGAGGGCTTACAGTTCCAAGCCATCGAAAATGTTCTTTTATGCGGTTTTTCAACTGCCAGATTCCAATCTGAAGGGGGCAAGGGCAGGCATCTGTGTTTTTAACATGCCCCCTGGAGATCCTGAGGTAGGTGGTTGGAGGCCTGGATACTGTTCTAGTCTACTGAAACATTTGGAAAAATCACCGGCTCCCACCCCCTCGTGCTCACATTACTGACAACACGCACCTTCTCTAGTGTGTCCTTTCTTTGGATCGTGTGGAGAGAAGTGTCAGACCTTGAATAACTAGAGTGGTCTTTTTGTAAAGAGTACTCTGTATTTGCCTTAACCTCCGTGTGCATTTCTCATATCACTGCCCCTGGCCGGACCAGCGAGCTGGAAAGACTCATTCCATCCTTGGAGGATCCTGTTACTTGACAGCAAGTCGTTACCGAAGATGGATGAGCCTGACAGCTGGTATCAAAGCTCACTTTGACAGATGTTTAAGATGCATGGCCTCCTCCCCAGGGGGCGGGTGTGTGGCCAACTCCTCAGCTTGGGGACCAAGTTCTGCAGCCAGAGTCAGGAACCAGAGGCCTGGAGCTTTGTGCTCCCACTCCTGCTGACGGCCGGGGCGTGCACCTTTCCAAGAATAGGCCACGGCCTGGGAAAATGCCAAGTGCAAAGAGGCAGTGGTCCGATCTTCACGGTCGTCCAACCCTTTTGGCATCTGCCCTGGGAGTAAACCTGGGCTCGGCCCTTCTCCAGCGGTATGACCGCCACGTTTGGAGACCTCTGCACCTCAGTGGCCTCAGAAACGCTGGCACAGAGCTGCACTTCCTGCACAACCATTTAAGGGTGATATTATAGTTGTCAGATGTTATTATACATGTAGGTAAGGTGAACTGCTTTGCATAAGAATGTAACGTGCTTAGAACGTTTGTACAGCTTGTTAAATGATCTTAAGGAAAAGGGGAAAATAGATTAATATGCTAAGTTATTATCTAAACGAAGCCCGAGGTAACCCACGATTCCAGACCGTGTCTGCTTGTAGAACCACGGAGGCACTGTATTCAAATCAAGTCTCTTCTAGTCACAGAGGGGATTCCTACGGTAGCGGTATTCATTTCTACCAAGACGGGCAGTTCCCTCCCGGCGCTGTGAATAGTAAAGAATAGTAAGAAAGGAATGACCGTGAAGGAATGAAACCAATTAAAACATTTGCCTAACCAGAATGCGGATATGCAAATAGCATTTAAATCACAGTAATTCATCACCGTGGGCGTAGTAGGTGTCGGAGGCTCAGGGGCGCAACCTTGGCTAAACAGGCTTTCAGAGCTCTTCTTCGGGAAGACCCCCCTTCCTGCGGGTGTAGCCTCTGACTGCTCGGTACATTTTCATGGTGGGGACGGTGATATTGGCTACGAAATTATCTAGAAATCATTTTGAGCATTTGGAAATACTGTATTTTCTTTACTCGTTTTAATATTTCCCAAATTTTCTACAATGGATATAAATTATTTGAAGGAAATATACATGTAAAAAATTCTTCTGCATTTAAAATTGCATGGACCAAAATTGGGTGAATATAAAATCAACGCTCAATTGGTTGTACTGGTTGTAGAAAAATATTTAGGAGAAAGATTTCTGCTCTGGGCTTTGCTTGGTTTCCTGGTGGTATCAGAAAATAATTTTGTCTTTAGTCAAAAATTGCCAAATTAAAAATATAGTGAAGTCAATTAACAGCAGAATGAATATTGTGAAATACAGAATTTGTCATCTGAATCATCTAGAAACTTCCCAATGAAGCCTACCCTGACCACCCTTATCCTGCTCTTTTTCCCCCCATAGTACTTCATTTTAAACTTACTGCATAACTCACTTATTTGCTATGGTTATTATTTACTATGTGTGTGCGTGCGCGTGCGCACACACACACACACACACACCACAGCTAGAATTCAGTTCCACAAGGGCAGGGGTATTTGCCTTGCTACCTCATGTAACCAAAATAGACCAGTGCTCCGCGCATAGTAGGTACTCGGTATTTGTCTAATGGCATAACGGCATTGAATGAATCAACCTAAGATAAAAGAACAAGGTGCTCTGAGACCTTTCTTGTCTAAAAACACTTTCCTGTTGCCCTTGAAAAAGAATGTTTGCCTGGCTGGATATGGTTCACACATCACATTTTTTTCTTTCAAAATTCTACATGAAGCTCGGTCACTTTTTGACAGTGAACCCAGTTTTACTTCATCCCCTCCTCAACAATATCACTTGTTTCTGCCTTTCTTACGTAGCCCCACCTCGCTCAACCCCACAGCACCTGCTTCCTTTGTAAGGGCTTCATCCATCCCTAATAGCACCACTCGCTATTCTCAACCACCAAGAATTTGGTCTATTTTCTCACGGCACCTGCTACAGTAAGTGGCAAATTTTGCTCACTGTCTTCACCTAATGTCTTCACTCAACCATCTGTTCTCCCTGAACCTCTGCTTCCATCTTAGCTCCCAAGTGCTCAGCATCTCCCTCGTCCAACGGAGAGGATGAAATCCAGACTAGAGGGCCCACACGCTCCCACTCCCCTTCGAGCCTCAGCTCCCCAGTGGCTCCTCATCACTGCTGGTAACTCCACATGGAGCCCGGGCATGCCCGTCTCCCTGCGTCTGCGCACCCGTCAAGCAGCCATTTTGGTAAATGAGTAACTTCCTCTGCCCACCAAGCCCCACTGTCCCAGCCCCTTCCCCATTTCCTCTATGCTGCTGCCTCTTCTCCAGAAGGCCTTCAGCATTTATCTGGCTCTGGGGCTGTACTGGTCATACTGGTGGTTGTATTGGTTGTACTGGTTGTTGCTGGCCAACCTCTCTGGTGTCTGTAACTTCTCTCCCCAGATTATCAACAACTGAGTTTAGGTTGAGCCATATGAAATTGCCTCTTTTTTCAGGTCAAAAATAGTTGAATATTGGCAGTTTCAGATGGTTCAACCAAAAAACTTTTTTCAAAGTTCTTAATACTGTGCTCCCTGTACATAGTAGGTGCTTAGCAGATATTTGTTCGTTGATTACCAACAGAAAAAGAGAGCCTATAAAATGAAATAACATCCCTCTCTCTAGTTTAATAAGAGTCAAACCACTTTAAAACACAAGAAGGAGGCCTCGACATAATCAAACATTAGCTATAAAGAGTACATTCTAAGACCCAGTGGTACTTTGATTTACTCTGAGTTTGCACATGCAAGCCCCAGAGGGAAGGCCTGTGTCTCTCAGGCTCTTGTGTCTCTCTCTGGGTCTGGAAAAGGTCATAAAGCATCTGAAATTGAGTCAGGCTCTCCCTCAGTACAGCTGCTATTTCTTATCTGTCTAATCTACCATAGAATTTCTGGAAAATCCCTTTAATTGAATACCAAATGTGCCCTGTGACCTATTGTGACTTTTTAAAAAATTGTAGTAAAATGCACGTAACAAAATTTACTATCTTGGGGCGCCTGGCTGGCTCGGTTGGTTGAGCGTCTGACTCTTGATTTGGGCTCAGGTTGTGATCTCATGAGTCATGAGATCGAGCCCCATGTTGGGCTCCGCACTCTGCGGAGATTCTCTCTCCTTCTCCCCTTGCCTCTCCCCCCACTCTTGCTTGCACACACACTCTGTCTCACTCTTTCTGTAAAATAAATAAATCTTTTAAAAAATTACTATCTTTATCATTTTTCTTTGTACCGTCAGTGGCATTGAGTACATTCACGCTGTTGGGCAACCATTACCACATCCATCACCAGAAGTCTTTCATCTTCTGAAACTGAAACTCTGTCCCCATTGACAACAACAACTCCCCATCCCCTCTCCCCCCAGCCCCTGGCCACTGTCATTCTACTTTCTGTCTCTGTGAGTTTGATTAATCTGGGTATCTCATAGAAGTAGAATCATACAGTATTAGTCTTTTTGCAGATGGCTTATTTCACTTAGCATAATGTCCTCAGGGTTTATTCATGTTGTAGCCCGTGTCAGAATTTCCTTCCTTTTTTAAGGCTGAATAATATTCCATTGTATGTATATGCTGTATTTTATCCATTCGTCCGTCAGTGGACACTTGGGTTGCTTCCCTTCCTTTTGGCTATTTTGAATAATGCTGCTATGAACGTGGGCATACACATATCTCTTTGAGTCCTTGTTTTTAATTCTTTTGGACACACACTTAGAAGTAGTACTGCTGGATCATAGATCATATGACGATTCTATTTTTCAATTTTTAGGGAAACCACCATAATGTTTACCACAATGGCTGCACTACTTTGTATCCCCACCAGCAGTGCAGAAGACTTCCTATTTGTCCACATCCTTGCTAACAATTGTTATTTTCTGATTTTTCAATAGTAGCCATACTAATGGGTATGATTCCTGTGATGTTTTTGTAAAGATTAGAGGAAAATGTCACATCATTATAGTTCAGTTTCATGTTCATACCGCATATGTGAGCTTAAACTTGAGTGTCTGCATATCCTCAAACCCACACACCTCTTGGCTTTAACAAGTACATTCAACTTATCTTGAAAGGTTAATTTTTATGTATCTTAATTCATAGGTGTAATGCAGAGAGTACAGCTTACCCTAATTTAGAAAAAATGAAATCTAAAAGCAAGTGATCGTGAGACTAGAGATTAGCCTTAAAAGGAAATTGATTCTAGAAAATAATTAACATGTAAAATCAGCCAAGTTAAGCAATAAAGAGTATAATCTTGTCCCAGCAATCACCACTCCCCTTCTGCCTATGACTTTAATGAATTTAATCCCTTAGGATGGAGATAGGCAGCCCAACCCACCTGGGACAGTTGGATTCACAATAGCTGTGTCTGTCTCTACACCCCTTAGACACCCATCCTCTTTCACGTATATATGTAGCTCTTGGTTCAACCAATGTTTGCATGTTGGTCCCTGTACTAGCTTCTTCACATGCTAATGCAAAGCTAATGATGTGGGAAAGGGGACACCCAGAGGAGGGAGGGACAGAGGGAGCAAAGGAGAACTGAGCAGTGACGGAAGGAATAAGACTCTTGCTACTTGGAAGGAAGAAGGAATGGTGGATGCAGTTGGCTTGGGGATTTGGTAATCAGACAGTGATGGGGCACCCATCTGATGGCTTCTGTCTCCCCATGAAGTATAAGGCTATCAGTGGGAGATTTTTTTGTCCTTAAAAAATGGCTTTTGAATCTACAGGTAATATTATCTGAAAGAAAGTTACTTGAGTTTAAAAAACAAAATACAGTTACCAAACCCTGGTTTTACCTTAAGTTTCTTAATTCAGTTTACAAATCTTATTTTATTTATAAACCCAACATGAAGCAATCCCTTATAATTAGTTGGATTAATGTCTTTTTTCATATTAACATGGAATTAAACTCCTTTGAGCATTTTATTTTTTTTCCTTTAAGCATTTTAAATTGCATTTATATGTCTATTAAATTCAATTTCCTGTCTTAAGTACTTCAATGATCTAATTAACAAACAAACCTTTCCAGGCACTTAAGTAATCCTTGGAAATCTAATAAATTAAACTTATAAATAGTGAGTCTTAAGCTCCCTTAAATGTTCCCTTGCTGTTTGTACATTTACTTAGAGTCCAACCTAAATTCGAAAGTCTAAATTCAGTTAGATGTTTGTTTTAAATTAACACGCCAAATTCTCTTAAATTTTATAAATATATAAGCTACCAAATACACACAGATTTTCTTACCTACTCAGGGAGACCTGCAATCACTTCCATGTTACTGGATGTAACTCATCTCTGCAGTGAGCTCCCCATTCTATCAGGGATTCTTGTTCCATCTTCAAGGGCCGTAACTCTTAAATAGACGTCTAGCCCCTGGTTGAGTCTCTCATGGCCTTGTCTGGCTCAAAGATCACTCCAGTGACGGAAGCGAGGCCATCAGCTGGTAGGGATACCGAAGAAGACCGAGGGATGAGGGGTTGAGGAGAGAAGAAGCGCTGGGAAGTAGCTTTCAAAGAGCACAGGCTTTGGGGCTTGGACGCCACCAGATGGTGAGCACTGGAGGCAGGCAGGTGCCGCTCCTGAGCACCCACTCTGTCCACTCTTCTCTATGTAACGAGAAGTGGTTTTATGTGTTTTAGTACCTGTGTATTCCAGGCTTACCTGATGTTGTAAGAACACAGTTGCGCTCAGATCACTTTGCGGGCATCGACTGGTGTTCACTCCATTCTAAAGAAAACCAAACAAAATTGTAGTGGAGGCTTTATAGTGACTCATGTGAGAGAAGCAGGGCAGAATTCCCATCAGCAGACCCATTCTCAGAGGGAAGGCATGGACCTAACTCCAAAGACTGGTGAACGAATGCCCATCTATCTGTTGTATCTGTGTTCAAAGGTGTATGTGTTAGTTTTTGGCCTTCCCAATTTTAACTTAATATTTCTACTTCTCAAACGCTTTCTTACTTAAATTACCAATTGCCAGACCAAATGACATTAGATAAGATATGTTCTCTTATAGTTAGGGATCTAAGCTGGATAAAGGGTAGAATAAAGAGGAATTGATGAAGGAAGATAGAACCCCAGGGATTCATGGACTCAGAAGTCTATGTGATATCGAAAGATTAAGTAACCAAATGGGAAGGATAATCTGCCGTGGCTTTCAGTCGAAGTGAATGATCAACAAGGAGAGGAGGGAAACGTCACCGAAGAAAAGAAACTCAAGAAACGGGATTCATCTGGATGACCTTGACCAGTTCTTGCTCTTTAAAAAAAAAAAAAAAGTACTTCAAAGGTTTGTGCTGACTGGATGGTCAAGCCCACTGCATCTACAAACAATGGCACTGAGGCTCAGGGAGGTTGTAGGAGCAGCACAGGAAGACAGACGTTTGATCAACCATGTCTGTAGCCATAGTTTCTTCTAAAAGATCGCTGGGGTGGGCCTTCTTTCACATGGGACATGCCATGGCAAGGGGCTCTTGATTTTTTGAAGACTCAGTCTTGCTGGCATCAGGAAAAACCATGTGACAGCCTTGCCTGACAACTTCAGTGCTGGTGCCAGGTAGGGCTTCCTTTTGTGAGTCCGTCTCAGGGTCCTCATGCACTTTCAAAGGTTTCAGAGATGGTGAGATTCTGTTGGCCAACCATCTGGGTTTCAGCACCAGGATAATGGGGTCAAAGCTAAGGCCACGATTCTGAGCGCAGAATGGGTTTCCTGCTCATTGCCGGTGGGAGTGAGATGAAGGTGTCACCTTCCAGGTGGGAGAGCACAGGTGTATTCCAAAGTTGGTAGAGAGGAAGGTATGTGCTGCTCAAAGAACAAGATATAGGTGACCATTTGTGGGAAGAAGGAGACAGTAAACGTCCCAATAGGTATTCTTATCTTTCACAAACAAGCTGAATAGTATTATTTTCCATCCTTCAGTTTCTGTGGACTTGAAAATAAGCACTTTCTCAGAAGCATCTTGAATGTTCTTGAACCTTCTTGAATGTTATCTTGAATGTTCTTGTTTGTCCACTGAATGCGTGGCCAGGCATTTGGAGGTCAAGGTCCTCTACCTCCTCTGCAGGCCACTATGAGGAGTTTCCATGTTCCAAAAGTGGACCAGACCTTCCCATTCCCTCCCAGGTGAAAATTTCTTTTTCCACAGTGGTGTCTGGGGAGGACTTGTCTCTGCGGGCAGCAAGGTCCGGGTGTCATTATCAATCAGTAACAACAGTAGGCCTTTGTGAGTGGCACCCCAGGCTTCCTTGGGACCACAGAAATCACAGCACCAACTGATGTGGGGACAGCACACACCAACAACTCCTAGCTGGCCTAGCATCGAGGCCAGGGAACTGAGAGCCGCTATACATAGATTGAACCTCCAAAGGGCTCAGTGTCCCCTGGCAAGGTGGATCGTGGCCAGTGCCGCTCCCTGATTACTGAGCCTCCCTCCCTGACTTCCAGAACCTAGGAGACTCTGGAATACATCTCCATCTCCCCAGTCTGCTCGTTGCTCACTTGACACATCTCCTTATGGATCTCCTTGCCTCTAGTATCAACCCCCTACACTCTACCTTGCATACAGTTGCTGCGTGGGGAAGACTGCCCTTCTAGAAAGAGCTAGTCCCACATGCTTTTTTGGAAGTTTACCACTCAACCATTAAGAGATGGGGGCTAGGTCTCCTCCCCTTGAAACTGGGTGCCTTTCCTGCTGGCTCAACCAATGGCATAAGCAGAAACGAGGCTACGTGATTTCAGAGGCAAGGTCACAAAAGCCAGGTCAGCTTCCCCCCGGCTCTCCATCTTTGAGGTGCTCACTCTGGGCACAAAGCCACTGTGCCACGAGGGAGACCAGGCCCCTGAAGAGGTCCTGATGGAAAGAAGCCAAAGTTCGTGGCCCTGCACACTGGCTAGACCCCCGGCCACCAGCAGCATGGGCTGGCCGCCGTGGAAGGAGTCCTGTGACCTTGGAGGCAGCCCCCCCACCCCAGCTGTGCCAACTCGTTGACCCTTATGTGGAACAGAGACAAGCCCTCCGTGATGAGCTCTGCTCAAGCTGCTAGTTCGTGAGTAAATAAATGATTGTTATTGTTCTAAGCCACTGTTTCCGGTGGTTTGTTTTGCAGCAATGGATAACCAGAGCACTGGGAACGCATCCCTCCCGGCTCCATTTCCCAGATTCTCGTCCCTTCACGCTCTGCTCCCTCTTCCTCCGCAGCCAGTCCTCCAGCCACACATGCTGTCTTCAGACCTGGCTTGCTGTGCTCTCTCTCTCGGGCCTCCAAGCCTTTGTCCCTGCCCTTCCCTCTGCCTGGACCTTTCATCTTCCCGTCCCCAGTTGCCACCCTCTCTTCCCTAAGGATGTCACCAAGACCCAGTTCAGAAACCTCCCATTCAAGAGGCTTGTCCCCCCCTCAGTTTGGACTAGCTACAGCCCCCCACCCCCACGAGGTCTCACATGGATCTGTGCTTATCTTCCTGGTAGTACTAACCACGCTGCACTGTAATGGGCCCATTCTTGCTTTCTGCTGAGATGCGAGCTTCTTGTGTGAAGAATGTGTCCTATTTGTCTTTGTGACTCCAGAAATTAGCACAGGCTCCTAGAGACTGAAGGTTTGCATCCCCCAAAACTCATATGTTAAAATCTTAGTCCCCAGGGGGATGATATTAAAGGTGGATCATTTGGAAGCCAGGCCCTCACGAATGGGATTAGTGCCCTTAAAGAGAGACCCCAGAAATCTCCCCTGCTCTTCTACCATATGAGGACGCAGTGAGAGTCCCTAAACTAAGGCAAGAGCTCTCTCCAGACCCTGAATCTGTTGGCACCTACATCGTGGGACTTCCCAGCCTCCATAACTGTGAGAAAAAAAATCGTGTTGTTTATAAGCCGCCCAATCTATGGTATTTTGTAGTAGCAGCCTGAACAGACTAAGGCGGTGTCTGTCATAAACTACATGCTCAATAAATATTTCATGAAGTACTAATTCCAGACACGCAGACTGACGGCACGGAGCGGAGAGAGTATATGCTATTTTCTGAGATAAATCCTGATGAGACTTCTAGGTCCCATGTTCTCTAGTGATCTGTGCCAAGTTCCTTCCTGGATGTTTGCAAACTGCCTTTCTTGGTTGCACTCAAGATTAGCCCAAGCCAGATCAGATTCTCAGCATATTCCTGATTCTAGAGGACCCACCCTAGAGGTTTCCACTACTGTGAATATTATCTGTTGGTGCCCAAAGTACAGTTGCAGAATAGAAATGGTATAAAATTATGTATGAGTGTACGTGGGGATACCTGGTAGATGCGTCCCAAGTCTGGAATGGTAGGTTCCATGACAATGAATGACTAACATTATCTGTGAGAACGAACGTTAACTAATGACATATAAAACCCACTAATTATCAATACTAAAGGAAATATGAGGAGAAACACTATAGTCCAAAAATAGAACAAACAACTGAAGAAATAGGGATAATTCAACAAGTACTTTAAAATGAGCAAAATTAATCTTCTCAGATTTGAGAGAATGTCACAGTCATTAATAGGAAAAAGTGGGGAATGATGTGGCTATTGACATCATAGGAATGTTGTCCACCTTGACAATGTACAAATAAAATTCCAGATAACAAAGTTGATAGGGGAAGAAGGAAAGAGCATAAACGAAAGCACAGGAGAGCCTGTCAGTAGTTGATAGACAGTACCTGAAAGCATAAGTTGCTTAGAATCACGAAGTTAACCTACAGAGAAACAAAAAGGAGGACAGCCTTTGGGACACCTACCAAAACTGCAAGATAAAAAAGAGTCTAAGTTTGGCATCTTATCACACTTTACAGAGTTTCCCCCAGGATTTAAGTTCTCATTAATAGTGGAGGTCCCCTATTTATGTTACCATTTAGATTCAGACTTCTCTGTGAATGTATGACAGGAGTTGAGGTAGAAGTGAATTTGCATGAAGGTTCCTGACAGAATGATGTCCACGGAATGCAGTTGTGTGGACAGGGAAGGGCAAGACAAGGAAAAGGACAGCATCCGGTCTCTCTGAGAATGGTCCCCAGTCTCATGCTGGGTTTCCATCTGAGCCCACTGGAGGACACACAAGCTGAGGAAAAGGTGTCCCTATAAATGACTGAGGCCAACACAGTGGACACCAGCAAGAAAGGCCAGAATGGAAGAATGTGAGGGGTCCGCCCAGGAGCAACGAAGTCTCTCAGGTTCCAGGTGAGATTCACCCAGTGTTTAGATAAAGAATCAGGTGGGAATCCAAGAGGGGCTGCAGACCCAACATTAATGAATCAGTTGGAGCTAGAGAAACCAGCGATGTCCTTGGGACTATCACAACATCAAGCCTGTAGCCTGGTGGAAGTGGGACAACAGAGGCTGTACTTAACTTATAGTATTTGAACACAGTTTTGAGCTTGAAAAATTTTCCCGCACCTATTTCCTCTAGGACACAAGAGGCTAACACCTAGAAAGCCCTCCTTGCAAGCTGGTACCCATGAAAAGGCACCACTGTTTGGTGTCTTGGACAAAGGACTTGGCTCCATTGGTGTTAGGCCCACATCTCTGTCTGAGCATTTTAACTTCCTGTTTCACAGTAATAAGCTGTGAAATGCTTCTGTATTTCTCATGTCTAAACATGGTCTAGAATAACCTTTAAGAGATTTCATCTTCTGCAAAGGTGGGTTAAGTGTTTTTCCAGGGGAGACTGAGCTGTCAGCCCCAAGAGAGCCAAGCTACCCTTCATTTTTGTTTACAAACAGTTTCAAATAAGTCCTTGTATGTGATGACAATAGGGGGGGAAAGGCAAATGCATTCTAATTATTCACTTGGTTAGAAATCATTGCAGTATCTTGAGACCTCACTAACCTCTCTTAGACTTCAGACTTACAAAGTCTTTTGTCTGCAGACCTACTTAAAATGCACAGCAATTCCACACCGATTGGATAAGCTTTCCTCTTGCCACTCACTTTCTGACACCCACAGGACATCAGTCCAAACGAATTGCTGAGACCATCTCCTCTCGTCCAGCCTTGTCCTTCCTCAGCCACAGCCATGCTCTCTGTGACCCCTGGGCTCCTTCCTGCAGGACAGATTTGCACAAAGACCTCTCTCATAGCTGTTTCGCTCTGTCCCTAGAGGTCCCTGGGCTGAGTCCCTGGGTTGCAACCCAAGCCATAGCTAAACGCAGTGACAATCAGGCTATTGTATGAGCTGTAAGTCATCGGGAGGGCAGCGGGGGCCCAGGGCTGACTCACCAGGCACACCTGCCCGTTCCATCCCTTGGGGGTCTGGGGCAGACAGAGCTTCCTGCGTACCCTCTGTCTCATTCCACGCATCTGCCCCCTGAGCACTGGGACCATCTCTTCTGCCCCCTGCTGGCCCCTACTGCATTTTTCCTGGCCTTGCCTTCTCTCCACCAGACCCTGGACACTGTAGCCCTAAGCCTACTCCAGTTCTTGAGCCTGCCATGACCAGAGCTGGCTGCCTGTCTGGGAGTTCACACCCCACCCAGAGCTAGCTGCCAGGTGGACCTAGTATTCACCATATCAGGGATGAGCTCCTTCCAACCCGCCATGACACCTTTAGGCTGCAGCTTTTCTAACCAGATTAAGAGGCCAGTCAGCTGGGCAACTGCCCTGGGTATCAAGGCTGCTGTGGCAAAGCTGGAGGTCTTAAGTGGAGCCCAAGGATTGACAGGCCCTGGTAGAGGGAGAAGGACAAGGAGTGAGCCCTGGGTGCACCAGCACTTTCTGAAGGGTTGAAACTGGAAGCAAATGAAGTAACACAAATAATGTCCAAAAGAAGTGATAAAGCAGAGATGGGCAGGGGCCAGGGAGTCACAGCTGAGACAGGGATCTGGGATGGAGCAGTGCCCTAGGGCCCACCATTCAGGGGGTCAGAGTGCTGGGGGCAAGTTCCAGAAAGACAGGAGGTAGGCTGGAGAGGGAGTTCTTGAAGGAGTCAAGGCAGCTTTGAAATGAGCCTACTGGCTTGGTCCAGCTCCCTGTGGACCTGACCTACCCAACACAGTCACCAACAGCGATAGGCAACCAAGAGCTTGAAACATGGCCAGCCTGAACGACGATATGCTGAAGTGTGAGATACATACCAAATTGGGAAGACGTACCAAAAAACAATGTGAAATAGCTCCTTAATAAGTTTTTAAATCTATAACATGTTGAAACAATAATATATTGGGTTAAATAAAGTACTTACCAAAATGAATTACAACCTCCTTCTTTGCACTTTTTAAAATATGTCTATTAGAACATTTAAAATGACATAATTGGGTGACAGTACGTCTCTATGGGACAATGTTTGTTGGGGCTGTTTACTCACCTGAATTCCCAGGTGCCCCCAGCCCAGTCCCCTTAAGGCTTTCCCTCCAGCACCTCCAACTGCTACATGATGCTTCTCTCAGGACACAATGTGTCCCTGGCAAGAACCGGATGCTATGAAACATGAACAGTGACAGAACAGTAACAAGCTCTTGGAAATGACAAATTAGATGGCCTCAGTAACAGGGCTGTGTAATAATGTTGAGGAAATCTTCTAGAAATGGAGAGAAGAGATAAGAAAATTATAAGATATGCAAGAGCTAATAAGCAACTATTAGGAATTCCCACCCCAAGGAAAGGGGAGAAAGTGGTGGGCAGAACAGTATGGAAAGTTCTGGGATGTGGAGGAGAGGAGTCAAAAAGCTCCATTTCATCCCTCCTGCTAGGAAGTTGGTAGAAAATGTCTACAACTGGAAAACTAAGAAAGAGCAGTATAACCACATTATATTTAGCTGTTTGGTCCAGAAGTAAATACGAAGCAATGGCCTGTAGAGAAAGTGACCGTTGGTGGCATAGTAAGCCAGCCCGCAG
Organism: Ursus maritimus; assembly: GCF_017311325.1. Lineage (NCBI taxonomy): Eukaryota > Metazoa > Chordata > Mammalia > Carnivora > Ursidae > Ursus > Ursus maritimus. The sequence goes on from NW_024426774.1 coordinate 81,899,900, forward strand.
CTGTGGACCCTCAGCCCCATTTCATATGACAGGACAAACCTCAATGTGAGAAGCAAAGCTTTTAGAAGATGCCATACAACTGTATTTTTATGAATTTGACCTGGAAAAAATTACAAATAAGGCACAAAAAGCATAAATCTTGAAGGAAATAATAAACAAGTACAGCTCCGTTAAAAACCAGGATTTCTATTTCTCTAGAAGACAAAATCCAGAGAGATAAATAAGGTCAAGTCATGAACTGGGAGAAAATACACTCAACACATTCTCGACAATGAGAACTTCAAAAAGGAAAAGAGAAACACTCAGTACAAAAAAGGGTGCACAGGCCATATACAGAAGAGGAAACATAAATGGCCATAAAAAAAGGGGGGGTCATCTGGTCAGGGAACAGGGAAGTGCAGATTAGAACAAATTCTGATTCTGTTTTAGACCTCTAAGACGGTCCCGGTATGCCAGCGCTATGAGTCCCAGTGTCCTGCTGGAGGTGTGGCGACTGGCACAACCTCCTTGGGAAACCAATCAGCAATATCAAATCAGGTTCAATGTAACCATACTGAATGGCTGAGAGATCCACCACTAGACACACACCAGGAACTTCCATATATGTCTTCATATGCCTGTATTTCCGTAATTTATATAATTCTAGAATGATATCATATTCCATACATATAGATGGAATTTATGGCATATGCACAAGAATGTTTCATAGCAACACGTTTATAATAAATAAGAAAATCTACAAACAACCAAATATCCACAGATAATGCACTTAGCTAAACAATAATGAATGACCATAGTCACACGAATCCACATGAATTTGCAATTTGAGTGGAACAGTTGCAGTAGAATATATTCAGTGTAAGATTATTTATGTAAAGTTTAAAAACAGGCAACACAGTGATATACAGTAGTTAAGGCTATATACGTACATATACACATACGTAACAGAAATAGATAAAATGAGTCACAATGGTTAATAACAAATTCAGAACAATTCCCGTGGGTGAAGGGGAGAAGACAGGACTGAATCAGGGAGAAACCCACAGACCCTCCTGTATTGGTAACAATAATTCCTGAAGCCAAAGGGGACACAACAGTATCAACTCTTTCATTTTTCTTTCTTTTTAAGACAGTTTTGAATTGTGAAATATAATAAAATGCATAAAAACTTCCATGTACAGTTTCATGTATTTATAAAGCAAACACCCGCATAACTGCCCCCCAGGTCATCAAACAGAGCATTGCTTTTACCCCAGAAACCCTGCCTGTAACCCTCTTCCCCATCAAAACACCCTCCTTCCCTCCAGAGGCAACCGCTGTTCTGACTTTAATACCATTCTTGACTCTCTATGGTTTTTACCACCTGAGCACGCATCCTTGAACAGTCCAGTTTGGTTTAACCTGTTTTCAACGTTATATAAACGAAATTATACTGTATTAGTTTGCATCTGATTCCTTTTTTCTTTTTTTTTTTTTAAAGATTTTATTTATTTGACACAGAGAGAGAACACAAGCAGGGCCAGCAGCAGACAGAGGGAGAAGCAGACTCCCCGCTGAGCCGGGAGCCCAATGCGGGACTGGATCCCAAAACGCAGGGATCACGCCCTGAGCCGAAGGCAGACGCTTAACGACTGCGCTACCCAGGCGCCCCTATTTACTCAGTTCTTGATGAAGCTTTGCTGATTACTGGAAATAAATAGTGTTTTTTATTACCTAAATTTTAATGTGCTTCCTGAAAAAGTTGTCTGGTTTAAAAAATAAAGAAAACGGTAGAAAGAACAAAACTGTTAAAAATAAGGAATATTTTGCTGATTTATTTCAGGGCACCAATTTCAGTTCAGGCAGTAGAAGTGACACCACAGTGAATTTGTTTCCAAACCTCACTATTGTGTAGACCTGTGGTCCCCGTTTCTCTTTGGCAGCCATCAGAATCCCCTAGAAGGCTTATAGAAATTCAGATCCCACCCCCGGGGTGTCTGATTTGTCGGTCTGGTTGGGGTCTGGGAAATTGCATTTCTAATAGTGATCGAACCTTGAGAACTATTGCTGTAGACAATCCTTGTGCAGAAACTGGAAGGCTTTCTAAACTTGAAACATCAAATCAGAAAGAACGGCATGCACATTTTTGTGTCACGAAATTACTTTAAAGACTTTTTACCTAAAAGCTTGCTGGCATCCAAACCACAGTGCCCTTGTCTGTGTGAAGATGAAATTTCAGTAGAGCTAAACCAGATTTGACTGAAGCAACTAGGTGGCCTATTGCACTCAATTTCTCAAGCTGACTCTATTGTCTCAAAGGGTAATGCATGCACAAAATGAGTTTATCCATTCTTCGGATATCCGTAATTGCTGTTTTTCTAACTCAGCATGTTATGGGAAAAGCCATTCATGGGGAGTCCTTATTTACAGATTTGACTTGGGAGATGTTAGCAAGCTCTATTTGCAATCATCCACATTCAATGAGCATTTTGGGGGAGCATTGTTACTGATTGAAAATACTATTGCTCAAAACATAATCGTGTAAAATTATAAAGCACTTTCTGGACATGAAAGTCAAAGCTTTGTCACCATATTCTGAGCTCGACTTTATAACTGTACCTATGTAGGTTACCTCTATCCTTAGCAAGTGTTATCCATGCATTGCTCATTCATTCCCTCATTGGACAAATCTTTATGAGAGCCCACTATGTGCCAGGCCCTGTTTTAGGTCTTGGGATACATCAGGGAGGGGTGGGAAAGGCAAAAATCCTCTACATTCGTGGAATTTATATTCTAGCGGGGGAGGGGGGAGGCAAACTAAATCATAAATATAATAAGTGAGTAAAATACCTATTTTATTAAAAGTGGTCAGTTCTAGGAAAAAAACAGCAGGGAAAGGGGATTCAAGATTGTGGGGAGTTAAATAACGTGGTCAGGGTGGGTCTCATTGAGAAGGTGACATGTTAGCAAAGGCTTCAAAGAAGGACCTAGCCCCATGGAAATTCGGGTAACAGAGGAACAGCGAACAGCAAAGTCCCTAATGTGGAAAGCTGCCTGCTGTCTTAGAACAGTCGTGGGAAGAACAGGCAGGCACTCAGGGTGCTCGGAGCAGAGACGAGGATGGGGAAAGCGAGAATGTGTGAGGCTGGGGTAAGGATTTTGGCTTTCAGGGTACGTGAAATGCAGGGGGGTTTGGGGGGGATTTGTTTTTTGGGGGTTTTTGTTTGTTTGTTTTTAGTAATCTCTACACCAACATGGGGCTTACATCCATTATCCCAATATTAAGCACCGTGTGCCCCTCCAACTAAGCCAGCCATTTTAATCTATAGACCCATTTGGTAGAGAACTGAGTCTTCCAGCCATTGAATAAGGTATACAGCTCTATTAATTTAAGTCTCTTTAATTTCCCTCAGCAAAGGTTTGTGGTTTTCAGGGGTGCCTGGGTGGCGCAGTCGTTAAGCGTCTGCCTTCGGCTCAGGGCGTGATCCCGGCGTTATGGGATCGAGCCCCCCGTCAGGCTCCTCTGCTGGGAACCTGCTTCTTCCTCTCCCACTCCCCCTGCTTGTGTTCCCTCTCTCGCTGCTGTCTCTATCTCTGTGAAATAAATAAATAAAATCTCTAAAAAAAAAAAAGTTTGCAGTTTTCAGTGTGGGGTCTTCCACATCTTTTGTCAGATTTAACCCTAAGTTTTTAATATTTTTACATGCTATTAAGTGATACTGATTTTACTTTCATTTCTAATTGTTGCTGGTATATAGATAAATTACTGATTTCTGTATCTTGATATGGTATGTTGTAACCTTGCTAAACTCATTCACTCTCATAGCTGCTTTTTAGATTCCATCAGATTTTCTCTATAGACAGTCATGTGGCCTGGGAACAAAACAGAGGTGGTATTCCTGGAGTCTGGGCTCACCTGACGGCCGCTGCGCGTCGGCATGGCCCGCAGGACGTGGACGCGGGATGACACGAAGCCGCTGCTGGAGACAACGCTCAAGGCTCCCTGCTGGGTCTCCCAGCCCAGCCTGCGGTCGGTCATATGCAGCAGAAGCCAGCTGGCGTGGGCATCTGGGAAAACAGCCTTCCGAGCCAGGTGTCCTGTGATAGAGAAGAGCGGACGAAGGACGAAGGAGGGCTAGGAAAGCAAAGAGGCCAACAACCGGCACAAAGACGACGATGTCAAGAATATGAGGAGGAACCAAGAGGGACACTGGGGCAGGGGCAATGGTGAGGCAGGAGGGAAGCCAAGCTAACTTGTGGCCTGCAGGTGAATGAAGAAAGTTCCGGGGACGTGGACACGATCGGTGGCATCAAATGCTGCGGAGAGGTCAAGAGAGAGGCTGAGAGACGACCCTGAAGCTGGCGACATGGAGGCCAGCAGTGAGGCGGAAGGGACGCTGGCTGGGAGAGAGGAGGTGACAAGGGAAGTACAGACAATTCTTTTGAGGCTTTGCTACAAAGGGAGCAGAGTAGTAGGACTGGAGCTTTAAAAACCAGCGGAGTCAGGAAGTGTGTGTGCACACACGCGTGCGCATGTGTGTTAGGAGAAACAACAGTGTGTGTGTATGCTAATGAGAATCAAACAGCCCCCCTCAAACCATTCAATAAATAGGTATTACCTCAGAATCCCTGTTTCAGATGACAGAGGCCACCACAAACTGAAGCAAAAGAGGGAGAATGACAGCACTCCTTGGGCACAGAACCATCCCCCAGAGCTGAAAGCCTGGCCATGGGACAGGAGGGGGGAGGGACCTTTGGCACTCCCTCTCCTTCTCATGAATTTCCTTCTGTATTTCCATCGACTTCCTTCTTTGCTCTCACTGTGGTCAGTGCTGTCCACATGGCAGAAATCACAGCCTCTGAGAGCTCCCGAGATATTTTTTTTATGGCTTCAATCACTAAATTTGATGCAACCGTCTTGAGTTCCAGCCCATAGATTCAAAAGGAGATCCCTGACTGGCTCGGATCAGGGAGCTGCTTACTCCTGGAGCAAGAAACTGTGGCTGTAGTAGAGGAGATGCTCCTCATAAAATGGGGACTGTGTTGAGGGGTGGTGGGGAGAAGAGGCACTTTGCAGAAAATTAGGACCTCAGCAAAGAGAAGTGTTCAGTATAAAACAGTCCTGGGTTTGGAATTTGTCAGCAGGTGGCTGGTTCCCAGCTGGTTCTCAGCCAGTAGAAATAGGTTTCCAGAGCCCTGGGTGATGAAGCCAACTATGAAGATAAAAATGGATAGAGTCGGGAGGGGGAGGATGTCAGGTTACCGCTTGGGAAACTGACAAAACTGGGTGTCAGGCACTTAGCCTGTCTTCCGAAGCACTTCCGGTTTCCGTGGGCCCTCCCTTCCTGCCGAGGTGAGCAGGTGAAAACCCTCATTCTCCCCAAATCCCACAACTAGGACTCTAGACATCACTTAGGATCCATCTCCTGATGCAAATGGGGGAGGTTAAATTTGGAAAGAGTCAAGTGGCCCGAAAGGCAGAGGATGAGACATCTACTTCGACCAGTGTGACATGAGCAGAGGGGGGTGGTTCTGAAGCCATGTCCTGCAGACCCCTCCCCGATGGCCATGAATGTCGCCTGCTTTTGCTAGGTGGCTTTGAGAGTAGCTCCAGGGAGATCTTCCTGGGGTCTGTCCTTCAGCTTTTCCAAGCACTGGGGAAATCATTTAGTAGCCTGAGATAAATCGTTTTCTTCGTCAACTAGCTCAAGCAAATTCCTTGTCTGCAGCTGAGCACTGAGGATGAACACAGGTGGGACGTAGCATCCGTCTTTGGAGAGCTAAGGCCTAAGCCGTGGGGTCTGAAATGCGGTGTGCAATGAGAGCTAACCAAGGGGTGATGGAGTACTGACAGCCTCCCTGCCTCGGGTCTGGCTTAGCCCTAGGGCCTGGGGCCAGGACCGACCTGGATGTGGCAGTACAGTAGCCCCCACACCTGGGCGAGGAAGGGAGCAGTGGCTGAGAATTGCTCCGGGCCTCCTATTGGCTCTGTGTGAGGAATGAACTCCAGGCTATCAGACCTGGCAGGAAACCAGCCTTCCCACTTTGTGGAAGAACAAAGCAGATGATACAGGACGTGGTTAGGCTAACGGGGAGCCCTCATCTTGAATATTGTGACTGGTTTCTAGTACACACAAGGTGCTTAGTAAATCATGCCCAGAATGGTGTTGCATAGGAACTCAGGAATACACAGTCAGCCCTCGAACAACACAGGTCGACTTATATGCAGATTTTTTTCAATAAATACAGTAGAGTACTATAAATGTATCTTGTCTTCCTTATGATATCATTAATAACATTTTTTCTCTTGCTTACTTCATTGTACAAATACAGTATTATAATACATACAACACAAAATATGTGTTGATCAACTGCTTATGTGATCAGTAAGGTCAACAGTAGTCTATTACTAGTTAAGTTTTGGAGGAATCCAAAATTATATGTGGCTTTTTAAAAAAGATTTTATTTATTTATTTCAGACAGAGAGAGAGTGAAAGAGAGAGCATGGGTGGGGAAGGGAAGGGGCAGAGGGAGAAGCGAGGGAGTCTGATGCGGGGCCTGATCCCAGGACCCTGGGAACATGCCCTGAGCCTAAGGCAGATGCTTAACCGACTGAGCCCCCCAGGTGCCCCATGGATTTTTAAAAAAAAAATTTTTTTTTGAGAAAGTGTGTGCAAGTGGAGGGGGAGAGGCAGAGGGAGAGAATGTTAAGCAGCCTCCACACCCAGGGTGGAGCCCAATTTCGGGCTCCATTTCAGGACCCTGAGGTCATGACCAGATCCAAAATCAAGAGTTCCATACTTAACCAACTGATCCCCCCAGGCACGCCATATGTGGGTTTTTGACTGTGTGGGGGTCAGCATCCCTAATCCCCCGTGCTATTCAAGGGTCGATTGTCTTTGACTTCTAATTGAAGACTCCCCACCATTCACTCCCCTTTAAGTACATGTGCACTGAGCCGTCAGTGGGCATGAGCATTGCAGTGAGGCCACCAAGAAGCAGCCATTTCTCTTATTGTAACCTGGGGGAGAGCAGCATCCAGGAAATCTTACAGAAGACTTGGGGCCATTTTCCCACGTATCAAGAAAGGGAAAGCTATCTCCTAAGGACCAAATTTACACTGATCGATGAAGTGCTCCACCAATTTAGACAGTAAGAGGTTGTTTAATTATAGCAGAGTAGTGGTGCATATTACATCAAACATTTGTTTTACATCTGAAAGCCCTGGAAATGGAAATTAATAGATTCACGCNNNAATGCACTTACTTGTGGGGGCCCAGTGATTCCGAGTAGACCAGCAATTACTCATTTTCCTTTGAATTCATTTCTGTGATGGAAACACAAAAAGTGATTTCAAGAAGGAAAATCGTTGCATGGAAATCTGGCAAGTTTTCACAAGGACTGAATTGCTCTTTTGTTTCCTGTCCCGCAATATGAGATTGTCAGCTGAAACTGGGTCTCTGCTGTGTTAGCAGAGGCAGAGAAGTCTCCACATCCGGCGATGGCCCTGCCCTGCGACCAGCCAGCAAGGAGTTTCCAGTATCTGGAGGAGAACAGAAAGCAGGTTCTCCGGAGAACAGGGGCACTGCCAGCGTTAGGATAATGAGGGAGCATTCCAGAAGAAAGACAGCTGGCAGACGTGGTCCACCATGAATCAGGATCAACCTTTAATTTCATTGTCATGAAGATAAAAGAACAAAAAGGGATAATGAATTCAACCAGATGAGGCCAGGACCTTTTTTTTTTTAAACCTAAATCATTAACTATAGGAAACAAACTGAGCATTGCTGAAGGGGAGGTGGGTGGGGGGATGGGGTAACTGGGTGATGGGCATTAAGGAGGGCACGTAATGTAATGAGCACTGGGTGTAGTATGCCACTGATGAATCGCTAAATTCTACCCCTGAAACTAATAATATACTACATGTTAATTAATTGAATAAAATTAAATTAAATTTAAAAACACCCCAAACCAACCAATTTTGTATGTGCAGACCCTACCCTGTAGGAGCATTTAGCCCTATGCCTGGCACGGTGTCGCTGTTCCGTTTCATGAAAAATGTTAAGGTGATGATGAAGCCAGGAGGATTGAGTTAAGAGTAAGAAAACACCTGAGATAGCAAGAACGACCAATAGGTGACTTTTTTTTTCTTTATTTTTTTTTAAGTGAGCCAGGTGTGGGGAACGAATGACAGAAGCTGGAAGCTTAGCTGTGGCCTGAATTGAGTATCTGGGAGGGACCTCAGAGTTTCAGGGGTGAGGTGGGGAAGAGGGACTGGGATAGAACAGAACTGCAGCCAATGTTAGCAAGATGGATTGACATAAATGAGCTTCTTGGCCCCCTTCCAGCCATCCCTCAGGCCCAGCCTGCTGGTGGCTTACAGCAAGTAGGCCACGGGCAGGCTCTATCCTCCACTGCCCCCACACCCTGGGCCTGGATATGAAGTAATAGAAATGATGATTATTGAGTAAGGTCCTTAATCCAACACTTTGTAAATCTTCAAGCTATCTGTTGGAAATTGATTATATTCTTCCGCAGAGGTGAATGAATTAGGCATTGATATAAAGCTCTCTTGCTTACTCCCAGTACACAAATTATATATATTTTTTGAAATCTCTTATGATCATATAAATCAGAGGACAATTAAGTGCTCCCGAGGTCTGGAGCACAGAATATCAAAACCAGGTGGAGAAAAATGGTCTTACCTGGCTGAGTATCCGCAAATTCCTCCTGTTATTAAATCAAGTGCCATTTTGCCAAATGCCAGTGAGCAAAGTATTCTAGAAACTAGAAGCGACTGCGGTTTTCTCTCAGACCCAGTGGGTGTGCCTGGTAACCCTGGCTACTTCTAGGGAGGGAGAGGACCGGGTGGTGGCAGAAGTCACAGAGCCCACACAGCCTTTCTTGATGTATGTTTGGTGGACGTTCTAACAAGATGTGAGGAAACTGTCCTCAATAAATTTAGGAAGAGTCACATAAAATGTTTGACTCTGAAGGGCACCTTGGATGGCTCAGTCTGTTAAGTGTCCAACTCTTGGTTTCCACTCAGGTTGTGGTCTCATGGGTCGTGAGATCAAGCCTGGAGTTGGGCTCCGAGCTCAGTGTGGGGTCTGCTTGAAGATTCTCGCCCTCTGCCCCTCCCCCCACTTGTGCCTGCGCATGCTCTCTCTCTCTCTCTCTCAAATAAATAAATCTTTAAAAAAATGTTTGACTTTCAGGGAGTCACAATATCTATTAATACACATAGGCTCTGAGCATTCCTGCAACCTGGAGAAAGTAACTTGGCTTAGTCCAGCCTGTGCTAAGTTTACTAACACGGTTTTGCCTGCTATGCTACACGGCACACAGAGAAGCAGCCAGTTGGAGGACCTGCTTCTGTTCTGTTTGGGGGTGCAGAGCTCTCAGTGCAGAATCTCTGCAGGCCATTTCAGGAGTCCATTTCCCAAGGCCTTTTTTGGAGGGGTCCCGACGGGAGCAATATTTTTGACTTTATCAGCCTCTGCTCAGGTGCTCTCTGACTCTGGAGAACCAAGAGAGCCCGAAGGTTCAGGGTGGGGAGTCCGAAAAAGACAGGTCTGGAAGCTCCTCCGAACTCTTCCTGGGGTCTTGGTTTAAAGAAAATTGTGAAAGGGGATCTTAGGTTTCCTTCTAGGTCAATGCTGGTTTAGCAGAAAAAATGCAAGCCACAGATGTAATTTAAAATTTCTTAATAGCCACATAAAATTGTAATTAATTTTAATAATTTATTTTATTTAACTCAACAAAATATTTTACTTCGAGATGCATTCAATGTAAAAAATTTGGGGATAGCGCCTTTTTTTAAAAGTAAGTCTTTGAAATCCAGTGTGTATTTGATACTTACGACATATGGCGGCCCATTTCCAATGCTCAGTAGCTGCAGGTGGCAGTGGCTATGGTATGGGACAGCCTCACTCTAGACCAACAAACAGCTGTGTCAGTGCAAGAAAGGGGGCTGGCTTCCAGGCTTACCCCAGTGTTTGGAAATGTTTGGGTTCAATTCTGATTTCCTCTCTGATGATTAATTTTATGTCAACTTGACTTTGCTAAAGGAGGCCCGTTTAGCTGGCAAAACATTATTTCTGGGTATGTCTGTGAGAGTGTTTCTAGAAGAGATTAGGATTTGCACTTGTAGATGAATAAAATAAGATTGCTGTCACCAATGCATGAGTTGGGCATCACCCAATGCTTAGGGGCCTGAATAGAACAAAAAGGCAGAGAAAGGGCCCATTTGCTCTCTGCTTGAGGGGACGTCCATCTCCTCCTGTTCTCAGACATCAGCACTCCAGCCTCCGGGTCCTTCAGATCCACCCAGGACCCACACCATTGGCCCCTGGTACCCAGGCCTTCAGACTTGAGCTGAGTTACACCACCAGCCTTCCCGGTTCTCTGGCTCACAGACAGATTATGGGGCTCCACAGCCTCCATAACCATGTGAACCAATTCCTATAACAAATATCAATCTATGCATCTCTGTATATCCTACTGGTTCTGCTTCTCTGGAGAACCCCGTGCTAACACAGCCTCTAAAACAGGAAATCTCAAGGGTGAGAGCTTTTACTCATCACAGGATCCTCTGGGCCTTGCGTTTTATCGATGTGTGGTTCATCAGATACCTACACTTGTTTTGTTCTTTCCTTTTCAGAAGGTGTCTTGTGATCTCTGTTTCCTCACTAACACCTTCACACGCCCTACTGCCTCTCAGCACGTACGCAGTGAGCTCACGCTCTTACGACGAGACTCGGAATTTGTCTGTCTTAACTACTCCTCCCCACTCCCTGTGTCCCCTTAACTGTGGCTCCCCAGGATTGGCTCACACGGAGCAGGCAAGCACTTTCTGATGAAGCAAAGGTAATTGAATTGTTTTCAGCACAATGGAGGAAAGAGAACGCACCTTGAAAATTGGACAGAGCTGGGTTTGAGCACTATTAGGGGTGTGTGTTTGAATACAACAAAATCCTCTCATTCACTCCTCAGATATTTATTTAGTGGTGTTATAAAGAAAACCGCAGGCCCCAAATGACATCACGTAGACTGAGACACCAGTCCGCAAACCAAGATTTAATACCTAACCTAACGACATTGTCAAGCCCCCGGGGAAGGTAACCTTTAACCAGTTGACATGGAATTTCCTGGTCAATACTAGGAAATTTGCTGATAGGCCCCATCTTCTCCCCTTAGGAGGACAACCTTGCCTAAACAAGGAACTCCTTGCTAATAAATTCCTTTCTTCTTTTTTTTAATGCCCTATCTTTGTCTTTCAAAACCTTTCTTTTGTTCATCTCAGAAGAGCTCCCCTCTGCTTGATAGACTGGATGCGGCCTGATTGAGGAATTGTGAAGAAAGCCAATTAGATCTTCAAATTCACTCAGTTGAACTTTGTTTTTTAACAGTGACCTCCACTTCCCAGCCCCGCCTCAGGGCTGAGGAGAGAGGCCCCGGTCGGTGACCTCACTGGGGCCTAGTCAGGGGAACCATGATTCTCCCTGGGGACCACCCCTCCCTGCATACCCTTCAAGGAAGGCTCTGGAACTCCACGCAGTCACTGTCACCCGCTCTGGTGGGAGCTGCAGAGGCAGGGACCCAGCGGGAGGTCGTTTGTGGGCTCAGCTGAGAGCAGGTCTCCAGGAGTGGGCTCACAGCAAACCCCAAGGAGTGCTGTTCGCCCCTTTCCCTACCTTCCTCATCTCTCTGGATTTCTGCCTTATTTCCTGGTTACGTGAACACCAAGGGTGTCTGAACAGTTCTTGGGGCTTCGGGCCTAGCGTGCAGTTAGGCAAAGAACAGAAACTCCTGACTGCCTCAAGGGCACAGAGGTCATCCAGCCATGCTCCCCATTTCCCACCACTGCTTTCTGCCTTCTTTACCAAGATGCCATCAATACCCTGAAATCCTGCAACACCAAGCTGCTGATCAATTTATATTCTAGCTTTCCTTTCGAAACATGAGGGAGAACGCCTGCCCCAGCCCTCCAGAGTTGTTTGGAGAGAAACATGCTCTCAGCAGGAAGAAGTTATTTAGCGGCAGTGCAGGTAGGGAAGGTGTCCTGGTGTGGCCTGGAAAGGGGAAGACCTGGCCTAAAGCCTCTGAGCAAGCCCTTCCCGCTCTTTGTTTTCTAGAACCAAAGTGCAATAGGCAGAATTAAGGACTTTCCCTTGGCCAGGCAAGACTTCCAAGCAGCCAGAAGAGGCCCACTGATGGCCAGCGGTTCTGAGCTCTTGTTCAAGCCTGAGGCTGACCTGGTGCACCACTGAGTGGGTTTCCCCACTGACGAACATGGGAGCAGGGGGCAGTTTCCCCACCGTCCAGAGCTTTGAAGCCTGGAGAATGTCCGCTGCTCACACAGTGGCTCCCACACCACCTCAAGGGTCTGGGGCCACCTCTGCTGCCTGGACCCGCCCAGCCTTGCTGGCCTCTTCTGCCTCACACCCTGCCCTGGGCTCATTTTACTACTTTCTCTTTTGTTGTTTTTAAGCAAATCTTCTGAAAGCAGGATAGGGAAAAAGAGAGATGGGGAAAGCTCAGGACTGCTACTGTCTGACAGGCTTGACATTTATTGGAGGGAAGAGCCTAAAATTAATGTCTGAAAACATTTTATTTCAGCAGAAGTGATCTTAGAGGAAGCAAATCATGACTGGAGCTCTCGAAAGGGGCATTGTAGGGCTCATGAGGTGCCCTCAAGGGGCCCCCAGGCCGGGGCGGTGAGGGAAAGGGGATTGTGAGAGGCAGGAGTGGGGGGGCTAGGGGCTGAGGTGCCCACACCCTCAACCGCCATGCCCTATCTTCTCATCAAACACTCACACCTTCAATATGAAAGTGTTTTTCTGTGGGGAGACTGGTTTTTAACAGCACACTATCCAGCTCTTGACGATCTCCTCCCTTCTGCAAACACGGGGCCCTTGAGAAGCACCGGCCTTGTGCTGCATCCAGTCAAGGCCCGAGTCCACGGTGAGCTGGACACAAAGCTTTGGGTCTGCCATCATTTTTCCAGGAGTCTGCTCTGTGATCTCACTTCTAGGAATTACAGAGATTTCTTGTGTCTGAGGAGAGAGACTTGCCAGGTGAGGGGAAGACCAGCGACAAAGAACCTAGCGTCTGCCAAACTGCAGGGAGAAAAAAGAAACACCTAGTGAGTTCTGAAATGAAGGGCTGGACCCATTGTTTAAACTTCATCCCACAGAGTCCTCTCTTCTGTCCCACGAGTTCACGCTCCTGAGGAGCATGTGGCCAAAACAGTGGCGGGGGTGGGGGAGGTCTTGGTTTTCCCCTTCTGAAAGAGGAAGAAGAAGAGAGCCCGTATGGCTGAGCCGGCCAGTGTCTGTTCCGCCTGCCCTCTTTCCTGCTGCCCCTTGGGCGGGTGCCGTGCCCACTGGTGCTGGCTGCTGTTCTCACAGATGTTGGGGAGCAAGAATGTCCCGTCCCCTTCAAAGTCCTTCTAGCCAGACTAAGAATCAAATTGACATGAGACAGATTCATGGGAGAAAAGCAGATTATTTTTTCTTTTTTTTATAATAATATTTTTTTATTATAGTATGTTAGTCACCATCCAGTACATCCCTGGTTTTCGATGTAAACTTCCATGATTCATTAGTTGCGTATAACGCCCATTAATTTCATACATACGGGGAGTCCACACAGACGTGGAAATTCCAGAGACAGGCCAAATGAGGTGTAGATGTCATCGTGAACTAAGGAGAAGGGGGCAGGAGTCTGGGACTTCAAAGAGTAGAAGTGCAATTAAACAGGGAGATGAAAAAGTGTAAATGTTTCATAAACACATGTTTGCTGGGCCCCTCAGAAGCAACTGGACACAGAAAACTTCATTCAAACAGGCCTTGCTGGGAACCTCCTCCCTGTCACCTCACCTAGTCATCGGATGCTGGCGTTATCTGTGGGGATAGCTCCCTTCCTGGAGCAGGTCCTCTCTCTCAACTCCTCCGAAGCAGTTGAGGGGGAGGTAAGGAGCTGTTCCTGAGTTTGTTGAGTTTCAGTTGCTTTTTAACTCAAAATAACCTTCATGGCAAAGTGACCCATCTTGGGGCTGCCAGCTCTTGGCCCCTACACAGAACAAGGCAATCCACTGATGTCACCAGAGGGAGCATGCTTTTGGAAAGCTTCTGATCTCTGAAGTTCCATGCGAATGTCACTAAAAAGCAATGTCAAGGTCATGAACCCTTAAAAAAAAAAAACCTGTAAGAATAAGGCTGTGGATTTGGGAAGACTAATAATTCAAATAGAGGACGACTCCAGATTACCAGCTACACCTGGGCCAGGGTCAAGTGTGCAAGGTTTAAGAAGTTGCAGAAAGATAAGGAAGGATTTCTCCACATGCCAATTTACTCAAAGGGAAATGAGAAAGCCTGGAGGTGCTAGCTTGACTGGATTTGGCCTGATAGGCTCCAACGCCTTTACATTCTAGAACTGCTTTATGTGGCCTGTCCTCGCTGAGGATGGAGATGGCAGAGACAATGAGCTGGAAGGACAGATTTGCTTGGTGGCCACAGAAATGTTGCAGTCATTACTTATTCCTTGTACTTGGAGATGGGCTAAGGAGATTAGGAAAGATGCCTGAGAAAGACACATAATGGTGGTAGTGCTTGCACCTCATTCATTCATTATTCTAGAATATTCACTGAATGACCACTGCGTGCCAGGCAGAGGGCTAGGTAATCAGGATACAGTGCTGGGAGCACCCAGACCCCACACTGTCCTCCGAAGTTTATGTTCCAGGATAGGAGATGGTCAGGAATCACATCTGCCCCTCCAGTCCGGGAATTCTCTGGAGCCTTGAGGGAGGCAGCTTGGGGACAGATAGTTAACAGCGCTTTATGAAGCTGGTAGAACAGTTTGAGACTTCATTATTCCAAGAGGTGGAAGACAGAACATAGAGAGACTACAGCACCTTGCATTGTGGAAAGACCAGACTGTGGTTGGGAACCCTGGTTTTTGGCCCAGATGCTGAGACCAGCAAGGGGCAGAAAGAGAACAAAGGAGCAGTGCCTTCGCCTCTAGGTCACCACACCTACAGGGTCCTCCTCTGTAAGGTAAAATAGCAGACGGATACACCCGCAGTTTCCTTCCAATTTAATACTTCTAGATAAATTCAGGAACAATTGTTCCATAATGGGGAGTTTAGGGAAAATTAGGTAACTGAAAATTAGATAATTGAAAAATATTGTTCAGCTCATCGTACAAAGTGATCAATGAAAGCTGATCTCTTCCATTAAGAAAATCAAAGGCGTTGGGGTTGGGAGGGTGGTAACATAAGGTCTAAGAACCAGAGTGGGCATTTTGGAAGTTTCAGAGCTGAAATGGACCTGGCCCATCACCTGACCTGACACCTGCCTTACTTGCACGGGAGTGTGGAGACATCCAGCGTGAAGGAGATGTGCCTGGGTCCCAGGGACCCAAGTCTGGCTCTCCCGATGCCCAGGCCTGCGCTGGCAAAAATGCCGCTGCAAATGGAGCGAATGGGTTTCTTGGGTCCTGTGACTTCACTGTCGCCCTCAGGGCCAGCACTTTGAAGGCAGCTTTCAGAAAACGGGGTATTGTACACAACTGATGGATTGTTGAAACCGGTGATTCACTGAAACTAATGATGTACTATGTGTTGGCTAATTGAATTTTAAGAAAGAAAGAAAGAAAGAAAGAAAGAAAGAAAGAAAGAAAGAAAGAAAGAAAGAAAGAAAGAAAGAAAGAAAGAAAGAAAGAAAGAAAGAAAGAAAGAAAGAAAGAAGGAAAGAAAGGAAGAAAGAAAGAAAGAAAGAAAGAAAGAAAGAAAGAAAGAAAGAAAGAAAGAAAGAAAGAAAGAAATGTGGGTTTTCTCAGATGACCTTAGAGAAATGAAATCAGCCTGGAGTGGGGGAAAAATCTCCACCCCAAGTGCCATTTGATGGCATAAAGATCTTTTTAAGATGATGAAAGACAGAATAGCTTAAAAATCATAATATTTTATTAGAAAGAAGGCTGGGTTAGACATGTGGAAAGAAGTGTGGAGAGAAACAATAGGGCAATTAGAAAGTTGTTTTGCAGTTAGTGATGCAAATGTGATATTTTAAAATGCCCCTGATTCTCTTACTGGAATAAACTTAGATTCAATCTAGCCTGAATCAGATTTTCCTCCTGAGATCAATGTGTTGCATCTCTCCAATCTAAAAGCCGAAAGCTTTAGAAGTTCTCAGGAAATGACAGTTAAATGGGTTAAGTGTAACTCTTAGTAACACATCAGCTCCTCTCAACCAAAAATTTCCTTGTATTTGAGAAACAAAACAAAACAAACCTCTCTTTCCCCCACCAACATATAGCTAAGCTCTTGAAGATATAATTGGCATGTGTCGAACCTTTCAAAGTGACATCTAAAGCCTCTCTTGCTTGTGTTGAGGGCTCTCGTTGATCGTTTGATGGCCAGTCTCTGGTCTTCTGAAGGAGCCCACATCAGGCCACCTCCAGTTTTGATGCCTCGCCCCACACCCTCCTTGCTGTACGCCTCAGAGAACACCAGAAAGTCAAGATTGAGAAGCCTAACCCCATTATCCTTGCCCACCTCAAATCATTCATGGACCGGGAAAGCGATGTGTGGCTACTTGCAAGGCCAATCCCCATCACACTAGGCAGATGCCGGGATTTTATTTTTCTAGTAGCTAGCAGGGTCGCATATTTGGAATAGAGGGGCCGGCTCCAAGATACCTTTCTTGGAAGCTCAGCTACCCAGCGACTCTAAGGCATGGTGTGTGGTGTTCACTTCCGGATGTAATCATGCACCTGCTACTTGAAGCAGGTCTTCTGTCCAGGCACCCCACCCAACACACACTCACACATATACACACATGCACACTCATACACGCACACACGCACACTCTACCAACACACACTCCCCCCTCTGACACACACACCTGCTACTTGAAGCAGGTCTTCTGTCCAGGCACCCCACCCAACACACACACTCACACATATACACACATGCACACACTCACACTCGCACACCTCTACCAACACACACTCCCCCCTCTGACACACACACCTTCCAACTCATAGCCCCCAACCTCATCTTCCCATGAGCTCAGCCTCTTCTTTTTCTTGGTGGATTACCCTTATGAGGCAGACCTTCCTAGATGTCTTCAAGCTTGGGTTGCCCCAACTATTGAACAGCTTAGCTGAGAAGGAGTAGATTCCCAGTCTTATGCTTCTCAGACCCTGGAAGCAAGTGTCCCCTTTCCCAGTATTACCATTATTTTCCAGTGAGCAAACAGGAGCTCAGCATCATTTTACACATCTCGTTCCATGACAGCCACCATGTTCTGCTACCCCTTCCTTTGCAAGCGGGCACACGGTCATTAGGCTTGCCCCTTGCTATCCTTCACATCCAAGTCTGGTTTTCTATTTAAGGAGAATCTTAGCTGGTCTCCTTGTCCCTAGCTTCTATCCACTGAAATCTATCCTGTGCTCTGTTGTCAGAAGAGTTTTATAAATTTCACATCTGGTGTAACTTCTCACCCAACTATCGATGGCTCCTAATTCCCTGCAGCATGAGAGTAACTCAGTGGGTTAGCCTGGCCCTTGGGGGGCCTCCATGAGCAGCCCCTGTCTCCTCGAAGGTTGAGTAGTAGGGTGAATAAGACTGAATTTTCTGGACCAAGCAGAGTTCAGCCTTCTTCCCAGCTCTGCCTCTCACGGATTGGTAACTTTGGGCCTCAGTTTTCTCGCCATAAAATAATAACAGCTGCTATTATTGAGTGCTTTCTGTATGACAGGCACTGAGCTAAGCTCCTATGAGGAACTGACCCAGCCAAATTACCCATCCACAAGGTCCAACTGGGTTTTTATTGTTGCTGGTGTTTTCAGTTGATCTAGGTGGCCTCTGGGGATTAAAGATGGGCGGGACTAGAAGGAAGGCACTTGTAGGTCAGCCCTATCCCATCCTTTCCACTGAAGTTTATAGTGAGAACAAATATCGGGCTGACTTCCGGAATGTTCCTCATTAGAAAACCCAGAGGAGTCAGATGAGCTCTTGGAACAAGTTTGGGGAAGTCCAGGTTTCCCTGTCCTCCGGGCCCTCTGACAACCTCTTGCACAAAGGGTTTCCTGAAGACAGATGTGGTGATGTAACAGGGGCAGGACCTTCTCACCTTTAAATCAGGTCCTGCAGGGGAATCCTCCAGGAAATGGCAGAGGCTAGAACAACAGGAGTGGAAGTCATCCTTCCAGAAAGTGCTAGGCTGCTGGGCTCACCTTGTTCTTATGCTATTTTAGCCAGCATGAATTTCACTAGTGAAATATTATTCTGACCTCTCTCAAGCTAATTTTTAAGCAAGGTCGTGTACACACCTTGAACGGCAAGCACGGAAGGACTGGTCGCAGCCTCTGCTGGGACGCGGAGCCCTGACCAGGGTGTTCCAGATGCATTTAAAATACCAAACAAGAGTACATTAAAACTACCCCAGTGGAATATTCCAATGTAAATGGTAAGCAACATGGAAGTGCTTTCATATTCTATTTGTAACCCTCACAAAAACCCTATGAGATGGGCATCGTCACCTCCATTTCAGAGGCTCTCGAGTTTAAGCAACTTCCCCCAAGATAAGAAAACTGGCGATTGATGGAGCAAAAGGGCAGACGTGGTTCTGCCCGACTCCAGGGCTCCCGCTTTTTAGCACATCACACAGCTTCTCGGTGCCCGAATGTACTGGCACGGAGAGATTGAACATCCGGGACCTCTGGGGACACACGGCCTGTCAAACCCTACTTTGAGTCCAGCCACTCCCCTCACGGTCTTGGTCACCACAGCCATCTGTCTCTGGGGCTCACACTAGAGCCTTCTACCTAATCTCCCCCTCCCCCTACAATGTGTTTGCTCCCCCTTCAGAAGTAAAAATTATATTAGGTCACTGCCCTGCTCAAAATCCTCTCATGACTTCTCATCACACATAAAATATAATCCAAAATTCTCCCTGGGCTCAAAAAGTCCCGGTGACCTGGTCCCTGGACACTTCCTTCAACCTCATCCCTACAGCTCCTCCCGCTTTGTTGTGCTTACACGGTAGTATCTGACTTGCTGCTCTTTCCCCTCCCCCCCCTCCTCCTTCTTTTATAGGATGGTTGACACACAAGGCTATATTACTTGCAGGTGTACAGCACAGTGATTCCACAAGTCTATAGTTTATGCCACGCTCACCACAGGTGTAGCTCCCGTCTGTCACCATTCAACGCTACTACAGTGCCACTGACTAGACTCCCCAAGCTGTGCCTGTCATCGCCGTGCCTTATGGATTCCATGACTGGAATGGATTGTGTTCCTCCCACTTGCCCGCACTTGTTTGCCCATCCCGACTTGCTGTTCTTGAACCCGTTCACTCACTTCCACATCAGGCAGTATATGTGCTTTGCTCCACTCTTCCACCATGACCGGCCTCCATACTGTTCTCTGTTCAAAGGTGCACTCCCGAGAGAAGTTTATCCTGAAGTCGTACCCAGCTTCTCACCTCTGCAGCTATGTCCTCGCTTTACTTTGCATCACAGCACTTACCACTGCCCGACACTACTGTATCGTTGGTTTCATCCCTTACTGTTTTCCTCTGACCTGGGAAGGTAAGCACCACGAGGGGAGAGATTTGTCTTGTTTACCGCTCTATTTCCAGTGCTTGCAATACGTGTCTGGCAAGTAGTAAAGTTCCGGAAAATTTTGGCAAACAAATAAATAAAAGAATGTGCAAAATCCCAGAACCTGTTACGACTGACAAGCCTCAATGTACAAATTTCAAATGACAGCAGGCCTTATTCTACAAATTTCTAACATTCAGTGGTGGGTATTTCTCATACCCACCCACGTCCAGTTCTCCTCCCATTCCAGGCACCAGGAAGATTAAATGACTAGGCGGGACCAGCAATGAATTTTGGCCAATGGGCTGAGAGCAGAAGTGACTTAAGCTGCTTCCAGCCAAAGATTTTGATTCTGGTTCAAGAACCTTCAGAACTCTCTTTGCCTTGGAGATAAAGCTTCCAGATGATTCAGGATTTAAAAAGTGGGGACTTTGTCAGCCTAGGACCCTGTGTGACTGTATGGGTCAAAGTTCCCCACCAGCCCACATCAGATATGCACTGCAAGTCAAAAGCAAACTTTTAAAATGCTAAACCCCCCAGATTGGAGGCTCACTTTTTACCAGATTATCCCCTAAACCAACCTCACACACATTCCATACAGATAAGACAGAGGAAAAGAAGAGGAACTGATAGACTTCACAGTTTTCATTTGGGATCACCTGTTATCGCAATGATGACAATGAACTCTGGAGTGTATGGCGAGGTAATACGTCCAGAACTGCCCTTCTATTGAGAAGACCCAGTTCGGGAACATGGAGCAGGAAGTTGAATAACATCATTAAGTAAAATTACTCAGCAGTCTAGCTTACAGAGGTGGGTAACTTGGGTCTGAGTCCAGGTCACTGAAGTGTCTTCCTGCATTGGAAGTAGCAGTAAGAATACTGGGCCTCACCACTTACGAAAGCCACTGGACTTGAAGAACATCCTCTGCATAACATAGAGTGATTGACAATTGGAAAGGAATACATCATCGATCATAAAGGCCTCCTGTTGTTCAGTTGTCCTCTGTTGTTTTTGACCCTCCCCAACCCCAAACCTACCCACAGATAGCCATAAACTTGAGAGAACTCGATAGAATCAGGGATCGTAGACCTGGGTTGAGGCCAGTTCAGAGAGAAACATGATCCTTCATGAAATAATGGATCTGGGCAACAATCCCCAGTAGGTGCTAGGACACTTAGGTGAAGGATTAGTGAGTAACTTCTTAGGAGCTGGGGCAAGCTGACAGCCCATTGGTCAACACCGAAGTCAGCAGAAGTGCATTAATCTCTTCAAGAGATGCAATGCAAAATACACGTGAAGAATCCATGAAGAATTCTTGCCAGAAGAATTGAATCAGAATCTAATCAAGCCTACAGCTCTACCATTTACTGGAAATGCAGAGAAAAGCGAAGCACATGAAAAGACACCAGGAAAATGCAGTCAACAAGATCCTGAATGTAGGAAATTCTGCGTAACTAAGATGATTCACACAAGTTCTTCTTCATGAACCCAAGAACACCTACGTCAAGGTGACCTGCTGTGGCTGCCACTTCTATCCCTAAATGTCTAAGTCTCTCCCTCAGACAGAACTCTAATACCTGCACAGCGTATTCTCTCCTTGGCAGTGTCACCAGGCTTCATTCATTCCAGGACATCGATTGAACACCCACCATAGGCCTGACTCATTTGTCAGTATTTATCAGCCTTCGGTGATGCATTTTTGTAGAATGGACATGTCTATCTATAGTCTGCACCAGATGGGATTAGCAATGTGAATACATTTAATAAGTCCTAGTTTCTCTCTAACCATTTCTAGACCAATTCACAGATAGACCTCTCTGCCAGTTTTTTCTGATGTCCACTTTCACCATGTCCTTACCAACCTCAGTCACCTCTTTCACATCAACTCTGCTTCCTCCTGGAGGAGCCCAGCATCCCCGAGTCATCTCCACGAGAGATCACTTAGACCTTCATGAAAGAGAAGGAACTCTGGGGAGGGCCTTCATGTTGAGAAAAATATCCACATCTGAGTCATTCAGAAACAGACCAGCTAAGCAAGGGAGGCCTTGGTTTCTCCCCTCATCTCTGTCCCTGATACTTCCTGTTGTTACTGGAACCGGACAGTGGGTAGAATTGGGCTGACCCAGTCCCCCCATTGCAGGCCTGCCTGTTGCAGACCACAGTGTGGTCGGAAATGTTCATGAGAACTTGGGGTATCTCAAAGGAGCACAGCCTCACTGAGACTTTGTTCTAGTGTGTCAAGTTTTTGATGGCAATTGCCTTGCCACAGTTACAGGAGCCTAGAGAAATGGGGCTCTAATTACCTGGCAGCATCCCCAATTTCCAGGGCCAGCAGCTGGAAGGGACCTTGCTGTTTGCTTTTGACTAATCCCATGTGCTCACTGCTAGCTGCTGGGTGAGCAATGGAATCAAAATGGCATCTGACACTAATTATCCTTGCATGGAGGGCACCGCATGCAGGGCATAGCTTTATTTTTTTTCTCATAGAAAGAGAAAGGTTTACTTTAGCAATAGTCAGAGAACTGTCTTGGAAAGAATCTGAAGCAGAGTGATGATTTCAGCCTGAGTGGGGAGGGTAGGAGCCTTGTTGTCTCCGTGCTGCCGTGAGGCCTGGCATGTTAATAACTGCAAGGAGCATGCTTGCCCGAGCAGGTATCATAGTTCTGACTTTTCTATTCTGCCACCAGATTTTAGCAGAGTCCTACTTGAGCCTTCACTGTCTGTGCTGTATGAGTATACCTGAACGCTAAAACGCGAGGTTGTCGGCAGGCCATTTGCCTTTTTGGGAGAGGCTGAATTGTTCCTGGTATTTTTCCATAGCTGGGTTAAGAAGGTTGCATAATTGGCTGTAGTTCTTCAGCCCTACACAGATCTTTGACATGTGACTTTACAGTCTGCCCCCTAAAATGTAGAACATATTCCCCTCCCGTAGCTTTGGCCATGTGACTTGCTTTAGCCAATGAATTGAAACAGGAGTGATGGTGTGCCAATTCTGAACCCGGGCTCTAGAAGCCTTGCTGTTTCCACGTGCTGTTTTGTGCCTCCACCTGACCACGAGAAGTGCTTCCCTTAGACAGCTTGTCCCTTTCCCCAGGGTCTCAGAATGAACATGCATCGAGCACTTCTGAGCCCAAACCTCAGTGAGAAGCCATGACTCATTGGACTCCTGGCTGGAAGCAGACTGGCCCAGCGAAACCCAGCCGAGATCAGCCAAGCCCCAGCCACCGTTGACGCTCACGAGGTAAGTAAATCCTTACTGTTCTATGCTGCAAGATGTGGACTTGTTTGTTACACAGCATTATCATGGTCATGGTCATCTGATCCATCCGTGATTGACAATCTTGTGGAGGGTTGCAAACATAAGGTATAGCTAAGAGATCAGAGTTTACATTTTTTAACAACTCCAGCACAGCAATAGAATATCTAAATTATTGGGGCAAAAAGGCACCTTTGAGAGTGAAACATCATTGCAAAGTGGGAGACTTCTTTATTTTCAAGGAGTGCCTTTACCTATTTAGTCCCAAACTAACAGCTATGGAAGGATTTCTTGATTCCATCTAGTGATGGTTATGACAGAAAATCATCTCTATAGTTGGGTATACATTGAAGGAAAGTTTGACTAAAAACTCATGTGTTTAAAAAATGAATAGATCAATACAACAAATTGTTGAAAAATATGGAGTTCCTTCATTTATCGATGTAACAAGTATGACTTGAGAGCCTCTTCTGTTAGGCAGTGGAACTACAGCAGGGAACCAAGCAAGCCCTCTTCTGGTGGGGGACATTCTAGAAGAGTTGTACCACTTCTCAGTCAGTGGTGCCCACTTTATCATTTTGTACACTGGCAAATCAGATGAGAAAAAAGAGCCACAGCTTGTGTTTGCAAAGGTACCCAAGCAGCCGAAATATAATAAACAGACCATAAAATGGTGAGAGCCTGGCTCAAATGATGTAAGCTTCACCAGTAGAAAATGCAACATTATTTTTAAAAAAAATAAATTTTGGGGCACCTGGGTGGCTTGATTGGTTTAGCATCAGACTCTTGGTTTCAGCTCAGGTCATGATCTCATGGGTCATGTGATCGATCCCCAGCCTGGGGGGTGGGGGGAGGCCTCAGTGCTCAGTGAGGAGTCTGCTTGAGGATTCTCTCCCTCTGCCCCTCCCTCCACTCGCAGGTACTCTTTCTCTTTAATAAATAAATCTTTTAAAAAATAAATACAAATAAATAAATAAAAATAAGTTTAAATTTTAAAAATTGTGTTTAAACTCATAGATATATTTGTACACCCATGTTCACAGCAGCATTATTCTCAATAGCCAGAAGGTGGAAACTACCCAAGTCTCTATGCGTGGATGAATGGATAAACAAAATGGGATCTAGACATAGAATGGAATATTATTCAGTCTTACAAAGGAGTGGAATTCAAACATGTGTTACAACATGGATGAACCTTAAAACATTACGCTAAGTGAAATAGGCTAGACACAGAAAGAAAAGTATCATAAGATTCCATTTAAATGAGCGACCAAGAGTAGTCACGTTTATAGAGATAGAGAATTGAATGGTGGTCACCAGGGGAGGGAGGAGGGGGATGGGGAGTTTTTAAATGGCACAGAGTTTGAAATTGGGAAGATGAAAAAGTTCTGGAGAGCATTACCTGTATGGTAATGATGGTTGTACAACCCTGTGAATGTACTTAATACCCCTGAACGGTACACATAAAATAAAGTGGTAAATTTCATGTTGTGTATATGTTATCACAATTTAAAAGATATATTTAAAAATTTTAAGGTAAATAACTAGGAAATTTTTTAAATGCTTTAAAATTAAGTTTAAGCATTTTAAAAGAACCCTTTGATGAAAAGTTACTTGTGTAGTGGGGGAAAACCTTGAGGTTCAGTTAGCTCTAAAATCAGAATAATTCAGTTAGCTCTAAAACCAGAAATTTGAAACTCATAAAAACATTGCCAAATAAGCAATATAGGCATAATTGGCTAAGGATAGTAGTGGAAGAGGGGGAAAATAAAAACAGAAGCCTGGATTGCAAAGGCTCTGTGATGTTGGGTGGGGCACTTGACCTCTCTGGTCCTCAGTAGCCTCATCTGTAAAGGGAGGAGTCAGCCCCAAGAATAAGGACTCTGCTTCTCTTTGGCAAACTGGGTTAGGTTAGATGTGGTCCTTCCTTCGCTGCCAAGCTTTACTGCCAAGGTCAATGCCAGTCCTGGCTCCTGCAGGGAGGTCTCCCCTTCCTGCAGTGTGAAGTCACTTTGCAGATGTAGAACGTCAGGGCTCATGTCCTTTTGCTCTCATGCCATCACCGTGGGCTTCACCATTAACCTGCTGGGCAATGTTTCCCCCTCGACTCTAACAGGCCTGCCCCTTTATCAATAAATGATGAGTTTCGGGAAAAAGGAGGGCAACCTGAAAGCCGTGCTAATAAGTACTTGCTTCATGGAGACAATAGCTCATCTATTTTCTAGGAAAAAAAAGGAAAAAACTATCTGTCAGAAATGGTGCCAACGGTGTCATGTCTTAAATCTTTTTTTTTCTTTTTTGTCAGGGGGAAAAAGAAGATATGAATGTTTGATACAGAACAAGACACAGTGGACTTCTCCGTGCCAGAGGCAGCAACCTCGGCGCGGCTCTAGGAGGACGACGCACGCTCCGTGGAAAGGCGATCGATGGTGTGGAGGGAGCCCTCAGTTTCCAGATGGACAGCTTCATAATAGGTAGCTGGAAAGGTCGGCGCTGTGTCATGCCCCAGGCCTATCGTGTGAAATGCTGAAATGATGCAAGTCTTGGCCCTTCAGAAACTGAGCACTTTGAAAGGTCAAAGGAAGATTTTCCAGGGGAAACAAAAGCTTTGCGTGCCTAAAGGATTTGCAAAGGGCAACCTGGAAACAGATTCAAGGTATAATCCACTTTCGTTTTGGAGTCAGCTTTCAGAGATATTCCTCAGGCTACGCTGCTTTGGTGTCCGCTGAGCAGTGCTCATATTTCCAGAAAATTTTTAGTGTGCGTATGAGTATGGGCTCGTCACACCAGCAGTGACAATACAATCATATGTCATTAGGAGCAATCAGTGTCAGGTTGGTGCCCAAGAACATGCCAGGAAATGTCCAGCCTGGGTTCCCTGGGATGCCCACTCTGAGGTGGTGGGTAGCATGCAGGACACTCAGGAGGGCGTGTACAAGGATGAACGTCTGTTGAAGGAGGGGACAAAAACCGAAGTGCCACCGGGAGCTCTGAGCATGATAGCCCTTCACTGGGAGGCCAGGCCGGGCCAGGCTATTACACACTCACATGGGTCAGTCACTGGATATGGGCTGACTTTGTGAAAGAGGTGTGACCTTGGGCAGAGACTGCCTTCATGCAAAGTGGGCCCCAAAGAAGGCTGGCAGCCAAGGGTGGTCTTCTGGCACCTAGGAGAATATGGCCTTCCTTTGTGAAAGGGAATCTGGGCTTCCCAACACCACATCTACCACGGAGACTGAGTGGAAGGAGGGAGGGAAGGAGAGAAGGAGGGAAGGAGGAAAGGATTGTATGAGGGTGCATTGCAATGATAGGAATAACCAGGTCATTTTAATTTTACTTCTTCATTTGCAAAGATCATCTTTATTTTATACAACCATTATGAGGATCAAATATGGAAGCCCTTAATAAATTGCACAAAACCTTACCCATAAGTATGGGAGATTATTACATAAGCCTTTTAGTTCCCATGCCAATGGTTGTCAGACTCTCTTGGGCGTCACTGTCACTTGAGGAATGATTAAAACACACATTTCCAGGGGCGCCTGGGTGGCTCAGTTGTTAAGCATCTGCCTTAGGCTCAGGGCGTGATCCCAGCGTCCTGGGATGGAGCCCCACATCAGAGTCCTCCGCTGGGAGCCTGCTTCTTCCTCTCCCACTCTCCCTGCCTGTGCTCCCTCTCTCACTGGCTGTTTCTCTCTGTGTCAAATAAATAAATAAATAAATAAATAAATAAATAAATAAATCTAAAAAAAAAAAAAGAATTCTTAAAAAAAAAAAAA